>NC_070584.1:23628593-23944149 GCF_027409825.1 Scomber japonicus | reverse complement strand
TCGTCATCAGGACTGCCTGAGTATAAGAGGAGGCTGAGAAGGGGCGCCCGTCGCCTGAACGTTGACTACTGTGGTCAGTCTAGCCTGCTGTGTCTCTCATAGCCTTGTTTAATCTTGTGAATGCTCGTTTTCATTGCCTTATCCAGTTTTCCCTGTTTTAATCCTGTTCTTCTATGTTCCAGGCTCCCTCCGTATTCCCAGTGTCTCCTCGCTCATCCGAAGCTCCCCTCAACCGCCTCCTGGATCCTCTTCCCTCACACCTCTCCCAGGAAACTTCCCCCTTACCTCCTTGGTCAGCGCCCCCTCATTCTTAGAGTAAATAAACACTTTTGGACTAAAGAAAACATTGTTCTGTGTCTGTCTCTGGGATATCTGGCACATTTGGCTACGCCACTATCTGAGCTTAACAGCAGAAATGGACTCCATCTGGGCGACTCAATCGTGGACAGGGGAAGCATATCTTCCACAATGTAACCAGCCACCATCTTGGTCAATTCTGCCCGTGTTACGTGCGCTGCTCCAAGACGAGAGAAAATCTTGGCCTTTTTAGGGGGGGTGGCGTGAGACTCGACTGTGTCTTTGCTTGCTCCTCCTCGAGCCGGGGGTCTCTTGCCACGAGTTTTATGTTGTGTATGCTTGACAAATGCTTCATAAGTTACTGACTGCGCTGCTGTTGACAGATGCTTGTCGCCTGCACACAGGGTGCATTTCAGTTATATTTCTGTCCTTCCGTGCAACGTTGTGTTTGCATGCATGCACCAGGTCAGAACATTTTGGCAGAAATGGCTTGAGTAACGCAGGAAATCGCATTCCTCTAGTCTACTAAAGTAGTGTAGTTACTGATTTTTTTAAAAAACTGTTACACATAAAAGTAACGAAAACAGTAATCTGTTACCCCCAACACTGACCCTCACAGCAGGTGGTGAGATAGTCACGAAAAAGATTTTTTCACGTCTCACTACGTTGCTATGGTGGTTGCTAAGGACTCAACCCAGTATCGTCTCTTCTTTTGGCTTTAATATCTGGAATAAAGCAACATTTCTACTTTTTCAGATCATCTATATGCAATGCATGTATTAATTCAGCTGTAGTAGATATTAGATAGAGCGATCAGTGCGTCTGTGCAAACCCCTGAAACTAGACCATCAAGCCGAACCGCTCCATTCTGTCTTTACAATGCCTGTTGACGTTTATGTCGATAAATGTACAATATATTGTACAAAGCTTCATATAGTAACTATGAACAAACTGTAGTTTGTCAGTTCTTAAGTGTTGTCGGTGTTTGTGCTATGGTGGTTAATTGGTAATAAAGTTGTGTTCAAAGGAAGAAATGTTCACAAATGACTTCCTATATATAGCTGACCATTGTGGTTGTTAACTTGTTGCAACATACTCTTTATCCCCCACTCAAACCTACATTCACATGCTGTAACTGTTTGATATGGCGGGTCTCTATCGCATCAAGATCCTGCTCCTCTGGGCTGGGATAGTTGGTGTGGCTAATTGTAAGTAACTTTTATTATTATCTTAAATAAAATCTAAGGACTGGATTAAGTAGTGTTAGTAACAAAACAGATGTAAAAGTGAAAAAGAAATGCAATCCATGTAAACTTTGGTGACTCATCAGCCTTTAGTTACTGCACTGCCATCATGAGACATCATGAGTTTTCTTTGATTGAAGAAATATTGCAAAAGGGTACGGTCGCTCCTATCACAACAAGATGCTGAATAACTTGTTCATAGGTTTATTTCAAGTACTATTTTCACTGGTGTTCTGAAACAATCCACTGATGAACTACAATTAATTCAGAATTCTGCTGACAGGCTTTCAACAAGAATAAGAAAAAGAGAGCATAACACCCAAGACTGGCGCTGGGTCCCAGTGTCAGGGTTGATTTGAAAGTTGAAAGACTCTTAATGGTTTGGGACTGGTTTACATGACTACGTTTTGGTCGTTTTTGAATCCCTCATGGCTTCTTAGATCCTCTGCTGCAGGTTTTTAAATTACAAACTACCACACAAATAAGAACATCGGTAGCTCACCTTTTCTTAACTACACACTACACTACACAAGCTCTGTGAACTTTTTGAATAATTGAAAACTTACTTATTCAACATAGCTTTTAACTAACCTTTGTTTCATTCTTTTTTTTTGGACATTTTTTATTATTCTTATACCTTCCTTTGTTTTATTTCTATCTTTCACTTATTCTGTTGTTTTTAGTGCACTTGTTCTTGCTGCCTGTTTAGGTATACTACGCATTTGTTATGAACAATATTATTCATTATAATTACACTTTAATTTGCCTCTTTGTATTTATTTGAGCTACATCCCCTCCATGAAAGTTGCTATATAAATGAGGCTACTAGCACTTATTATTATGATTATGATGATTATCATTATTACATTCTTAAAATTCATGAAGTAACCAAACCAGTTTATCTGAACAAATACTTATTTAAAAAAAAAAAACAAAGTACATCGGACTAAGCCTGCAAAAGTAAATATAGTTAAAAATTAAGGCTGTCAGCGTTAACGCGCGATTAGATTAATGCAATCCAGAACGCGTTAATTTTTTAAAATTGCATTTTAATTTTGCAAGCCTTTTTGTCCCTTCTACTCACCCGTAGACGGCTCCTCTAGCTGTAGCGCTATGCTTTGAAGTGGCCTCCTGCAGTAAACTTACCGCGCTGATGGAAAGTAAGAGAGCCACTGGACTTTTGAACGGCTTGTTTAACTTTAAAAAACTTTGAGACGGTTCAGTTGACAAGTCAAAAGTAAAATGCAACCTGTGTCAAACGGAGTTTAACTACCACCGGAGTACGTCGAGTTCGAGTTAGCACCTCCACGCTAAACACCCAGGTGCAGCCAAGCAAGCCTCAGCTCCACCAAAATACCATTTTGGAGTGTGGGAGTCGCAGCAGAGCCGTGATTGTTTCCCAGTTAAGACACTCTGGTAAGAAATGCTTTACATTATGGGCTTAAAACTGCCTTGAAATGTAAAATAACAGGATTTTAAACATGCAATTCAAAATGCGATTAACTATGTAAATTCTGCGATTAATCTCGATTAAAAAAATTAATCGCTTGACAGCCCTATTAACAATATTACCTGATATATTGTATTGCATTGTATTTGTGATGTTTATATTAGGTAACCAGACCAAACTACAATGTACTGTAGTAAACAAGTCAAAACCACAGTATATTGAATAATATATAATAAACATGTAATGTGCAGTTTTGTTTGAAAAGGAAATGTTGGCTAAGCAGTTTGAAACTCGAACCTCTCCCACCACAATTAACCTCTTATTAAATATTAATTACGATCTAATCACTACATTCATGCAACTAATTGTCAAAAGCTATTTTCATTCACTTGTAACATTCAGCACCAATGCATGAAGTAGTGTGATGTCCATATAGTGCAAAGAATGGAAATTACATTTTAATAGAACAAAACAAAGAACCTACAAAAGTCCTGATTTGTGATGTGTGTATATTTATATAATTCTGCATAGTTGTAGTTATTACATCTTCATTCATAAAAAATGACAACCTGTCATTAAAAGTGTATCATATTTAATGGGAATATTGTGCTCTATGTGCATTAAAGTTTTGCCATGTTTTTTTTAATTCGTTTTTAGTTTTGTTGTTTTAAACATTGGCCTCCATTTCAACGACCCTTCAAAATTACAAAGTAAACTACACACGATAGGGTGGGGGGGTGGAGGGGGGAGTCCATTTATAATATTTCTTAACTCGTGCTTTTCAAATAATCTTTTTATTGTAGTCTTTTGTTTTGCCAAAGCATTATGAGGCTTTTCTTAACAATTCTACAGCATGCTTGTTTATTTGGGGTGAACCACATCCCCTTTCCTGTACCTCTCACACTTCTGCTGATAACACTGCAAAGCTACAGCCAGTTTAGATAAAATGGATGTTTTAATAAAACAAAACAAAGAACCTACAAAAATCTCTGTTTGTAAAGTGTGTATATGTGTTATGTTATTGTGCATAGTAGCACTAAACACACCTTCATTACATGTGTGTAAATCTCTTTCTCTTTTTTATTTCAGGTCAAGCTCCAGGTGAGTGACTGCAAATACATTTTCCTAATATATAACATTCAATTGTAATTCTAATGTTTATAATGTCTACTTCTACCTTCAGCTGTGCTTTATCATGTGCTATACCTTCAGCTCAGCCTCCATTTACCTGAAACTCACTTTTGAATGTCTCATTTCTTCATGTTCATAGCAGCACCAAAGCCAAAATTATATGAAATGAACACAACCTTTTAATAGTAATTATGTATTCTTTGCACAAAAAGTGTGTTTTCTCAATTTCACTAACCTGCTAATTATAATTAATTATTAAGTATTGATTGTTATTGTTATAACTACATAGATACTTGTATACCAAATATGCAGCTCAAACATCTTGACAGCAAATGAAATTACAAGCAAGAGCAACAAGTGCTTCACATCTATGAATCTGCACTTCTGTCTCTAAAGCCATGAGCGTAACAGAAACTCCCTTTTTTCATTGAACACAGACTCATCACTGGCTTTGATTAACTGAAATAAGTCTCTTTCAGCTTACCCCAGAACGTCTTCACACAGGTGTAATCTCACTGTGCATCTGATCTGTGTCGGGCGTAACCTTAAACTTAGGCGTAACAAACTTGATGCTGTGCAACCTACTAACTATTGACCTCAAAGTCATCACCTATGTGATATAAGATGGACAATAAAACCCTCTTGACCATAATAATAAAAACAATTAATAATTCAATAATTTCTTACAGTAAATAATCTCTGAATTTCATTAGTTAATCACAATTAATTGCATTTTTGATCACAGTTTTAAAATTCTATTATTTTTCATTTCACAAGATATTAATAACCAGTGTATCTTGATCAGGAGTCAAATCAATGCAAATAATGTTACTTTATGAACTTTAAGTGCAATGAGCCTGAAGTAACACAATGTCTAACTTGCATTAAACAGAAAAGACATATTACAACAACAGTGCAGCCTTGAGGTTGGAGACAACTTCAAAGTGCTTATCCTGTGAAATAAATTAAATTCAGTTAGTCACCATGAGAAGCAAACTGCTCCATAAAACATCTTCAGTGATGTCGGAGTGTCATTGTGTCATTTTGTTTCTGTGCTGATTTTGGCTTTGAATGCTGATGTTGTTTCAACTCTCTCACCCGCACACACTACCATAAATGTAAACTGGTCTCCTGTAGCTAGCTCAACTTTCACTTCCTCAACTCCACACACCACAGCAACTCCTGACGTGCCTTCAGACATGCTAACAACCCACAAACATTCACTCATTGTGTCGATACTTTTCTCAAACGCCTCAACTCAGACATCAGTTTCAACTACTGCATCTCGTAATCTGGCTGGCCTCAGTTTTGCCACATTAGCGTTGCATATGTCTTTCTGGCACCAAAGCCAACAACTTGTCCAAAATTATATGAAATGAACCTTCAAAATGGAAATTATGTATTCTTTACACAACAATTGGCATACGTGTGTTTTCTCAATTTCACTAGTCTGAATACCCAAGTTCTGGGAAGTTTTAGTTGCATAAGTTAAACAACGTTCAACACCATAAAAAACCTGAAAACTCCACCAAGCAAACAAGGAAGTATTATTTTAACTAATACACAACCAACTACTAGTTCCACTACTCTACCTTCATAGTCCTACTCAACTCTGATACTTCTGTTTTAAAAAAATAATTTCTTATCCTTATTTATCCTTATTTTCAAGGCAAATATACAGTTGACAATACTGAGGTTTAGATGTTTAGAGAATAAGCAACAACAAAAGAAACAGTTGATCACCGTGAGAAGCAAACTGCTACATGACACATCTTCAGTAATGTAGGAGATGTTTTTGTGATATTGTGTCTGTGCTCATTTTTTGTATTCTTGGAATGCAGATGTTGTTCCAATCTCACCCGCACCCACAAACACAAGTTTGAACTCAACTCCAGTAGTCAGCTCACTTTCCACCTCCTTACCTCCACTCAACTCCTCAACTCCACGCACCACGACAACTTCTGCCGTGCCTTCACCCATGCAAGCAACTATCCACACACCTTCTTCCACCTTGTCAAAAAATGTCTCAAACAACTCAAGTCAGGAATCAAATTCAACTAAAATATCTGCTGGTAATGTATTCAGCCTCAGTTTACAGTTGTATTTGCCAAATTAGCATTTAGCATATTTTCCTGATATAGAAGTTAGGCCTCATGTCTGGTAAGGCTGTTGCAAAATAGAGTATTTCTGCCAGAATGTGACCTCCATGCTCTGCGTCCTCCAGCCACCACTGCTCCTGTATACACCTCAAAAGAGATCTCACCCACAACCACTCCAACCAACAATGATACAGACTCTCAAACAACCAGCAATCTCACTCAGACCTCTCTTCCAATCACCCAGTCCACCACCAAAGAGAATCAAACCACTGCAGGTTGGAATTTTCTCATTTATGTAGGATTGTTATAAGATTGTGTTGTGTATACACTTGCACTGTGGATGAAAGGCTTACAAATACTCTAAAGGCAAATGGTTTACTTTTAGTGTGCTTTGGAAGTATTTAAATGACTGGAGTTGTTTAATGATATATTCATGTTTCATAATTATGTTTTCTATTTTTTCTATTATTTTCTAATTTCATTTGAATGCGTCCTCCATCCCCACCAGTCCCACTGTGTGAGTATCAGTTTAAAAGATAATCTAATGTTTTTTAATGTTTCTCTCTTACTTTACAATGACTATGTTGAAAGTGAAGTAAACAGAATGATTCTCAGCATACAGAGGAACATGTTCAACATCTACATGAACAAGATTAAAACAAATAGCAGGTGGATCATCTAACTAACAGGTTTTACTGTGTATTGTTTGTGCAGGTTCTTACACTGTTACACCTTTCAAGACTGGCTTCATGATCAACATCACAAACTCTCCCCTTGGCAACTACACCATCCATGTTAAAGAAAAAGACCAAAATGAGGCTAGCAACGAAGTTTTTCAGCACACCAATCAAAACTCACTGCATTATATCAGCAACCTGAAGCCCTGTACTGTCTATGAGCATAATGTGACATTTAGTAATGCTAGCATAGAAACCTGTATGCCGCTCAGTAATGAAAATACAAAGACGACAAACCCAATGAGTGAGTAAAAATAATTCATATTGCTGTTTTGTATTTTTCTTCTGATTTAGAAATGAGTGAAAATGTGAGAAACATTTGTGCATCACTTCTGTATTTCAGTTGATGGAGACATTAAACCTGTCAGCTGTGACCCTGGATCTCTTTGTTTCAACACTGACTGGAACATCACCTCTGTGAAAATAACAGCAAATAATATTGCAGCCCAAGTGATGCCATGCCGAAGTGACAATAAAGTATTCTGTATCAGACCTGATTTCAATGACATTTGCACAAATCTGACGACAATTTTCACTGCAGAAAAATGTGGGAACTCTTCCTTTAACTTTACCCATCATATCAGTGCTGGTATGTAAAACACAGTCTACCTGTATTGTTAAATGCATGTTATGGAGACCTTCTTTCATTATGTTTAATATATGTGCTTTTTTTTCTCTGTTACAGCTGAATTATTACGTTCAATTGAAATAAATCAGACTAATCCTGATGAACTTCCTGCAAACATAATAGACAACTTACATCAGCTTTACCCAAACTGCATCAATCTCACCATTGATTACATCTGTTCTGGTAAGTGATGAGAATGAAAGAAGAGATACTTTGTTGTTTCAGCAACATTTAAATTTACATAGAAAAAATAATGTTCAAATCTGCATTTCTATTGTTTTATAGTAATAGCGTAGTAAAAACGATGAAGAGAGATGTAGAGTGAAGTAATTTATATAGGGGTAGAAAACTAGATTTTCCTCTTAACTGTATTGACATAAATTGTGTCTTCCTGTATTAGAGGAAGGTGGTGGAGAGTTTTTGCTTTGTACTCTCTGTGAATCAGTTTTGAAAATATTATTTTATAAATCTAAACTATTAATAATTGATTTTAACTTCTGAGGTACAAATATTAGTTGATGTTGAAATGTTGTGATCCTTCTGTCTCCTCAGATTCTGACAAGAACTTCAAGACTGTGTCTGAGCTGGAGCCTTTCACAAAGAACACCTGTACTGGTCAGATCAAGGAAAACAATGTGACCATAAAAAACACGACTGCTATCATTGTCAACGTTGACTGTGGTATGTTGTTGAAATGATAGCTTGTAATCTGAGATACTAATGATCAGATTAGTCGGCTCAGTGTTAAAGATGTGTGATGTGTTTCAACAGATCTTCACATTGAAAATGTAGAAAATGTAGAAAAAAAACCTACCAATACCTCCATTAATTTGAAATGGACAACGACCAGCCAGAACTGTCATGAGGTCCTTCCTGAACTTCAGAATCTTTCATACAACTGCAGATGTGATCCTGATGATTCAAAACATGGTCAGAAATCTGGACAATGTAAGAATTTTCTTTTTATAAATCGTTTACATTTTAGACCAATGTACATCTTGTAGTTTTGTATTTTAACTTGCACTCACATGACAAGTGAGACATACTATGTAGACATTTGAAACTTCCAGTGGCCTCAAGTAAATACATTTTCTTCTGTGCTCATATTTTAGCATGTTGAGTGATAGTAGGTGTAAATAAGAGGAAATGAATTTTGGTGTAAAATATTAATTACATTTCCATTAAATGATCCAGAAATAACACTGAAATGTATTTAATTATGAGCTTAATTACCAAAATTGTGATTACAGCTAAAATTGTTGTACTTAATGATTAGCTGGTTATTTAGTAGATATAGTTTTTAGAAAGTGTGATATAAGTCAATTCTCTCTTATAGTTTATACAGAAGTGTTACTACAGTCACAGTGACATGTCACTCATGTCAATCAAATCATCAATGTGCACACTGATGATTTGATATCTATGTTCTTGTTGTTAATGACAAGAACAAATGTCACAAATGTTTCTTAACTTTAGGTTCAGTCTTTTCACATCTCTTTATATGTTCCTGTTGTTATTAAATCAAAGACCAAAAACATCTAATGAAAACTAAACTGTTACAGCCACACCTAATAAACAGCAACCAGGAGGAACATGTACAGTCTCTGGACTGACACCATACACCGACTATACCTGTGCAGTCCAACCCACCTACAACAGCAAAGAAGAGCTCCAACCAACCGTCATTGGAAAATATAAAACTGATGTTGGAGGTGAGTAAACCTCAAACTGTCTTTGGAAAATATTAATCAACAAGTATGTGTAGTTATACAGTATATAGTTCAAAAGGGGTTAAAGGTGATTTATTATATAATGTACATAGTTGAATATTATGTCAAGATAACCATGAGCCAGTAAAAGTTTAATAACAGCACTGAAACTGTGAATATTTGGGGAGAAAACTGGTGTCACATATTTTACTACAGCTCCATTAAAATATGCTTAATATGGTTTCTAAATGTATCATGGCAATTTTGGGCATTGACTCAACACAAGATGTGCTGTAATGAATGGTTAAGTTATTATTTAAGAAAATTATAATAATCATAATTATAAAGGCAATTTATCCTACTGTATCATTACAATAATGATAGTTAGGAATTTTGTATTTTTTCTCTAATTGTATTAAAAGGAGATAAATACTGATAATTAAACATTTCATTCCCTGATAACAATATCAATACTAATGATAATACTAACATGTAGTAGACTGCATATTATACAAAAAATGTATTTTAAACATCACACACACATCCAAACCATTACAATTAACTTCATAATGTAACTCAGATCATAACTGAAATAGGAGCCATGTACAAAACATAAATATACAGTAATTATAGACCTCAATGACCAACAACAAACAACAACAGTGTTTATTCTCTGAGTTTTTTCACTGTGGCTCAGTGGGCAGAAATCTACAAGCTTTAGTTAGTCCTGAGCTGTTAATAAATGAAGTACATCTGCTGTGAAGTACAAACTCTGGTTCAGGGTCTAAGGACAGAGGACTTTATGTTGTACTGACTGTTGAGCCCCTTCAGGGAAATCTTTGATATTGGGTCATACAAATAAATGGACTTGATTTGAAATTGACACTGTGCCCCACTGAGTATCAGACACTCTGATTAACCAGACTCCTCACACAGCTCCAGTCAACATATAACAGCTGTGTGGGATAAATGAAATAAGAAAAAGTTACATTTTTAAAAGCATTTTAAAATTAAAATTCAGTTATTTATCATTTAAAGAAAGAATAAGGAAATACTGGTGCTCATGACAATCAATACAGTAACACTAATGAGTTTAATCAGTGGTGAAACAGCTGCTACTTTAAACTCAGCAATCACTTTAACTGTGAATAAGCATAAAGTGTTGCATCTGAAGGATTTTTTTCTCTCTCTTACAGTACCAGGGGATGTTGGCACGTTGAAGGAAAGTGCCCCAGAGCATAACGTGATCAGAGTAACCTGTCCTCCTGTGAAAAATTTCTTTGGGCCTGAGAGGTCATACATTGCAAAACTTACTCATGGTGGGGTCATTAAGAGATCACAAAATAATGACAAAAAATGTGAATTTGAATTCAAAGATCTAAGCTACTCAACGGAGTATAAAGTGGAGGTTTGTATAATCTGACTTTTTGATTTAACAATGTTATTCAGTTTATTTCTCATACTTATATGAGTCACATAGTTCCTACGTTAAAGGGTTATTCTGTCTTTTCAGGTGGTCGCTTTCAACGGACGCCTTATCAGCAAAACCATCAGGAAGCAAACAGTCAGCACTCTCTGTATGTGTGGTCTTAATTCATTTCACAAGCTGCTCAGATTAAACATTTCATTCAGACATACCATACATGTTGTTATCGTTGGTATTAACGCTATTTCTTTTTTTTGTTTGTTTTTTTGTCATCATAACCATCATTCTGCAGACAATGACAAAGCTGTTATTGGTGTTCTGGTATTCATCATCATATGTGTGGTGATGGCTCCGGTGATCTACAAGATCAAGATCTACATGAAGAAATGCAGAAGCTCCCAGTAAAAATATTTATTGATCTTATCTCCTGCATCAGTTTGATGACACGTTGCATTTGGTCACTTTTACAGTTATGAGTTGTCGTTTCCTGTACAGGACAGTTATTGCTGTTGAAGCTGAAATAAATTCATTGATCACATTGATAACATTTTCAAGGTTTTTTCTCCACAGGAATGTGAATGAAGCTGTGATGCTGGAGTCAACAGCAAGTGAGTAAACTTTAGCCGTTCTGTTCTTCATTCATTAGTCTTAGAATATGTAGCAAACAGCAATTACTTTCATCAGCTACAAATGATGTTTTTTTCTTCTACTTGTTAGGTTATTAGATCACTTGTTAATGGTAGAAAGATCATTAATTAATAATTACATGTATGTGCTATTTACTGTATTACAGTAACTTTTAATATAACACAGTTTTAAAGTCACTTCGACAAAATCTTTTTGCATAGTCTGAAGTGCGCTACAGTTTGATGAGTACCCACTAAGTTGTAGTATTTCCTGTTTTTCTTATTCTCTGTTGTAGTTTATGCTAATGTACCCCAATGGCATCATGATGAAAATCGATGAACGCAGGCCTGACGGAGCTGCCAATCAAATCATCATTTACTCTTACTGAGTTGTTCAGTATGTTCAATAGTCAGCCTTGAACAATGGCTTTCTTAACTCTGTTCTGCTTGCTTTAACTGATTGTGTTTTTTGTTCTCACTTTGTTTGATCATACAGATATTTTTTGTTTTAATGCACACTTTTAAATCTTCCTGTATAGCATGGCTTATATTATTATTATTGTAACTCGTGTTTTATTGTTCTGTTGTGATCATATTGGCCATTAATAGTTTTACACATGCCAATCAACACCAGCTAAACAAAGTAAAGCAGCAGCACGTAGATTTCTTCTCCAGGAAATGAATGTTACAAGTGGAGTTTGCAGTTGTATGTTGTGGTGTATGTTGTGTCCTATTATGTTTTTAAACAGATGACATTTGTTGTATGTGTGTTTTTGAGCAACGTACAACATTTTTGTATCTGTAATTACTCTTATTAAACATTATAATAAAAATAAATGAAAATGCAACATGGTATCACTCTAGCCTCTGCTGGATACTCAATAATGAAAAATGTTTGTTTAAATCTGTATTAGGATTTTATATTTGCCTTCACAAAAAATATAATCACAATATTTGTGACCTAGAGCTACTGTAAGTCATAGGTGGAAACAAATGGGTTTTGGGCTGAGTGCCACAGACAGATATTGAGAAAGTGACAATTAACATTGCATAATAATCTTAAGCAATAACGTATGCAAAAATAATTTCTTGAGTATAAGTCCAAGTTTTAATTATCTGGAGAAATACTGACTTGTTCAGAGTTTACTATTCTAACAATAAATATGTAGGTTTTCCCCTCAATGACACCAAAGCTTATAGTTAAAGTTCTTTAATATTACAAGATCTGTCTCAGTTCCCCCCCCCCCCCCCCCAAAAAACAAACAAACTGGAGAACACCCTGTTTATTCTTTATACTCACTGTCACAGTCATTTGTTCAATGATGCATTCAGGTAATCCTCACTGAATTGTAAAACATTTTAAAAAATTAAAGTTATATAAAGATACTTACCATTAAACTGCTACAATTTACCAGGTTTCCATTAAATGCCAAAGTGAAACATTTCATCTTTTGCTGAAATTCGAGGACTGTGAAACCCATTCAACACTGATATTTAAATCTTTGTCAGAGTAAAGAGGCACAAACACCAACCAAACTACTGATACAATAAATACCAATTGCCTCTCATTCAGCTTCCTATAATATACACAAAATATAAGTGCACCTCCCTTCCGTCGCACCGTATGATCCCATTCGCTTGCATCTGTTTTATGTGGTCTGAAACTTCCTGTTGGAGGTGCAGGGGAACTCTACGGGGCCCCATCTTAACTGGCTTTGCGGCCTCAGTATCAATTTGGTGCATTGTAAGGTGAGTTCTCCCCATGTCAGTGTCACTGGTGCTAAAAACGGCAGCATGCTTATCACGGAGGTCCAAGACTGACTGAAGCTCAGCAGGAGAGAGGCCTTTTTCATCGAGACCAAACTCTCTTACCAATGAGTCACCTGACCACAAGCATATTTTAGAAACATCCTCCTTGCTGTCATCTATGCTATCCATAACAGTGATATTAGTTTCCAATGTCCCAATTCTCATGCCCTGTTTTAAAATTAGGGGGTGTTCGGTGACATTAATGACCCTAACAGCTACTACACCCTGATTAACATTACAGACAACTCTAGCCACAAAAACACTATGGTGCATAACCAGGGGGGGGCAGGGGCTCCACCATGCCAGTTGTGCACCCCTCAGGTAGCCCTGCAACAGCCCCTGAAATTACAAATTCACTACGGGGGGGGGGGGGGGGGGGGGGGCACAATGGCAGCTGTGTGAACAGCAACAATTTGGGTGCAGTTTCATTAGAAGTTACAGTTACAAAGACTGGAACGTTATTAATTCATTTACACAATCTAAAATTGGAGGAGGATATCAACAGGGTTATCTCTTCGACCCGGAGGGGACTGCTCCCAACTTTCAGGACACACGATCTAATGCGAGAAACGCCACAGACCCAATCCTCCAGTGTCTTTCTCCATCTTTCCTCTGGTATAGGTAACGCGTCTACATACATACCGGCAAGTGACGTAGTCAACTCACGCCCTCAAGCTATGGCTTGAGTACTGCAGGAAATCGCGTTCCTCTAGCCTAGTAGTGTAGTTACTGAATGTTTTTACTTTACTTCGTTACCCATAAAGGTAACGAAATTACAGTAATCCATTACTTTGTAATCTGTTACCCCCAACACTGACCCTCACAGCAGGTGGTGAGATAGTCACAAAAAAGATTTTTTCACGTCTCACTACGTTGGTATAGTGGTTGCTAAGGACTCAACCCGGTATCATGCGTCTCCTCTTTTGGCTTTAATATCTGGAATAAAGCAACATTTTTACTTTTTCAGATCATCTATATGCAATGCATTTATTAATTCAGCTGTAGTAGATATTAGATAGAGCGATCAGTGCGTCTGTGCAAACCCCTGAAACTAGATCCTCAAGCCGAACCGCTCCATTCTGTCTTTACAATGCCTGTTGATGACATTTATGTTGATAAATGTACAATATATTGTCCAAAGCTTCATATAGTAACTATGAACAAACTGTAGTTTGTCAGTTCTTATTAAGAAATGTTAGCAGTGTTTGTGCTATGGTGGTTAATTGGTAATAAACTTGTTTTCAAAGGAAGAAATGTTCACAGATGATTTTCTATATATAGCTGACCATTGTGGTTAACTTGTTGCGACATCTACGTGCTCTTTATCCCCCACTCAAACCTACATTCACACACTGTAACTGTTTGATATGGCGGGTCTCTATCGCATCAAGATTCTGCTCCTCTGGGCTGGGATCGTTGGTGTGGCTAACTGTAAGTAACTTTTATTATTATCTTAAATAAAATCTAAGGACTTGATTAAGTAGTGTTAGTAACAAAACAGATGTAAAAGTGAAAAAGAAATGCAATCCATGTAGACTTTGGTGACTGCTAAAGACTCATCAGCCTTTAATTAATGCACTGACATCATGAGACATCATGAGCCTGGGCATTATTCTAGACTCAGACTTACATTTTAGTTTTCTTTGATTGAAGAAATATTGCAAAAGGGTACGGTTGCTCCTGTCACAACAAGATGCTGAATAACTTCATGGGTTTATTTCAAGTACTATTTTCACCGGTGTTCTGAAACAATCCACTGATGAACGACAATTAATTCAGAACTCTGCTGACAGGCTTTCAACTAGAACAAAAACAAGAGAGCATAGCACCCGAGACCGGCGCTGGGTCCCAGTGTCAGGGTTGATTTTAAAGTTAATTTACTTGTTTAAAAGACTCTTAATGGTTTGGGACTGGTTTACATGACTACTTTTTGGTCGTTTTTTAATCCTTCATGGCTTCTTAGATCCTCCGCTGCAGGTTTTTAAATTACAAACTACCACACAAATAAGAACATCGGTAGCTCAGCTTTTCTTAACTACACACTACACTACACAAGCTCTGTGAACTTTTGGAATAATTGAAAACTAACTTATTCAACATGGCTTTTAACTAACCTTTGTTTCATTCTCTCTTTTTTTTTTGGACATATTTTATTATTCTTATACCTTCCTTTATTTTATGTCTATCTTTCACTTATTCTATTGTTTTTAGTGCACTTGTTCTTGCTGCCTGTTTAGGTTTACTACGCATTTGTTATGAACAGTATTATTCATTATAATTACACTTTAATTACTTATTATTATGATTATGATGATGATTACGATTCTTAAAATTCATGAAGGAACCAAACCAGTTTATCATTACTATTATACTATATATATATCATTATTATTACCTGATATATTGTATTGCATTGTATTTGTGATGTTTATATTGTATTCTAATTACTCAATTCATCCGTAGTTTCAACTACATATAGTCCAGTGGTTCCCAACCTAAGGTAACCCGACCAAATTACAATGTAGTAAACAGGTCAAAACCACAGTACATTGGATGATATATAATAAACATGTAATGTGCAGTTTTCTTTGAAAAGGAAATGTTGGCTAAGCAGTTTGAAACTCGAACCTCTCCCACCACAATTAACCTCTTATTAAATATTAATTACGATCTAATCACTACATTCATGCAACTAATTGTCAAAAGCTATTTTCATTCACTTGTAACATTCAGCACCAATGCATGAAGTAGTGTGATGTCCATATAGTGCAAAGAATGGAAATTGCATGGACATGGAAATAATGGCAACAATGGAAATTACATTTTAATAAAACAAAACAAAGAACCTACAAACACATGATGTGACGTGATGTGTGTATATTTATATAATTCTGCATAGTTGTAGTTATTACATCTTTATTCATAAAAAAATGACAACCTGTCATTAAATGTGTATCATATTTAATGGGAATGTTGTGCTTTATGTGCATTAAAGAAGTACGTTTTGTCATGTTCTCTTAAACATTGCGGCGTCCATTTATAATATTTTGTAACTCGATTTCTTAAAAATTCTATAGCATACTTGTTTATTTGGGGTGAACCACATCCCCTTTCCTGTACCTCTCACACTTCTGCTGATAACACTGCAAAGCTACAGCCAGTTTAGATAAAAATGGATGTTTTAATAAAACAAAACAAAGAACCTACAAAAATCACAAAAAAGTGTGTATTTTTATGTTATTGTGCATATTCATTAAATGTGTGTAAATCTCTTTCTTTTCTTTTTTAATACTAGTTCAAGATCAAATAGGTGAGTGACAAATACATTTCCTAACATTCAGTTGTAATTCTAATGTTCGTTACTTCAGCTGTGCTTTACCACGTGCTATACTGTCACCTGAGCCTCCATTTACCTGAAACTCACTTTTCACTGTCTCATCTGTTCATGTTCATAGCAGCACCAAGGCCAAAATTATATGAAATGAACACAACCTTTTAATAGTAATTATGTATTCTTTGCACAAAAAGTGTGTTTTCTCAATTTCACTAACCTGCTAATTATAATTAATTATGAAGTATTAATTGTTATTGTTATAACTACATAGCTACTTTTATACCAAATATGCAGCTCAAACTTCTTGACAGCAAATGAAATTACAAACAAGAGCAACAAGTGCTTCACATCTATAAAACTGCACTTCTGTCTCTGAAGCCATGAGCGTAACAGAAACTCCCTTTTTTCATTGAACACAGACTCATCACTGGCTTTGATTAACTGAAATAAGTCTCTTTCAGCTTACCCCAGAACGTCTTCACACAGGTGTAATCTCACTGTGCATCTGATCTGTGTCAAGCGTAACCTTAAACTTAGGCGTAACAAACTTGATGCTGTGGGACCTACTAACTATTGACCTCAGAGTCATCACCTATGTGATATAAGATGGACAATAAAACCCTCTTGACCATAATAATAAAAACAATTAATAATTCAATAATTTCTTATAGTGAATAATCTCTGAATTTCATTAGTTAATCACAATTAATTGCATTTTTGATCAAAGTTTTAAAATTCTATTATTTTTCATTTCACAAGATATTAATAACCAGTGTATCTTGATCGTGAGTCAAATCAATGCAAATAATTACTTTATGAACTTTAAGTGCAATGAGCCAGAAGTAACACAATGTCTACTTCAAAAATATAACTTGCATTAAACAGAAAAGCCATATTACGACAACAGTGCAGTCACTTCCTCAACTCCACATACCACAGCAACTCCTGACGTGCCTTCAGACATGCTAACAACCCACAAACATTCACTCATCGTATCGATAATTTTCTCAAACGCCTCAACTCAGACATCAGTTTCAACTACTGCATCTCGTAATCTGGCTGGTATTCAACCTCAGTTTTGCCACATTAGCGTTGCATATGTCTTGATATTTTCCTGATATAGAAGTTAGGCCTCATGTCAGGTAAGGCTGTTGAAATATAGAGAATTTATGGCAGAATGTGACCTCCATGCTCTATGTTCTTATATGGGATTGTTATAAGTAATCGAAAGGGAAATGGTTTACCTTTAATGTGCTTTGGAAGTATTTTAAATGACTGGAGTTGTTTAATGATTTGTTAATGTTTTTTTTTGTATTTTTCATTCTTTACGAATTTCATTTGAATGTGTCCTCTATCCCCACCAGGCCCTCCACTGTGTGAGTATCAGTTTAAAACATAATCTAATGTTTTGTAATGTTTCTCTCTTACTTTACTATGAATATGTTGAAAGTGAAGTAAACAGAATGATTCTCAGCATACAGAGGAACATGTTCAACATCTACATGAACAAGATTAAAACAAATAGCAGGTGGATCATCTAACTAACAGGTTTTACTGTGTATTGTTTGTGCAGGTTCTTACACTGTTGAATGTTGTTGTTAAATGCATGTTATGTAGACCCTCTTTCATTATCTTTAATATATGTGCTTTTTTTCTCTATTACAGCTGAATTTTTAAGTTCAATTGAAATATATCAGACTAATCCTGATGAACTTCCTGCAAACATAATGGACAACTTACATCAGACTTACCCAAACTACACCAATCTCACCATTGATTACATCTGTTCTGGTAAGTGATGAGAATGAAAGAAGAGACACTTTGTTGTTTCAGCAACATTTAAATTTACATAGAAAAAATATTATTCAAATCTACATTTCTATTGTTTTATAGCAATAGCGTAGTAAAAGAGATGAAGAGAGATGTAGAGTGAAGTAATTTATATAGGGGTAGAAATCTAGATTTTCCTCTTAACTATATTGACATAAATTGTGTCTTCCTGTATTAGAGGAAGGTGGAAGAGAGTTTTTGCTTTGTACCCTCTGTGAATCAGTTTTGAAAAGAATATTATTTTTTGCTTTTAATGTCTAAATCTAAACTATTAATAATTGATTTTAACTTCTGAGGTACAAATACTAGTTGATGTTGAAATGTTGTGATCCTTCTGTCTCCTCAGATTCTGACAATAACTTCAAGACTGTGTCTGAGCTGGAGCCTTTCACAGACTACACCTGTACTGGTCAGATCAAGGAAAACAATGTCAACAAAAAAACCACGACTGCTATCATTGTCAACGTTAAGTGTGGTATGTTGTTGCCATGATAGCTTGTAATCTGAGATATTAATGATCAGATTAGTCGGCTCAGTGTTAAAGATGTGTGATGTGTTTCAACAGATCTTCAAATTGAAAATGTAGAAAAAGAATCAACCAATACCTCCATTAAGTTTAGCTGGACAACAACCAGTCTGAACTGTGAAAAGGTCCTTCCTGAACTTGAGAATCTTTCATACAACTGCAGATGTCGTCCTGATTATTCAAAACATGATCAGAAATCTGGACAATGTAAGAATTTTCTTTTTTTAAATCGTTTACATTTTAGACCAATGTACATCTTGTAGTTATAAAAGTTTAACTTGCACTCACATGACAAGTGAGACATACTATGTAGACATTTGAAACTTCCAGTGGCCTCAAGTATATACATTTTTTTCTGTGCTCATTTTTTAGCATGTTGAGTGATAGTAGGTGTAAATAAGAGGACATTTTTTTGTGTGTCAAATATTAATTAAATTTCCATTAAATGATCCAGAAATAACACTGAAATGTCTTTAATTATGAGCTTAATTACCAAAATTGTGATTACAGCTAAAATTGTTGTACTTAATGATTAGCTGGTTATTTATTAGATATAGTTTTTAGAAAGTGTGATATAAGTCAATTCTCTCTTATAGTTTATACAGAAGTGTTACACTGAAGGACCTACAGTCACAGTGACACATTGATGATTTGATATCTATGTTATTTTTGTTAATGACAAGAACAAATGTCACAAATGTTTCTTAACTTTAGGTTCAGTCTTTTCACATCTCTTTATATGTTCCTGTTGTTATTAAATCAAAGACCAAAAACATCTAATGAAAACTAAACTGTTACAGCCACACCTAACAAACAGCCAGCAGGAGGAACATGTACAGTCTCTGGACTGACACCATTCACCGACTATACCTGTACAGTCCAACCCACCTACAACGGCAAGGAAGAGCTCCACCCAACTGTCGTTAACCATAAAACTGATGTTGGAGGTGAGTAAACAGCAAACTGTCTTTGAAAAATATGAATCAACACATATGTGTAGTTACACATATAGTTCAAAAGTGGTTAAAGGTGATTTATTATATAATGTACATACTGACTGTTGAGCCCCTTCAGGGAAATCTTCAATATTGGGTCATACAAATTGACATTCACATTTTAAATTATAATCGAATAATAAAACAATCAAAGTAAAATATAAAAATCATATATTAGCCAAATAATAATATTTTCCTTGTATTGTCTTAAATAGATAATATTTCATTAATTTAATTCATTTGAATGACGTAATAACTGAATTTTAAAATCTACACAAAAACTATGTTGATTATGTGTTGATATCAGTTCACAGGTACTTCTGGATATAATATGTTACAACTATGTGATTTAAGTTCTCCTACACCTTACAGTTATACCAACAGGCCACAACATACATTGATAAAGGATCTATATCACAGTCTCAACAGAAGCTATCCTCATGTGTTTATATCTCTGTCTTCTCTACTTTTTTCTCAATTTTTAAACTTCTGTCCTCTGACAGCCTCATAATAAGACTCACCTTCTTCATGTTTGACATTCAGTCAGTTGAACAAATGACAACCTGTGACTGTGACAGTCCAACAACCCCACTGAGTATCAGACACTCTGATTAACCAGACTCCTCACACAGCTCCAGTCAACATATAACAGCTGTGTGGGATAAATGAAATAAGAAAAAGTTACATTTTTAAAAGCATTTTAAAATTAAAATTCAGTTATTTATCATTTAAAGAAAGAATAAGGAAATACTGATGCTCATGACAATCAATACAGTAACACTAATGAGTTTAATCAGTGGTGAAACAGCTGCTACTTTAAACTCAACAATCACTTTAACTGTGAATAAGCATAAAGTGTTGCATCTGAAGGATTTTTTTCTCTCTCTTACAGTACCCGACAATGTTGGCACGTTGAAGACAAGTGTCCCAGAGCATAACGTGATCAGAGTGACCTGTTATCCTGTGAAAAATTTCTATGGGCCCGAGGAGACATACATTGCAAATCTTACTTATCGTGGGGTCATTCAGGGATCACCACAGAAGAAAAAACGATGTGAATTTGAATTCAAAGATCTAAGCTACTCAACGGAGTATATAGTGGAGGTTTGTATAATCTGACTTTTTGATTTAACAATGTTAATCAGTTTATTCCTCATACTTATGAGTCACATAGTTCCTACGTTAAAGGGTTATTCTGTCTTTTCAGGTGGCCGCTTTCAACGGACATTTTTACAGCAAAATCATCAGCAGGAAAACAGTTGACACTTTCTGTATGTGTGGTCTTAATTCATTTCACAAATTGCTCAGATTAAACATTTCATTCAGACATACCATACATGTTGTTATCATTGGTATTAACGCTATTTCTTTGATGTTTTTGTTTTTTGTCATCATAACCATCATTCTGCAGACAATGACAAAGCTGTTATTGGTGTTGTGGTATTCATCATCATATGTGTGGTGATGGTTCCCGTGTTCTGCACGATCATGATCTACATGAAGAAATGCAGAAGCTCCCAGTAAACATATTTATTGATCTTATCTCCTGCATCAGTTTGATGACACGTTGCATTTGGTCACTTTTACAGTTATAATGAGTTTTCATTTCCTGTACAGGACAGTTATTGCTGTTGAAGCTGAAATAATTTCCACAGGATTCCTCCACAGGAATGTGAATGAAGATGTGATGCTGAAGTCAACAGCAGGTGAGTAAACTTTAGCTGTTCTGTTCTTCATTCATTAGTCTTAGAATATGTAGCAAACAGCAATTACTTTCATCAGCTACAAATGATGTTTTTTTCTTCTAGCTGTTATTAGATCACTTGTTAATGGTAGAAAGATCATTAATTAGTAATTATGTATTATTTATTGTATTATAGTAACTTTTAATATAACAGTTTTAAAGTGAAAAATCTTTTTGCATAGTCTGAAGTGTGCTACAGTTTGATGAGTACCCACTAAGTTGTAGTATTTCCTGTTTTTCTTATTCTCTGTTGTAGTTTATGTTAATGTACCCCGACGGCGTCATGATGAAAATCGATGAACGCAGGCCTGACGGAGCTGCCAATCAAATCATCATTTACTCTTACTGAGTTGTTCAGTATGTTCAATAGTCAGCTTTGAACAATGGCTTTCTTAACTCTGTTCTGCTTGCTTTAACTGATTGTGTTTTTTGTTCTCACTTTGTTTGATCATACAGATATTTTTTGTTTTAATGCACAGTTTTAAATCTTCCTGTATAGCATGGCTTATATTATTATTATTGTAACTCGTGTTTTATTGTTCTGTTCTGATCATATTGGCCATTAATAGTTTTACACATGCCAATCAACACCAGCTAAACAAAAGTAAAGCAGCAGCACGTAGATTTCTTCTCCAGGAAATGAATGTTACAAGTGGAGTTTGCAGTTGTATGTTGTGGTGTATGTTGTGTCCTATTATGTTTTTAAACAGATGACATTTGTTGTATGTGTGTTTTTGAGCAATGTACAACATTTTTGTATCTGTAATTACTCTTATTAAACATTATAATAAAAATAAATGAAAATGGAACATGGTATCACTCTCTGCTGGATACTCAATAATGAAAATTGTTTGTTTAAATCTGTATTAGGATTTTATATTTGCCTTCACAAAAAATATAATCACAATATTTGTGACCTAGAGCTACTGTAAGTCATAAGTGGAAATAAATGGGTTTTGGGCTGAATGCCACAGACAGATATTGAGAAAGTGACAATTACATTGCATAATAATCTTAAGCAATAACGTATGCAAAAATAATTTCTTGAGTATAAGTCCAAGTTTTAATTATCTGGAGAAATACTGACTTGTTCAGAGCTTACCATTCTAACAATAAATATGTAGGTTTTCCCCTCAATGACACCAAAGCTTATAGTTAAAGTTCTCCTCCACCTGTAGTTCAGAAATCATGCTTCCCCCCCCCCCCCCAAAACACCCTGTTTATTATTTATACTCGCTGTCTCAGTCATTTCTTTAATGATGCATTCAGGTAATCCTCACTGAATTGTAAAATATTTAAAAAAATGAAAGTTATATAAAGATACTTACCATTAAACTGCTACAATTTACCAGGTTTCCATTAAATGCCAAAGTGAAACATTTCATCTTTTGCTGAAATTCGAGGACTGTGAAACCCATTCAACACTGATATTTAAATCTTTGTCAGAGTAAAGAGGCCCAAACACTGCCTTGCTTTCCAAGGTGCGTTCAAGGTTTGTATTGATTAGGCTGGTTAGTGGTACTTCACATACATGTTACCACATATTTTTATGACTGTATTTCTTGATAAAGCATGTACAATAAAAACATGTTGTGACTCAGATTTGTTGGAATATTTGGGAGGGATATGCAAAATACCCATTAAAACCAGGTAAGAGCTCCAAGCACATGTCATAAAGAAATTTGAAAGCTTTATTGCATTTAGTTAGCATACAAGGCATTGGTGATTTTACATGAAATGTTCAGAACAACCAAACTACTGATACAATAAATACCAATTGCATATAGTGCCTACTAATTTCATTTTTAGGAAAACCCCCTGGACTCTTCAATAACAACTTCAGAGAGCCTTTGGAAAAGTAAACTGAATGAGATAAAAGAATTAGACACATTACAGCAGTGGTTCTCAAAGAGGGTTCTGGAGACCCACATGGGGTCCCCAGCAACAAGGGGAATCATTTATGTCACTATAATTCAATCCATAATAACACAAAGACAGAGTGTATGACTATTTTGGTCATCGGATTCATACACTTTCTGTAATAAAGTATCTAGGGGGGCATCCTGGGACAAAGTCTTATCAAATGGGGGTCCGTGGTCTAATTTGAGTCAGTTTAGAGGTCCAGGATGTGAGAACCACTGCTGTAGAGCTCTGTGATGTGTTGCATGAGGACAAAGAAAAATCCCAATAAAGAAATAGCCATACTGAGTTTCTTAGCAGTCTTTATGTTAACAACCCCCTGGTGAGGAATTAAACCTTTTCCGTACATAAACAGAAAATTGCAAAGCTCAACGTATAAATCTATATTCAGGTAAATAAATCTGACTTTGCACTGCATACTACATGTTTTTAATCAACAAGATGCAGACCAGACATCCTATTCAACTACAATGTCCTCTGACATCTTCTGATTACAAAAGAAAGCAACTATTTTTAATGTCTGTTACATCTTTGCTGGGAGGTTAGAACTGATGATGATGATTTGACTTTGTGAAAGGGACCAATGTAAACTTATCTTTAAACTCTGTACAAAAGTATCAGTTGTATATGCTTAAAAGAACATTTGAAAGTTCAGCCCCTAATCTTTGGAGATTCTATTTTTGGTATTTTGCTGTTAAATGCTACTAAATTCTTGAGGGAGTCTTGTTGCGCATTAAAACTAAAATACCTTTAAACAAAAGTGCTTAATAGCAAAGGCTCCCTTGCAATTACAACAAAATACTGAACGTTTTGGTGCAATACAAATGCTCTTGTTTAGACAGTGTAAAGGTAGAAGGTAAACAGCACTGTGGGTGAACAGGATAAATAATTAAGATAATCACTGTAATGAAAAAAAAAAGTTTTACTGTGATTGGAGAGAAAAGCGATGTAAAATAACAAAATGTAGGACAAGAAGTACAATTGCAAACAAAAATTGCAAACACTGTATTTGCAAGTCTCAGACAAATGACTACAAACACACTATCAAAATATTCTGTTAACCATAACAAAATAACTTACATTTTCGTTCACCTATAAGCTTTGAATTTGTATATAACAAATATTAAAGAGTATTAAATGTTAAAAAAAAAACAAAAAAACATGAAAGACATGGGCATACATGTACAATAATTCCAATGAACGGTTAACAGGCTATTTGATAATGTTAAAAGAGGATTCATAAGACACTGAAATAAAGCGTTATCAATCATTGTTTACTTACTATACCTTCCATGCGGTATCATTGTCATTATGTAAACCAGTGGTAGTCAGTGCTGGTCATTTGCGACACACTGGTGTAAACCTATTCACTGTAAAAAATATATATATATTACCAAAGAGTCTAAAACCCCACAGTATTAAAACTATAGGAACTTCTTTGCTATGTACAGTAAAACAAAATGAGTCCCATTAGAGCTTGTTTTTTGTTTGTTTTTTTCACAAGTCATTGATATACTTTACATAAAAGATACCTTAACATATATATAAACTGCTCTGCTCTCTTTTTGTGTGACTTTTCTCTTGGTATCTCAACTAAGGATAGAAGTTAGGTAGGCACGCTGTGATTTTCACATGACGTGGACGGCAACACAAGGCAAGGATCTGCTATCTCTTCAACATATTTGTTACTTAACAAGACACATACACTGCACACCAACAGCAACATTAACACACACAATTTCCTCAGTACAGACTAACTTTCTGGTGGGTCAAATGCATTCACTGAACTAGTGGTTCCCAACCTGAGATGATGGGACAGGATAAAAAAACATTTGGGACACACAAAATTGTGATTTTCTGCTTTACAGTATCTCTTATGGATTACTCCATTTGATCTCCTTAAGCCTCTAAAAGCTGTTCAAATAAAAAATATGTCCTCTTTATAGAGCTGCAAAGTCAATCAATTAGTCGATTGACAGAAGATTAATCAGCAACTATTGTGATGTGATGATTATTTGCCTTTCTTTGTTGAGCATGATGATAAACTGAATCTCTTTGGGTTTGGACTGATCTGAAGATGTAACCTTGCACTGTGGGGAACAATTACATATTATTTTCACTATTTTCTGACATTTTGTGGACAAAATGATAACGATGAATGAAAACAAGTTTGTCAGACAATGTAACATGTGATGAGGGGTCCAAGGGACACTTTGCTTTATTTTAAGGGGTCACAAGCCAAAAAGGTTGGGAACCACTACACTGGACCATAATGGAAAAATAAGTGTTTTGATTTTTCTCATGTCTTCATTGTGATTTACAGTCCCTAATAATCTCACACGCTAATAGAAATATAAATTGTTCAAATTGAACCATGAACAAAATATCTTGGTATCAGTGACTAAGGTGAACAGCACATTTTGTTATAGTTTCTACCACTCCTTCTAGGCTGGCAAAAAAGAGGTGTTCTGAAATTTTCAAAGACAATACATAGGTGTCAAAATGACTTACATTCAAAGTGTTGTGGAGACATGTGCCCGTGTTCTCCCCCCAGCACGTCTGAAATCTACCCTCTAAATGATCCTTCCTTTCCTAATACATTCATTAGACATGATCACCCTGCCAGCCTTCCAGTACCAGGGTAAAAAGTGCAACACAACAACACTTCAACCATCAATAACACTCTTACGCCTCTCAGTTTTCTGCCACTGAGTAAAAATCTCTATACTCAATTTTTTTGAATTACTTTCAAAGTTCCCATTGTCTTTTTCACACTATTTGCTGGCTAAAGGTCTCATGAGACCCATTGAAAGCCTATAAAACCATGTTGAAGAATATTTGCAGTGATTAACAGTTTTGAGAATTGGAAGTAACGTAACCTTTTTTTTTTTTTGGTGTCTTTTTTTTTCCAGTACATCTGCTTTAAATAGCATCTGCTGGTAGCAGCTGCTGATGAGCAGTTTTGGTTCATTACATGAAAATACAGAGGACTTGTGTTTCAAAGCTATAGACACTGATTTTCAGTGCTGTACCATTACTGAAGTCTAGGGGAAGGGGGGTGGTGGGGGGAGGGGGGGGTCCATCTGACAAAAAAAAGTGTAATCTCTTTAATCTTTCTCCTGGGGCAGAAAAGATTTTGGCTGTCAGTCACATTATAGACTGTACCACCACCTTGGAAAAAACTCTGTTACATGTACAGTACTACTTATCACAAGGAGCTCTGGAGTAAGTTATTTTATAAAAGCTGATAGATGTGTATGAGTCCAGCATGAAAAGCAAGGTAGGAGGTGGGGAGGTGTTCTGCAAGATATAGTGTGTGTAACTCTGGGCTTAGCTGCCCTGTGTCATGTTCTGCATGTGTTTGGCAATGTCGTACACATAGGTGATGTCCGGCCTCTTCTCCGGGTCAGGGTTGATGCACATATCTACCAATTTCCTTAGCTGGTGAGGGATTAGAGAGTAGGGTGGGGTGGGGTTGGGTTGTTGGAAAAGAGAGAAATAATTCAATCAATGACACTGTAGTGAGAGTGTACTGTATATCTGAAATGAGCAGTTCCAGAGAAAATAAACCAAACACAGAGACCTGCTCATCTTTTAATGCCCTCTAAATTGGGTTCTTTCCATTATAGCAATAACAAGGCAACAGGTAACCAAGCTGAGACAAAGATGCAAGACTGGGTTAGCGCACTAATCGTTTTTTGGTCTGCTGAATCCACTTTTACCCAAGCCCACACATGCACACTCACCCACAAGCGCATTGGCGTGCACACAAATGTGCACACACACAAACACTGCTGCCACTCTATTGCCATCCGGAGACAGCACTTACACTTGAAGCCGAGCGAAGCGGCTGATTGGAGCAGATAGATAGACAGGCTCGCAGGCGGAACAGCCACCGCCATCATTAAAAAAAAAGAAAAAAAAGGAGAGAATAAAAGATGGAGAGGAAAGAAAAAAAACAACATCTACGCAAGGTCGCTATGGTAACCGCCTGCCGACTTCCTGGCCGCTGTTGCGTGGCACCGGCTTGGACGAGTTCTCGTCAGCCATTGTGTATATGTGTATATGTGTGTATGTGTGTATGTGTGTGCCTGAGTGAGAAAGTGAGAGAAAGATGTAAATTCAGACAGTCTGAGAATTAGTCCCCCAGAATGGAGATATTGGGGAGGGGGTGGGGGGGTGGTATGCCAAAGAGATGCAGATATGTAAAATATTCATACGCTTCTTTGCATGGTGAGTGGGGTGGGGAAGTGGAGGGGAGTGTCAGGTGGAGGGAGGGGGAGCGGGAGCTAGTGAAGGGAGGCGTGGGGGGGGGGGGGGGGGCATAGACGGAGATGGTTAAATGACACAACAAAGATGAGCAGCTGACAGTTTGCTGCCGATCCTTCAGGAGCATTGTTTACATCCAGACAGGCGCTGCAGGCACCCCCCTCATCTCCATCTCTCCATCACGCTGTCTCTCGCTCTATCATTCCCTCTCTCTTTCGCTTTGTCTTCCTTTCTGCTGGATTGGGGTGACATGTGGGGCAATGCAGCTCAGCATGGTGTGTGTATGTGTGTGTGTGTGTGTGTGTGTGTGTGTGTGTGTGTGTATGTGGAAACTGATCTCTTGTAACAAATAATATAAAATTGCAAAAGAGCTTATGCAAACACAAAAACACACACATAGAGACTAGCAATTAGCCTGTATCAACCTAATGAAGTTAATACCACAGGATAATGACAGGCCCTGTGTGCAGACTTTAGTATTGGTTTATAGACACATGAATAAGTAGAGCACTTAAAACCAGCCATTGTGTGCAGACACACTAGTCCATGGACATTAAAAAAGTTAGGTGCTCTTTGTTTAGTGGACCATTGAATTAATTTCTGTATTGCATTATTAACCTATAAAATAATGTGACTTATCAAAATGAATATAGAGTTGATCACTATGACACACTTACACATCTCATAGTCTGCTAACAGGTCTTGATTCTGTTCAGCAATCAACACAAATAAATAATGGATGGCTGAAATGACTTCCTGACTATTACTGCTGTAAATATCTATTTTTTGTACAGATTAAACAAACATGGTTTTAACGTGTTAATTAGTGACCTTTAGAGGTGAGAGTGGGAAGTTTTTGTTACCTCCAGACAGACCCAGGCTAGCTGTTTCCTTCTGAGTACAATGTTTGTGATACTCTAAACAGTAAGTAAAAGACAGCAGCCTTATATTTACTGAATACAGTAACATGAGAGTGGTATTGATCTCATAATCTAACCGGACCACCAGAAAGCAAATAAGTGTGTTTCCCAAAAATGTCTAAAACTATTCCTTTCCTTTCTAAAATATAGCACTGCGGTTTTCAAAAAGGCTAACTGTGATGTAAAGTATATGTCATTTAGAGTTGAAAAATGAATTAGAGAACATTTGAATATAGTTCAGTCAAAAAAAAAAATGTAGATGACTAAAAGGGCAAAATCTTAAAAAACCACTGGTATGGTCCTTTAAATAGACAAGACATGAGACGAAACCTCCAGCATTTTAACAAGCTGGGAGTTAAGATTTGGGTTATGTAGGGACTCTTTATAGTTTGTAATTGTTAACTATCAAATAAATATGGTAACTTACAACAAAGCACTGTGTCATTTCTAAACAGAATACCTGTAATGTGTATGCATATGCTCCTATGAGTCAGAGTCTGAGTTTTTGCATGTGTGTACAATTGGACTTAACATTTTTAAAAGAAAAGGACAGAAACGTTAGGAAAAAAAAAAAAGCCACCCACACAAAGAGGACATTGCAGACAAGAAGCCATGCACATTCATACACACGTCACCGGCAATCAGCAGCAAGCCAATCGTTAACCGCAGCCCGACTAGATTACATTTTTGTGCACGAATAAGTCTACACAGAATTACAGCAGATGATTTAACATTTAGTTAGGGAAACATGACACTCAAGCCCATTTCATTTCACCCCACTCTGTAGCATGGCCAGATGCTTTTGATATGTGCATTTAATTTTCAAATGGTTAAAATCATAGCCATTCTTTTGATCACAGAGTCATATCATACTGCACTGTAGCTCAGACAGTTGGCTGGATTTCACTTACATATAAAAATTAACTATAATAGTCAATACAAGTAAAAGTCTCCGATCTGGCACAGAAAGAAGGAGCTGGCCACTACTCTTTAAAACAGTAGTTAGTTTAAAAAATATTAAGACATTTCTTCAGGTCTCAAGGTGTTCAAGAGTCCAGACTACTATCATGAGTCCTTTTAAAAGACTGAGCAGGTCTGTGTCTACTTTTAAAGCAGTAAAAGGCAATTTATACAGTACTTACCTCCTCTGAGTAGTGATCTGAGGGAAGAGGGGGGTAGTCACACTGTTCTATCTTCTTACAAAGGGAGTAAAGATTCATCTTGTCCCCGTAAAATGGACTCTGTAGGGCTGCCATCTGAAATATAGAGATATGAAGAAACAGGAAGTGGACAGGGAGGACATATAGAGAAAAAAAGAGGAAAAGACAATAGGAAAGGGTGTGAGAGAATAACGTTAAAACTTGAAAAAGCCAATCAAGTTCTCAATAACAGCTACACAGAATAAAGCTATCGTATGATTCTAACCCTTAAAACAAGAGACATGGTGTGAGAAGCAAATAAAATAAGGAAAGAAGTCAATAGGTGTAATTTTTTGTGGAAATATCATATCAGTAAACACTTTTTTATATTTTTTTGGAGTGGAGTGAGTGGTATTCTCAAACTGAGGTGAACCTAAACAGAAAAATCTGTTAAAGTTTTCCTTAGCTTATTGCCTTTTCCTGTTAGTTTGCTGGCCCTTTCTGCCACACTGCTTCGAAAACTTGGTGAAGAGAACAAGAGGAAACAAACAGCTGAGAAAGGAAAAGAAGCACGAGAGAGGTGCAGGGATATGAGGGGAGAGAATTTTTCAGTTTGCTGGAGCAGCAAGAAAACTGTATCCTCTAGAAAACAAATGTGGGCAAACACAGAAGAGGAAAGGCAGATGTGGAATGGTAAGGATAAGGAGACCTGTGCTGGAGGGTGGAAATAAATGAAGAGTCCCTCTAGTCTTTCAAAGAATAGAAAAACCATACTATTGTACCAATTCTCTTCCTATAGTTTAGATGTGCATGTACAAGGTAAAGCCAGTAGACCTCTTGCATAACATACACATCTAAATTCCTTTTTTTTCATTCAGAGCTTCTTAAAATAAATATTATGTTAGGCCAAACTGCATAACTAATAATAAATAAACATGGTTGGCCTCACTGTCAGTTGATGATGATGAGTGCTGCTCTGACTCAAAGATGTTTGAGCTTGTTCACTCGTTTTCCATTTATTTAAATGAGATTACATAGGAGGACGTGTTGTGCAGGAAGGTAACATAATATCAAGACATTTTTTCTATCATAGATATTTCTGAGCAGAAAACGGCCTTGTTAGATTTCATGTCTTCCAATTAACCTCAACCCCTCCACCAACACTTTGGAAATGTGGCTGCACTATCTTTTGGACCAATTTGAAAGCAGCAGGGTCCAAAGCCACTTATAGACAGACACCACTCAATGCTCAAAGCTTTTTGTTTAAATAATTTTCTTCACATTTTCATCTGTAGTCTTGCATAAGTAGGCTGGCCTTGGTTTGTTTCATTATGAAATCTGTGAGGATAGGATGTGATTTTGATTAATCTTTTGCATTTTGGATGGGGTAATTGGTTGCTGAGGTATGATTAAAAAAACATGGAACAAATAGAATGCACTGCTATACAGCAATACAAGTTTATTTTGGTGGAGTTTTTTTAAACATTAAAATTTTAACTTTTTTCAGATGTCTTTGCACTATAATTGGAGAATGGATGCGTTTGACTGTCTGCTAATTGGTGGTGTGAAAGTAGATGAAAAACACTTCTCCACATATGGATCCAAATGGAATCCATCCATACAGAATACGGCAGGTTAGTGTGAACGTGCCTCCTTGCACACTCTCAGGGACAATGTGTCTGTGTAAATAGGACCATAATAGAAATAATGGAGACAGTGTTTTACTTGGAACATAGACAACCAAACATGTGCCATGCAGTACTGAGTATGTGAACATTTTAACTGCACCACATACAACATCAGGTTATTTCTCTGGGAAATGGTTGTCCATCTCTGAGACATAGAAACACATTGACTGGATAATTTAAAGCATCTGCTTATAAAATACTAAGAAGATTTTGGTGAATTAATTGATATGCCTCTCTGTCATGCTAACCTGTAAAGTCGCAATCACTTCTCTAAGAAAAATAAAAAAATAGAATAAAAAAGAAGAATTTGCATGAGCAAATTGTCTCACTTTGTTGCATGTAGCTATGAATGTAACCTACTGACATCGCCCAAAAAGTGCCAAGCACATCACAAACATGTAGGCGGCTTCATCATTGTCTTCACTGGAAAATGTGTCAAACACAGATGGTGCAGAGACAGAAAAGTTCTTGTTCCCTATTGGGCAGATTTAGACAGAGTTTCTGTCACAGCTTCCACTGGGAAGTCAAGATGGAGACGATAGAGTCTCAGTGGGCCATTTCTCCTCTGCACATAAAGTACCATTCACTTGTTCGTTTACTCTCTTAATAAAATGCTTGCATTACTGTATATCCTCACAAAAACACATGTGAACACTAAGTAAAAAGGATCTCCCTCTCTCCCTCTATCTGTGTGGACATCTCTCTTCCTCTGCTCCGACAATTACTACTGAGGCAGGCACAGCAGGCAGTTGACAGTGATGAGATGTGTGTGGAAACACGTATTCCTGTGTGTGTCAGCAATGATGCACTTCCATAAGTATTGGAGCTTCGTATCTGCAGCCTAAGATGCATTGACAAATGCACACACAGCAAAGCTTGAGCACAGGGGAACATCCTCAAAAATGCAGACTCACTGGAGTTAACACAGATGGCATTTCATGGTGTTCAGAGACTATTTCAGGAGAGTCAGTCAGAGTATAGATCCTCAAATAACTACTGTGCCACCAAATACATAACAGCTTTGTAATGAACCAAAAACTCATGTTGTCATGTGAAGTAATCATTTCTAAAACATCATGCTCATTACTTAGTTAGCAGTGTCTTGGTAAATTTAAGTAAAACAACAAAAACTCTTCCCCAATAGTTCAATTTTGAAAAATACAAAGCACCTCAGCTAATCATTCCTCTATCACTGATTGACCTTCCCACAATATCAATGTCACAATTTAAATTCAAACTGAATTAGACTGTCTAACCATGGATCATACTAAATCCAAGCAATTAAATCACCAGCTAATTTGCCATTTGCTGCAGCCTATAAATATATCATCAGTCCTATGAGGCCATAAAACTTTAGATTTTATTATGACACATTTAGCAATAAGGTCAAGGACATCTCGCATTTTCATTTTAGAAACTAATCACTTTCCAACAAACAAACTGAGAGCGATTGAAATGCAAAATTTAGGAGGCGGTGCCAGCCGGACTCAGAGGGAGACCAAACTCAGATTTAGGTTTCAGCTGGCTTTCTTTCAGAAGGGTATGAGTCTGTTTGGAGTGCCCTTGTTTGCACAAAACATGCTGACTACTCATTGTCAGTGAGTTCACTTCAATTACTTGGAAAGAGCCATGTGGGAAAACACTCTTAATTGATTTATAACAAATATATGTACTATACTGGCTTTTGTTGGTGGTCAGGAGGTATGTACGTCTGCGGTGTTTGTGTGTAAGGGCTAGTGAGTGCTTCTGAAAAACATGGATTTCACAGTAAGTGAGAGGGGGAAAAAAAGAAAGGGAGAGAGGGAAAAAAAAAGAAAATCAGCCATCTATAGACACCAGGAGGCAAAGGGTTAAACAAGACCCCATCGTATTTTCATGCATCTTCTGCTTTTGACAGATGAAAAATGTCAACTGTCCTGTTTGTATTTGGGAGTTTTTGCACTATTCATCTGCTTCATTAGTGCCTGCTGCTCCTAGCCCCTGACAGCTGCCAGCCCCCTGCTCTCAACACACACACACACACACACACACACACACACACACACACACACACACACACACACACACACACACACACACACACACACAGGCTGTGTCGTCGCAACGGGTTAGATGATTGACTCACTCTCTGACCTCTGAGGCCCTGGTGTGCGAGTGTGAAAGAGTGTGTGTGTTTGTGAGTGTATATGGTTCATTGATATTCGAAAGACATACAATGCACGCATGCCTGCTGTCTGTCTAAGGGGTGTGAGCTGCTGGTGGCAGAACACACGCACACCCTTGCACACACACGCGCACACACATACACACACACACTCCCTCCTTTGTTCCTCTGCTCTTTTTCAGCTGGCCAGGTTGTGCTCTCCCCAGCCCAGGCATGTAAAGCCAGTATCCCTGTCCGTGTAAAAGGTCTGGGTAGGGCCTTCCAGTTTAATTAACACTGATCCTGCTCTCTTTCTCTCTCCAGCTTCTCTCCCTGTACGCCAATTAAAAGGAGCTGTGAGGGGCTTCCGTCTTCTCCCTCCACCCATATTTATCCCTGGAGCCTTTACAGCGTGGGACTGAAGGGCTTCTCAGAAGTTCACACTTACTCATTTAGAAAAACACGCAAACACACAATTACAGGCACATGCTACATCAAAATAAACACAACTAAATGTTAACACATACATGCTAAATATATATTTTGCATATATTCTCTCCCTCATTCTCTCTCTCTCTGCCAAACACACACACACACACACACATATATATAGATGTAAAAGTGAGGAAAGCATGACTTTTTTATGTGCTCAGTGGTCCTTCATGTGGCTTTATGATGATATATTAATCAAGGCAATAAGTCACAGTGTAGGGACAGTCATTAAAAATATACCTGCACCCAGTGGAGTCATCACTCCTCTACTTCAATGCACTAAAAAGGAAGGGAGAAGTGAAGAGGATGAGAAGAAGAAGAATAGATGGATGAGTTAAAAGTGCCAGATTGTTCCAGTGGGCTGAACTTTTGAGGAAAACTGATAAAGAATCTCTTCTCATGTCGCCATCTCACTGCAGATCATACTTAGTGTTGCTATTTGAATTGTGAAATTTGAAGGAACTGTTCGGCATTTTTGGGAAATATGCTCATTCGCATTGCTTGTCGAGAATTAAATGAGAAGATCGATACCACTCTCATATCTCTCCATACAATTTGAAGCTACAACCTGGACACAGTCAGCTTAGCTTACCATAAAGACTGGAAACAAGGAGAAACAGCTAGTCTGGACATGTACAAAGCTCATTCATTAACGTCTTATTTCTCTTCTCTAAAAATGTCAATTTGTGGTTTTATGGGAGGTTATTACAATAATATTTAAGAGTAAAGGGATATTGGTCTTTGTTTCTTTATAAAGGCTACCAACTCTCACAACATGGTTATGATATGGCTCATAAGGTAGAACTGAGTTTAAAGTTTTGTTCCCAAATGTTTTTAGTTGAAAATAGAGGTAGGAAGGACAGCATGGATAGGGATGAACAAATACATGTAGATGGATAAACAGAGATACTGCACACAAATGGGTTAAGTAGCTTCTTAAATTTTAGCACAGCCAGATACTGACAAACAATAAAAAATAAATACACACTCTGTATGAAAAAAAAAGGCTGAAGGATATCCAGGCTTTGTTTGCAAAATCTCCACTTTCAAAAACATATAGAGAGCTAGCCACAGGGCAGTTCATCACATGCAAACGCCAGCTGCTGAGAAACCAAGCATTTTGGGCCTCATAAAACCAACATCAATACAAAAGGGGAGGGAGTGGAATGAGGCAGGAGGCATGAGACATGGGCACAGTCAGAGGTATGGATGGCTGAGCTCCATACAGGAAGGAGACACATTCCTGTAAAGCTTTTCAAGATATTCTCCTCCTCTACTAACCTTTATACAAAACACAGCGACCACAACACATCCGTACAAGCGGGAAACCTACAGTGTGTGTGTAAAATGCATCTCCTTAACAGAGAACAGACTCAGCAAGCGCGTGAGAGTTACTAATACAAGTATGAGGTGGTTTTGACTTTGAGCAGGAGGAGAGAGAGAGAGCACTGGGAGAATGCAATCTCATCGACTGGCATGTGACCAACTGCCCTCCTTACCTTTCCGGTCACCCTGGGAGACAACCCTGACGACTGCTGTTACCACAGTGTTGGGGGTTTGGGTGAGGGGCACAGGACAGGGTCAGGTGATGTAATGAGGTTGGACATGGAGAGAAAAGGATCAAACAGAATGGAAGATGAAGATAGACGCAGATACAATGACCAAGTATTGACGGACGGACCCGTCGGACCCTAGCCCAAACCCCCGGGCACAAAAATGAAAAATACAGGCTCTCTCAAATGGAGCTGTTTCACACATAAGGAACCAAACTCTCTGGGAGACACACACACACACACACACACACACACACACACACACACACACACACACACACACACCAGCACAAGTCTCAGCCCCTACAATGTTCAGAGTGAAATCAATGAGTACCAAAGGGATCAAGCCTGGATTTCTATGTGAATTCCTTATGCCTGAAGGTTAAGTGAGGAAAAAGGAGGCGTACAGAGGGAAACCCGGGGAGAGGGGAGGAGAGAAGAGCAGATAGGAAAGCGGGAGAGAGTTGGAGAGAAAGAGGTAAGTTTCCTGACACTGAATGCACTGTGGAGCCCTCTTACCAAGACGAGTAGAAAGCAAGGGTGTCTTCTTCAAAGAGAATATGCATGGTGTGGTGAGCACTGCTCTGGTAACAATAAGGATGTAAAATCTTTATCTCCACAGGCTCCTTGCATGGCTCACCTTGACCTGATGGCTTCAGTTCCATCTCTGCTCTCGTACCTACTGTACTTTCACTCTGAATGTGCAAACCCCCCCTTCCCGAATCTTTCTCTTCTCTCCAGCAATCTATAACCCTGCTCTCGCAATTTGTTATTTTCTTCATCCACTTCTTCCCCTCTGCTCTTTCTGTCTCTCCCATCTACCTCTTTCTTTTCATTCTCTCACAGGACTTTTACTGCCTATTCCCTCACCATTTTCTATATACCTATATTGCTCTTATATAGATTCCCAAACTTTTTCTGGTTAAATTTTTTATCTCCTTCATCTTCACTTCCTGTGCCTTGTGAACCCCCAGGAGGAGCTGGAGGGTGATGGATGGATGGATGGATGGATGGATGGATGGATGGATGGATGGATGGATGGATGGATGGATGAATGGATGAATGGATGAATGATTGAATAAATGGATGGATGGATGGATGGTGACTTCCTCAGGGAGCAACAAGTCTCCCTTTATTTATTTATTTACTTTTTTTTTTACTTTTTTTCCTCTAGTTTTCTCCTTTTCTCTGGCCTTATTCACCCTGTGTCAGTGCTTAGTCCACGTTGTGACCCCTAGCTGTTGTCCTAAGGGTGAAAGACATAAAATATCCATAGACTGTGTCCCATCTGAAACTGTGAAACAATTGATTTTCAGATTGCACATGCAATACTCTGACTATGAAAAGCTTCCTCAAAAAGATATTGGACAGACCTTGGACAGAATCTTCAACCTTAATTACAACAATTGAGGTTTTTGTTAAATATTAAGTTTGAACTCTTTACAAAAATCTAAATTCAACTGAGTGAAAACTAAAGCAAGCTAATCCTAACAAAAAGGAACCGCATCAAAATTGGCTTAATTAAACAACACTGTGCAGGGCTAGTGTGGTTATGCAATCATGGTACCTGCAGAAACTATGCAACAGGAGTAATATAAACCAGTGCAATCTGGTTGTTATTACCAGTGAACGCAGCATCCATGTAAACACACACGTACACATATAAAAAGCACAAAAACAAATGTGGCCTTCAGCACCCACTGCTTTCAGCCAACCACAGCACATTGCCGCAGTGCATTGTGGGGAACAAATTAGCATGAAGGACTGTGGTCTCTGAGCAGCTATGACCTGAGCTGAGCAGGCAAAGCAGTGACAGAGGGGAAGAGGTAAATGTAGGTCTTTCCTTGGCTGACAGTGACTATGTTTACATGCACACTATTATTCCATTGTTATTTCAAATATATGACAATATTCCAAATGTTATATCACGTAAACAGCATAATCTGTATTCCCACATTTATACAGCGCATTTCAATATGCGTCTCAGTTGGGGTTTTACCGCAGTTTATGGTCAGCTCTGTGTGTTGTAAACAAACCAACCAAGGCTGGGATAGAGATGCATGATGGGCTGGGTTGTGTAACACACCCCTGCACAGGAAAAATGACAGAGCAGGAAGGCAGACAGTGGAGAGGGACGATGAGAAAGTGGCTAGCTCTTCAGGGCCAGGCTGGAAAAACAGAGCACACTCTCTCCACAGAAGGGATGTAGGGGATTGGTTACTATCCTGACCTGTAGCCATGGACTGATGGTGCCTGTGACTATAAATTTATAATAACAACCATATCAATATCACTTATAAATATCAGACAGCAGCTCACTAATGTTTGTCCCCTCACTGGTTTACTTCACTGCCTGTAGAGATCTTATGATTACTATTCCCACTGGAGCAGAGGAAAACCCTGAAAAGCCTCTGCATGTAAACGGAAATACAAGTAGAATATTCATGTTCATTAGCCATGTAAACAGTTTAGTAGGAATATTGTCTCATTCTGAATGAGGGCAAAAAACTGGAATATTTTGAGCATGTAAACATTGTCAGTGTGCCTGAAAAAAGTGTGTGCACACATATATTCAGTGCATGTAAAGGTTGGTACATTATAAACATCAGATTGACTGTTATCATCCATCTCTATCATTGTTCTGCTTCTTTCTCTTTCCTCTTTGTTCCCTCTGCTGTGGTCTACAGCAGAGTCCTGTAGTGTTTTGCCCCTGACTAATCAAACTAGTCAGTGTCACTGGGCGGCCTTATCTAAAACACATGGCCATGTCAGTTCCCCTCACTCCCTAACTTTTCAACATTCAACAGGTTCCCAAGTTAGAGAACTTTAACTCGAAGTGTGTTAAGACTCCAGCTCGGCCAAGACTCAGAGAGAAACAGCAGGGATACCAGGTAAAGACATATAACTTCCCATTTAATTATATTATTAATATGTTATAATCATTTTTTAATTTACACATAGTATAACCATGTGGGAAAATGCAGGTAGCTATGTACGTATACTTTTAAATAATGACTCTTACTATATGTGGTATTGAGGATGGCTTGTTTGTGTATGTGTGTGTCTGAGCCAATGTGTTCTCACGTCACTCCTACAGTCGATTGCAGGGTGACAGTGTGTGTGCACATATTCCCATAGTTTACCTCGTAGAGCAGGCATCCTAGCGACCAGATGTCAGATTTGAAGTTGTATCCGTTTTCATGTATCCTCTCCGGTGACATGTAGTAAGGAGTACCCACTGGAACAAAGACGGTGGGAGGGAGGGAGAGAAAGAGAGAGAGAGAGAGAGAGGAAGGACAGAGAGAGATAGACAGAGGCAGAAAAGGAGAACAGGACAAAGAGAGAGTGAGCATTACCATTTTGCATGGCAAACACATGCTTTTCCACAGTTCAACATCACTGACACAGCTCACACTGTACAGGAGAGCAGGTGAGGAATGGGGGTGTCATCTCAAACTGTGACAAGTTCAGAGGTTGGAATACTCACCATTTTTAGCAAGAGCACAAAAAAGAAAAGTACAGTGATATATTAAAGTGCATTGCCTCTGTTAATTATAAGTGAGCTCAAGTAAGATGATATTTAATAAGTTTAGAGACCATCAAGCACACCCATAGAGTGCATGCAATTGTAAAAGTAGTACAAAGTGAAGCATGTATATGTACAGCAGACATCCTTGCACACACAAAATATACATAAATCAGTTTTGATTACTGGGGTTTGGTAATGATCTGAAACAGTAGTCAGTGAATACGCCCAGGGAGCAGCGGTGGAGTCTTAAAAGTTGGCCCGTATCTGGTTCTGGTTTTGAAACTTAAGAATCCCAAACTGCCTTGGCGACTGGCAGAGCTCCAGAGAATCAGACCTTCACCCAACTGGACACAAAGAGGAACCGCAACTCAACATCACATCCATCCACACACTGCAGGACACTTTGGAGATTTGCTGCATTCTTAGCCGACTTTGACTGTCTGTTTTTTTCATTTGCTTTCTGTTTACTGTGATTTCCCATGTAAAAGTCTATCAAGCACAACCAGCAGAAGTTTTATATTAATCACATATGGTTAAAGGATGGAAATTTTACCAGCCTGCTAACCTGGGCTGAGCAGCTCTCAGCCTGTTCTCATTCCTCATCCTCCCTAGAAAACATGTGAACGGAGGCTTTGTGAAGTAAGATGACAGCTCCACAGGCTCTGCTGAGCGGCTGAATAACGTCCATCAATACCATGCCTCCACATGCCAATGTCTGTAAGCTCCACAAAAGATAAGGTAGGCTGCTGGTGGATTTCATGTGAAAATAATCATCTTCTTTGCAAGGTCTTACAAATATTTGACTTCGATTACTAATGAAGTAACTCATATTTCAACTGTTTGAGTGGCACTATCTGAATTCAACGCTGATTACAATATGATATAGTTGACTTAAAATTGCCCTTTTCCATAATTTGTCTTCTGTACTGCACCACTGACATACACCTTTAGTCCAAACAGCTCATTTTGGTTCCTCCCTCCATAGTTGAGGTTGTAAACATTGCTTACATAGTTGCTAGAATTGTGGAATCAAATCTTAAGTTTTACCAAAAGCTGAAATGGAGCACTAGGAGAACCTTTAACTCTGCTGTACATGTGATGTAAAATAAAAATGAAGATCAGAAGGCTGCCTTCAAAGTCCTGATTTGTTTCTTTAATGTTTGTTTAATTTTTTTTTAACAATTTTTTGAGGGTTTCTAAAAAAAATACTTTTCTTAATAAATAACACAAACATGGTCTTGCCCATGGCCTATATACAAAATGTGCAGTGGAAAACAGGTAGAGAGAGTGAGGAGGACGAGAATTTATGCAGGGCAACTGGTAGTTGTTGAGTTTACAATAAGCACAAACAGTTGAAGGGAGCTGGGTAGGTGAGAACGGCTCTCAAGTGGAAAGAACTCAGGAGAAAAGTCTGCTTGCTGGAAAATTGTAGGAAAAAGTCGTAACTGCACTCACTCGCAGTACTCACATGTGCACACATACACACACACACAAAATCTCCAGAGCCATTCTGCACATTAACAGGTCGGAGGAATCTCAACTAATGTAATTGCAATTAATAAAACTATTACAGAGGGGGCTATTAGATTTGAAGTCGATGGGAACTGAAATGAAAGCTAGCACTTTTAATTTTGGCGCAGATCTAATTGGGTTGAGAAAACACGCTTTTATCTTAAATGTGTGGTTTTGAATAATGAAGTGTTACCTGTCATTCCAAAAATAATCAGCATCTGCACAGGCAGAGAAGAAGCAAGAGAGAGCAAGTGGAAGAATAAACAGGGGACTGGGGATTGCCGTTTTAATTGGTCATCAGGTTGGTATTGTGGTTTGTGTGTGTGTGTGCGCCAGTGTGTGTGAGCTGTGAGGTCTCATGGTGCGGTCTGAACAAGCTCCCCTAACATTCATTATTAGTTAATTAAAAAGAATCAGCCTCTCTTATGCTAATAGTTGCATTAAAAAGGCAGCAGCGCCGGGCTGAGGCTCCTTCAGCATGCTAAATTAAGGGCACATTACTTATTCATGCAAATAAATTGAAAGTCATGTTGGGATTGATTTCCATTATTGTGAATGGCTATGACAACACTGTATCTCTCGCAAAACAGGGTAAGCATTGTTGTATAGGAGGTGAGATGCCATGCAGTATAAAGAATTATTCAAATCCCACACTTCTAAACCCTTAGCTGAATGTACTGATAAATGAACGGCAACGGGTGAAACTCTAAATACATTTATTGATTTGATTGCACAGACTTACTGGAGTTTCCTTAGTAACACTTTAAACTTAAAGCTTTTACATGCCCATTTAAACACTGTAAAGTATTTCAACAGGAGTTCCCATTAACAGTGCAAGCCTTCTCTAATCTACACTCTATTACCAATTTTAAATGACTTCATGTTGAACAGCAAGTGTGATTCTGCTCTCAAATGCCATGAATCTGCTCTGCTCTATTATGTTTTAACAAATAAGATGTAAAGTACAGCAAAGCAGGAGTGGACTCATAGTCATAAGTATTTAGTATTCCCTTATGATGTTTTTATTATCTGACATCATCTCCAGAAATTCTCACTCTTCCTAATACTACCTCACACAATTAATACAGTCCTTAACCCTGCTGCTACTGCCTGCTCTATGCCAACCAAAGCCATTTGTGCTGAATTTCTAAATTTTTTCACAAATAAAATTGATAATATCCAATCTGTGATATCACCTGCTGCCTACGACCTCTCCGTCCTCCGACTACTTCTCTCCTGGACATGTTCAACACTGTAGGTCCTACGATTGCAACCATCCTGGTTCTGTTCTCTCTTCTTCTGCTCTTTAAACATGCAGTAGACCTCCCATTATTAAAAACTAACTTCTCATTTTTATCTAAAGTCATGGAAAAAATTGTCTATCCTCAGCTCTTGTCCTTTTTAGAAAATAATAATATGGAGAAATTTCAGTCAGGATTCAGCTCTGCCTTTGATACTGTTGACCATACCATTCTCTTGAACTGTCTCAAGCACCAGGTTGGTATCTCGGGTAGCACCCTCCAGTGGTTCGCCTCCTACCTAAACAAGTAGACCCGTCACCTGTGAAATACCTAAAGGCTTCAATTTAGGCCTATATTATTCCCCTTAGAAATGCTCCATTTAGGCTCCATCATCCAAAATAAGATTCTTCCAACTACACCTACACCACCTACACAGATGACACTCAGCTATACCTCCCATTAGAACCTGGTGAAAAAGATAACAACACAATTAGCCCCCCCCCCCCCCCTTTACTGCCTACAGGATGTGATATATTGGATGGCAAAGGCAAAAAAAGGTCTTCAATTAAAAGACCGTAAGACCGAAGTGTCTTATTTGATCCCTCTAAATCCAATAGGGATATAGCTAATCACTTAATCTTGGTGTCAAGATCCAGCTTTAAAATGTGTCACTGTCAAGGTTGTCTTTTCTAGCTAAGAAATATCACCAAACTAAAAGTGTTCCTCTCCTTTAATGACCTGAAGATTGTCACAAATGCCTTTATTTCCCCTGGCTGGATTACTGCAAGGCTCTTCATTTAGGAATTAGCAAGTTATCCTTGTCTCACTTGCAGCTGGTGCAAAATGCTGCTGCTCAACTACTAACTGGTACCAGGAAGAGAGACAGCATTACACCTGTATTGGCGTCCCTGCACTGGCTACCAGGCAAGTACAGAAGTGAGTTTTATTATTTGTTTTTATTTGTCTGGTGTCCCCTTTCCAACCCTACTCACATCTCTCAGATCCTCAGATCAGCTGCTTCTGGCTGTGTCTCGGTTGAGCCTTGGGGGTAAGGGTGATCGTGTGTTCGCAGTAGCCACCCCAATACTTTGGAACAGTTTACCATTTTCAATTAAGTGTTCCCCCTCTGTAGACACTTTTAATGGTAAACTTAAGACCCACAGGTTTTCTCAGGCCTTTGGGTGTCGTTAAGATTTTATGTTTTTTTTTTTTACTCTTCTGTGTTTTCCAACTGTTCCTTTACTTAATTATTTGTGTACGCTTATGTAATGGTATTGTTATGTTATCTCTACTGCTTTTTGCTGTTACCATGTTATGTTATCTTGTTTTATTTTACGACAGCACTTTGGTCAACTCTTTAACTCACTTTTTAAATGTGCTTTATGAATAAACTTGATTTTTTTTTCTCGATTTTATGATTTTCTTGGTTTTCTATATGCTCATCCCAACTTTGGCCCATTGCCTACCCCCCAATCATCAATTATTTCCAACATCAGCCTTCCTGAAGTCTTTCTGCTTCCATCTTGTTCTCCCCCCTCCTCTCTTTATTTTCTCCTCCTCCCTTCCTCATCGTTAACACCTTTCTCATTACAGGTGTTAATTGCAGGTATATTAACGTAACTTATTACTACCAATTGGCTAGTCTCTCATTCCTTTAATGATTGCATCAGCTTTTCTCTAACCACCATTCTTTTGCTCTTTTTCACTTTTCACTTTGATCTATCACTTCCATAACTCTACATACCCAAACACATACTAGGTGTCTTTTATATGTTTGTGTGTAGTTTTGTGTCAGTCTTATGTCCCAGAGTGTAAATGTACGTTGCAAATCTATCTGACAGTGCATGATAATTGGCTGTCGCATGTGTGTGTATGTGTGCATGTATTCATGACTATATAGATGTGCATGTGTGCTTCTCTATGCATACATTCATCTGTGTAGGAGACAAAGAGTCTGTGTGTCTCTCAGCATGTGCAAGAGTGCTTTGGAGACAAAACAAACTGTGTGTGTGTGTGTGTGTGTGTGTGTGTGTGTGTGTGTATGTATATATATATATAGATAGATAGATAGATAGATAGATAGATAGATAGACAGACAGAGACAGATAGATAGAGATATAGAGATATAGATAGACAGAGACAGAGACAGAGAGCGAGAGAGAGACAGAGACAGAGACAGAGAGAGAGCAGGCTGAGTTGAAAGCCTGGGAGCTGACAGGCTGTATGCCTGGACCTCCATCTCAGCTCCACCACCCTGCTCTACTGTTCAGTTGGGTGGCTGGGCTCATTACAGACCCACGCTGGCACACGATTGTGTGCATGCACATGCGCACACGCACACACACACACACACACACACACACACACACACACACACACACACACACACACACACACACACACACACACACACACACACACACACACACAGAGAGAGAGCTCTTCCTCACATTCTTTCTTTCTATCTCTCCCTCTCACTATTGCTTTCCTTTTGCTCCTGTTTTTTCTATCACATTGTCATATTCTCCTCTTACTCTGCTCTTTCTAACTTTTTTCTTTCCCTGTGCTTTCTTTTTTTCCATCACTCTGTCACATTCTCTTCACTTGCACCCGGCACATTCTACCTTTCTTTTTCTGTTTCTCTGTCACTCGTTCTTCTATTTCTTTTTCTGACATATTGCTTTCTCCTCTCTCACTCGATCTTCTCCCTCACTCTGCCCTGTCTTCCTTTCTCTAAATCTAGTTTTCTAATACCTTCGTTGTCTCACCTCTCTTCACCCCCAACTTCATTGTCCTTTCTGACTAAAAGTCATGGTACTGGAGGGACAGACGGATGGAGAAGTGAAGACAAGATAGATAAACAGAGTGGGAAAGAAGTAGAGGCGACAAAGAAAGTCAAAAACTCGATCTGCTCTTTGAAACAAACCACAAGAAATGTCATGGAGAACGTCAGGGACAGAGGGTGAAAGGATGTCACTTGTGACAACAGGTCATGCTAACCTACAGGGCTGGAAGTAATAGATAAAATTTACCCTAGTTGCTGTAACAAAGCTGTTCTTTGTGTACTTATTTATATATTTATAATTACTCTTACAAAAGTATTCATTTATTATTTATTTCAAGTTGCATCCATTAACGAGTTACAACAAGTCACATGAAAAAGTCATGATAAACTGAATTTTGAACCCTGGCCATTTGACAATGCAATATAATTACAAATGATGTCATCATGGATTATGGCTATTATTAGTGCTCCATCCAGGAAGCACACTAATCAAACACACCCACAATATTGTGTGACCAACAGGTGCATGATGGATTTGGTGCAGGTGGTCGAGTGGCTAGGCCATTTTTTAAAAATGTTCATGGTGGACCTTTCAGCAGTGACCTCTATGTTCACTCAGGATATTTTACCTTCAGTGAAATGTGCATGTACTTTTTGCTGTTTCTGACAATCCCTGTCATAATTGTGGCTGATGACTCTTCATCTGGCTCAAAATTTTCAGATTGAGAATGAAAGAGCAAAAGAGTTTAACCTAGGATAGATTTCAGAAAACTTTGCAGTGCACAAGGCTCACAGGATACCATTAAAAAAAAAAGGAAAAAAAAACAGTAGTCACTGATGATTGCAACACACTCTCCAGAGTACGTAAACGACTGCTGTGTTGGATGGTAATGCAGCATTGTGTGTGTGTGTGTGTACGTGTGTGCGTGTGTGTGCATACACAGTGTGCAAGAAACTGTGCGGGCTCTCCTTTCGATAAATGTGTTGGTGGGCTGAAGTCAGTAGGAAGTTCATATTGTCTATACATCTCAGTGTTGTCTGCCTTGGTAATACTTTATACTGCTGTTAATTCTATAGGAAGTGGCAGGCTAGTTGCACCCGCCAAAGTGTCCATAGCCATTTTTATTTAATGCCTGTTTAATTGTTTAAATGAGTTTTGCCCTCTTTTCTGGCTATACTGTGAAAAATAAATAGAAATGTGTGTGTGTGTGTGTTTTTTTAATGAAACATAAAATTTACTGAGAATACACTTTAATTAACTTAGTTTCACTTTTATCAAAGCACATTTTACAAAAAATAATTATATACAACTTTTACATGAGTATAAGTATTCTAACCATATAATATCCTAACCATTTTGAAGTAATCTTGATTGCTTCAGTTCAACATTTAGAGTATTCAAGTTAACTCCTCTAATAGTGGGGCTGCCTGTCCTCCTTCAGCCTAAAGAGGGTGCTGTGGACTCAACGTTTAATGAGCAATCACAGACGTTTTCACTCCTATCTGCTGGCACTGCAGGCTGCTTACTTGATAGGGCTTCTGTTGAGTTGATCATGCAATTCACACAATTTCAAAAGGCTGGCTGCTGCTGTACAGGGGCTGAGAATAGAATACTGTTTGTGGTAATAGCAGTTTGACATAGGGAAGTGAGGCAGTGTGAATGTTTTTTTATTTGTCAATGCAACTATTTTTTTCTACATTTTCCAATCTAAGTAGCAGCTGAAATTGCCAAAGAGATGTTGGATGGCATCTTCATGTACCTCAACAGGCCAAGTTGAACACAGTGTAATCATCTCAACTACAATGATTTGTGCCTCATATTATTGTATAATGCTGGACATTATGATACATACTGGTGAGACGTAAAGATTTGTTTTTTTTAAACTATTTTAACACTATCAACACAAAAATAACAAGCAATATAGACACAGGAAGAGAGAGTGATCAGACATTTTACAAAAAGATATGCACCTTTGTCGGATTGTAGTTGTTTGTGTAGTTTTTATATTTGTATTAATGTCTTGTACAATAAATCACTCATTTGATCAACGAGTACGTTCTACACAATGGGCAGAACAAATGTTGTGATACCGTCAATTTCATTTTTCTTTTAGTGTTTTTACTAAATAATAATTGGTAGCCCTTACAAGTTTTAAAAGTGCATCCATCATGCCCTGACTCTTTCATGACTTTGCACTAAATGGAATGTGATGTTAACAAACAAAAAGGTGCAATGGAGAGAATTTAACAGTAGGGCACAGTGATGAAGGCTGGTAGGTACATGCAGTTAACAAATTGTTAAGACGTAGACTTGTGTTTTAAACACTAGGACACCTTTGAAGTGAGGTAGGTGTGTGAATGTGTGTCTGTGTATGTGTTAAACAGCATGTCTCCTTCAAAGTGAAGCAGGCTACACTGCAAATTTCCAATGACTGGACTGAGTTTGAAGTACAAATGCCTTGGCCTGATCCTTTGAAAATTAATTTTCACTTAAATGTTGTTTCACTCTCAAGTTATGGGCTCAACTCATAAAGATTTACAGTATGTGGCTCACAGTCATTAAGTCATCCGATGCATTAAAGAGGACTACATTTGAACATGTGGTACTATTCTGTTAGTTTCTCTCAGGTTTAGCACACCTATTTTTTTGTGTTAAGTCTTAAACTAAGCCAAATGGACAAGTCCTAATTATTTTGGCAATTCTGGGCTTCAATTCTCACTTCTTTGAAAAAAAAAATTGTGTTATATGATTTTATTTCCTACAAATGACAAACACACCCATCACTGCCAATAATAACCGTGATTGTAAAGTTTGCCGGCTTGTTTTATGGCACACAGTCACAATCAGAGCTGTGTGTCAAATGCCTCTGCCCAGCATTCATCTGTGTAAGGGTGAAAGGTCAAGGCAACAGGAAGTGGCTAAGTGGCCTATGAAGGCGCTAGGCACAGCCCCGGCCAGGCAGTATGACTACATGACACATGGCTCTGGTCTCACCAGGCCTAATGAAACACATCCAACTGCAGGTGATTACTGGGGGCCGCTTTTTGTGAGTGTCTGTGTGTGCATTTGTGTGTTCATAAGTGTAGAGTGTGTGTTTCAGTGTACATTTGCAAGTATTTATAGACTACTGTGAATTACCTAGAGAGTGAGCAGCGGTGGTTTTGGAGCTGAAGAATCGTCCCAGTCCCAAGTCTCCTAGTTTCACTACTCCTGTAGCTGTGATGAATACATTGGCTGGCTTGATATCTGGAGAGGAGAAGTGAGAAGAAAAGTGAGGAGAGAGAAGGGGAGAGGAGGAGGAGTATTTATCACTCGGTTGCTATAATACTCAGACTTTTGCCTAATGTGAATGTTACATTAGTTACAGAAAATTTGACCTGCAACATTGCATGTGGTACAGATATATGATCATAAATAAAAACACCGTATGTCCTTCGTGATGTAGTTAAATTCTGGGTTGACTGGTTTTTGGAAACATGACTGTATCACATGCATAAAGTGCATTATTGAAAATATCAATTTCAGTTAATGTGGATGTTAGCAAACCATCTCTCTTGCCATTTCTAAAGTAATGTTAATGTGACCCGCATCAAGCCTTTGAAATTTACTGCTCCTGTATAATAGTAAGCGGCTTCTGAATAGGCGGTCTCTGTTAAGTGGTCGTTAAAGCTCAGAGCTCAGGGTTCATTAGTGTCCCTGTGCCCTAATCAGAGTCAGTCCAACGGAAGTACATCACCTGTAGCTCTCTCTCTGTGTGTGTGTGTGTGTGTGTGTGTGTGTGTGTGTGTGTGTGTACCAAGTATTCCTGATGGTGTGGGGATGTAAGTCCCCTTAGTACAAATAATTAATTATACGGTAAAGACTTGGTTTAAAGTTAAGGTAAGTTTAGGGTTATGTTAAGTTTATGGTAAGGGTTGGTGTTAGTGGTAGTAGTGGAGGCAAGTAGTGGTCATGCTTAAGCTTAGAATAAGTTGCCAGAAAATGAATGCAAGATAATGTAATGTCCTCTGAAATGATGGATATTTGACTCTGTGTGCGTGTGTGTGTGTGTGTGTGTGTGTGTGTGTGTGTGTGTGTGTGAGAGAGAGACAGAGAGAGAGAGAGCAGCAGCCGATACACATGAATCCAGGGTTGATTTGACCAGGTCCTATTGAAAGCATGTGGGGCCATTAACACTGTGTTCTCTGGTCTATGTGTTGTTTAGCACCTACAATTAAGCCTTCTGTCATATAAACATTCACACTAAAGATAAATAAATTCCCTGATTTATATTTTTAGGACTGATGAGGACTATACAAGCAGTACTGTGTGTTTTATTCTGTTAACTAGGAAATGTGTGTAATCCAAATTAAGAAAAAAGGTATACTGCAACTTCTTCAGATTACTTTCCCACCTTCAAGAAAACAATAATAAGTGTCTTTGTTCAGAAATGGCACACTCAGAAACACATCTCATTTCATCAGGAGGCCAAGCACCAATGGGACGATTCTTCTTGTCCCTGTACTCTGAAGATCAACACATATCTTGTCTGGGATGTGTATAAATATAATCAAACATGCAATATATTTTCTTGTTGGTGGGAAAGGACAGTGTGCCTCCCCAGATCAATGATGCCTCTTTAAATATACGTGCAAAACTTTGTCCACAGTTGACAACTCCAATAAGGTTCTGCTCTTTAAAAGATTTTTGTTTTTAAAGTAATCACTGGTTTTATGCTACTGTGTGATTTTCTTGACAAAGCATTCACATCACAAGTTTCGCCAAACAGTGTTTATCATTCATTAATAGTCATGAACTTTTCCAAACTTCCATGAGTTCCAAGTTTATAAGATTTGAACTGGTCATACATGTGTAATGAATAAGCTTATAATTTTTTATATGACCATTTATTTGTGTGTATGTTTATGTAATCTGTGTGTGTGTGTGTGTGTGTGTGTGTGTGTGTGTGTGTGTGTGTGTGTGTCAATGCTACCTCTGTGCATGACTCTCCGGGAGTGCATGTGTTCAAGCGCGCTGCAGAGCTGGACAAAGTACTTCCACACTGTTCTCTCTGGGATAAGCCTCCTCTGCTTCTTAAAGTGCTGCAAGGGAAATGCAAGCATGCACACGCACACGCACGCACACACACACACACACACACAGAGAAAACAAACAAACATTAGCATACCTCAAAAGAGGGATCAAATAAAATATTTTAATAGGAATAGAAAAGGGTCTTGTGCAGCACGCAATACAATGTTAAGATGGTAGCAAAGTGTTTAGGTCTGTGTGTGCTTATACAGCATTCATCCCCAGCCTTGGTCCCCAGCTCTGTGACTCCACTTTTAATGGAACCCAGACCACGCTCCTCTCGTTCTCTCCCTTGCCTAACCAAGCCTCGTCTCATTTTCTCTATGGCCTTCAATGGAAAGCACATGCATTCTCAGGAACAAAGAGAAGAAATTTGTGGTACCTTTCAAAACTCTCCCATCTGGCACACAGCTCTTTTGTTAAGTACAGCTTCCAGTGGCACAACGGTTCCAATTGTTTTTTAGTTTATTTATTTTGGAAGGCTGAGTGAGTTGATCTGGATCATCAAGTCTGTGGTACCTCACAAGAGAAACCACAGTGATGACTTGGGCTTTAGCTTGGACATGAAGGTTTACTGATCCACAATGACGAGAATCAACAGCTGATGATATAGTCCTCCTCGAAGAGCAATGAGTGAAAGAATGAGAAGATTTTAGAAGTCTGGATACCAGTAGGATTTTATGGGGTGTCCTCGTGGCTCCATTTGCAAGAATAGATCCATGACTAAAGTCAACATGCATATCCGGCATATGACAATTAAAATTTAAGCATTAAGCATTGTCAGGCAATCAATCAGGCCTATAAAATCAATATGTGCTGCAACATTTATTAACCAAAGGAAGAACATCACTGAGGATATTTTTATTTATTACGTGTTCATGATAAGTCTTGACTAACTACCTATGTATGTACTAAGCATCAGGGCTCAAAATTAGCACCAGTCATTGGCCAGATGCTGGTAAAATATACACAAGTGGTTGGTAGATTTGCTTCACTGACCAGCCAAAAAAACAACAACAGTAATCTATTGATGGGCTGGTAAAATTTGAACATTCACTAACCATTTGACCAGTGGAGATGATTTTGGGTCTGAAAAGTAAAGCCAATGCGAAATGCCTTAGGCCTGCATTCTCCTTGCTGGCCATCAGGGGGCGACTCCACTGGCTCCAAAAATAAGTTTAACAGTCTAAAAATCCGTGAGAAGATGACCCTTCTTCTCACCTGATTTATTACTTCAGTTGTTCAGTTTTTGGTGGTACTTAAAGACTGTCCAGAGAGTCGGTACAATTTGTTTGAATGGTTTTAAGCCTGTTTTTGGTTAGCAACAATATCACAGTTAACCATAGACTGTAAATGCACCGTATAACCAAGCTAGAAACTAGTGTTATTGTCAGCTTCCCCCTCTCTTCCAAATTTGGCCACTTCTGGCTCCAAATATACAACATGGCAACAGTCAAAATGCCAAACTCAGAGCTTCAAAACATGATTACTCAAAGTGATGGGTGACATCATGGTGGCTACGTCCATTATTTTTTTTACAGTCTATGGTATGTAATGTGTGTGTGCACATGCATCTTTCAAGATTTATTTTAACACAGCTACTGCTGATACAACTACTTCAAGTTATGTTCATGATTAGGAGACGTGCAGGGATCACCTGAGGTTGCTTTAGATGCAATGCATTTTGTAAGAGGACGTGTAATATTATAACGCTGCAATATTTACCGCATTACATTAGTATTAAGTACATCTAGTAGGCACTGTTATAATGGAAAAAACGTTCCATATCCGGTGAGGTCGGGGGTCAAGGAGGAGAAAGGACCAGACTGGATTGGTGGGTAGGGTTACTGCAAAATGTGTGTGAGAGAGAGTGAGAGTGAGAGTGAGAGTGAGAGTGAGTGTGAGAGAGAGAGAGAGAGAGAGAGAGAGAGAGAGAGAGAGAGAGAGAGAGAGAGAGAGAGAGAGAGAGAGAGAGAGAGAGAGAGAGAGAGAGAGAGAGAGAGAGAGAGAGAGAGAGAGAGAGAGAGAGTGAGAGTGAGAGAGAGAGATAGAGAGATAGAGAGAGAAAAGAGAAAAGAGAAAAAGACAGGGATAGATAGGGTGGGGGGGGCAGGGTGCAGCAAACAGTGCTGGAGTGGAGGGAAAGTTAAGAAAGAATGGAGTTGATGAGAGAGAGACAAAATGGAGAAAACGTGAGAAGAAGAAAGAGTGATAGAGGTAGACGGAGATGGAGAGAGGGAGGGATAGACCTTGGCCTACATCCAAACAAAGCCTCAGTGAGGAGCCATTCTTCCCTTGCCCTCCCATTTCCATATCAGAGGACTGTTTGATGTCAATGGGGGAGCACAAACACCACCACCACCCTCTTCTCCATGCCTTTAACAGCAAACACTGCACATGCAATATTCTGTAAGTGCATGCAAATCAAGGACCATTTGATTTCATTTGAATTCTGAGATGGTCAGAGAGAGAGAGTAATAGAGAATGAGGGAGGGAGAGAGAAAGGAAGAGAGAGCAGTGTGGAGGACGAGAAATCAAAAAGAATAAAAAATGTTAAATTCATGCATCGGGGGGTTCTGTTTTACATATGGTGCACTGTACCAATGTGTTTACTTCACATTACAGTCTGGAGGGGGAGGAGGCAGATGGAGGGTATGCCCTAGCACACACCTCTGGACTGCCACTGTTTTATTAGGAAAACAAATCATTTAGAACGGTGTAGGAGACAAATGGTGCAGAGGAGAGGCGTGTGCTTGTGTGTATGAGTGTATGTTGTCAGCTGCCATAAGGAGATGACACAGTCTGAATGCTCTCAGCATCCTTGGTAGCTTAGCTTAGCAGTGACGCTCAGTGGTTTGTTATCTTACCTCTTCAGGCTGCCATGTTGCGTCTTTGTAAAGTGCATCTCTGAACATTTGTGTGACTGTGTGCTTCCCCAGTTGTGTCTGCATATCCTTTGCTTACACAGTGCACCATATGTACGTATTCAGTGTGTGTGTGTGTACTGCATATATAAGTGTGTGTGTGTGTGTGCTCAGCCTGCCATGTTCACTCTCTTGTATCGCTAATCCTCGCCTCTCCTAATTTGCTGTGTTGAACTGTACGGATGTGGAGCTGCTGAGTATGACTGCAAACAGCTTGTCGAGCTGTGCCGATACAACGCTGCAGCATCATTTATGCATGGAAGAAGACCAGGGTTTTTACATGCACACCACTAATTTGCTATACTGGCAGGTTTTATAATAACTGAGGGTTTGGTCTTAGTCAAAGACGAATAACAGGGCGAGCCTGGGATGTAATTGCTTCTACTTTTGAATAACCGTGTTCCTCCTTCTGCACCAATTTTAAAAACAACGTCCCTGGACTGAAGAGTGAGTAGATCGAGGTTTAAGAAGTGGCTGACTTGACACATTGCGTTATTCTAAGTTTAATTTTAATTATTTTGAATGGCAGGTTGACACATTAAAGTATCACTGCAAATGAACGACTATCTCACATTTATTTATCTAGATTTATTGTGTAAAAGATAGGACAACATATGATTAAAGCCAGATAATTCATGTACAGCCTTTGCACAGCCCTGAACATACAACACATGTGGAACTTTATGACCATTACTCATCATTTTATTCTTAACAATTTCCTTTTTCCAGTCAAGGCAGCTGTCAGCACAGACTATTGGCTATTAAAGAAGGTTGCAGGAGGCCTTATAATATTTGGTTTTTGGTTTCAGTGTGGGATGGGTGATTGAGATTGACTCAGTGTCCAGGCAGTCAAAACTCTGCATCCACCACAAACCACAGACCTCCTGCCTCCATACCTTCAGTTATACAAGGCCACATCAGCAGTCTGTTGTTTCCAAACCAGCATTTCTTTTGACGCATTATGACACAGTGTGAGGTACTGTGTGGTGCCGGCTATTACTGTTGTCAGATATCAACACTCAAGACATGAGCATCAATTGAAAAACACTAATCTATTTATTTGATGTGGTATCAAAGTACTTTAAAATTAATGAACTATAGACCATCCAGAAGCTTTTTTCATGGCTAAATCTCGAGTCTTGACTGGACTTAAAGTTAAATGGTTTAAAAAGGAGGACAATAACTACTACTAAAATTACTTTTTTTAAATATTTTCTGTCATGTTCACCTTTATCTAGTATATATATGTTTTTTAATTTATAATAGTTGACAGTGTAGAGATAGACAGCAGCCATGGGTGGAGGGAGAGAAACAGCTGATTCTACCAGATGTAATTGATGTAGTTATATGGTATGTACCGTGACCCAACGTTTAGGGTCTTACTGATTTATATATATGCTGAGAATTGAAAAAAATGTACAAAAGCACAAATAGAATGAGTAAAAAGTATAAGAAGAGTATCATTAAGTGATGTCAAACTTTCCATGATAACAAATTAAACCGACAGATGTTTTAAGTTACTTGATATCCACACAGAGTCTCATTTGAGTCTCTTGTCCTTCAAAGACATGATAAATAAGAAAAAAGATTCTACTTTTGATCCTGTGTCCCTCTTTTTTATGCCAAATATATGAAAAAAATAAATCACTTTTTGAGTATTTTTATATCAAAATTTCTGTCTTTTCTATAAAATGTTTTCAAACGTTTGATGATTCATCTTGAATTCAGGGGCATATACAAAAATGTATCCAATCAAATTTGGGCTAGTTGCCCAAATGTGATTTTTGGGCAACTACCTAACAGCAACCATCAGATAACGCTGCACTTGGAGTCAAAGTAGTTGGCAGAGCAATATCATGAGTAGAAATGTGTGTTCAATCAGTGGGCAAGACCTTGTTTTCATTTCCAAAAAATGTGGCTTAGGTCTGATATATTCATTTCTCACTCATCTTCCACTTGTTGATATGACAACAAGATGAGAGGTGTGTGTGAGGGTAAACAGTCATTTAAGCTGTTTTTGGACCAATTAAATCTGAAGGATATTATTTATATCCCTCTAGTTACAGTACACCGCCCAGTATAATACGTCACATTAAAGTAGTCAAAGGCTACAGCCATTTCACTGCAACTTTAAAGCTCTCATTGTTTTTCCATTTTTGTTTTGAACAACTCATGAAATGCTCTTCTTCCAGTAGTCTGGGCAAGAGTGTTAGCTAGTAGGACTGTTGTTGTGTGACGTCCCTTACCTTGATCATTCGAGAGAGGTCCCCAGCATCTGCTAGTTCCAGTACAATGTTCAGCTCATTGTCCTCAATAAAAGATGCATGGTACTTTATCACATTGGGGTGGTTCAATTGCTGTGGAAGAAAAACAGAAAGGTCAACAGAAGTCTTCTTGGTGACAGTGTCGTCGCATTAAGACAATCCTTGGTCACACTACCTTATCAAAAGAGTAAAAGCCATTCCTCTTAAAAGCAACATACAGTGGTATTTCCTTTCAAACATGTTATACACTTTATATCAAAAGAAACACATCATCTTTGCTGCTGATAAATAACAGCGGTTCATGTCGTGGGAAGTGCAATGCGCTGCAATTTCACCAGCTAATACCAATTAAAGCAAAACAGTTGAATCCATATTTGGAATCCATATTTTGTAAGTGTGGACCTAATGAGACGGTTTTGTCCTCAAGTGTGACAAAGCTGGGTGACATGTCACAACAACCCCTCTGTCTGTGATGACAACAACCCATGTGTGAGACACACACAAACACACACACGCGTGAGCCTGACAGGCTGACATGGCTGGCAGTCAGATAAACAAGCATTTCGGGCTTATCGCTGGCTGAGATTCCTTCCTGTTGGCTGGTCAATAAGGCAGGAACAGCATTCCCTGTAGTAAACAAAAAGTCTCTATCCATCCAGAGCAAGAGGGGAGAAGGGGAATGGGGTAGGTGCGATGAAGTGAAAGAAACAAATGACACAGTGACACAGACAAGAAAAAAGAAATGATGGAGACAGGGCGGGGTGAAAAGGTAGGGAGAGAGAACAAAAGGTGAGGAAGAAAAAAAGAGCAGGGGAAGCATAAGGTGAGCAGAGTTAAAGTAACGGGGCGGGGGGGGGGGGGGGGTAATGTGGAGAGCTGGAGACATGGAGCTGTGTGGCGTGGCGATGTCAGGGGTGGGGGGTGGGGGCTGTGATGCGAGCAGACGGAGCGGTGTGACACGCGTCCTCCACTCGGCTCCACTCTGCTTTCTCTGCTGTGATTAAAGAAATGTTCATGCTCCGGATGATGCCGAGAAGAGGGGAAAGGAGAGCGCAGTACAGTACACTACGCTACACTACACTCTCCACTCCATCTCTGCATCCCCTCCACAAATCCCTTCCTAAATTGTTCTCTCTTTTCTTTTCTTTCCTTTCCTTTCCTAGTGTCTCCATCTTTCCTTCTCCCTCCCTTGTCCACTCTCTTGCCAGATGTATTTTTGGCTCAGAGTGGCAGTTCTACACGACTCCACACTGTAGCACAGCCAGGGAGTGATGACAAGTCCCCCCCACCCACCCACCCACTCACACACACACACACACCCTCCCCAAGCCCACTCCTCTTCCACAACTTGAACCTCAGGCGAAGGATACAGAGGAATGAAGAGATATGTTCACATGCAGATGTTTATGTAAATGATGGATGGAAGCCGACTGCAATACAACAATCACTCACTGAGAAATATCACATAGAGGTTTGCATGATTATGTAATTACACACGCTGGGTGAGACCAACAAGCATGTGTAATTACTTAATCATGCAAGACTCTATGTGATATATTTGGTGAGCTGGTGATGTGTTTCAAAGAAGAACACGATACTGACTAATGCAATCTGACGGTGCAAAATTAACTACTGTCACAAATTAGGTTATAGTATATTTATAAATGGAATAACATGCTCCCAGGAATACAACTGGTAGCAAGCTCAACAACAATGGCTGAAAAGATGTCTGCTATGTTCTGCTGAGGAAAATGAAGTAAAATAAATCACCAGTAGGAATTACACAACATTTTTTTAACGCACTGCATATGAAAATGAGTTCATATGGGTTTTGGGGTTGTTTGTCCATTAGATAAAAGCTAAATATATTCTAAACTTACAAAAGAAATATAATGCTCACAAAGAGACCTAAAGATTAAGTAAGTCTGTGTGTGTGTGTGTGTGTGTGTGTGTGTGTGTGTGTGTGTGTGTGTGTGTGTGTGTGTGTGTGTGTGTATCAGGTTAAATGAAGCTGGTTGCTGCCAGTTCTCTGTCTTGTCAGTAAACCACTGGTATGATCTAATCAGATGCAGAGCACAGACACGCATCCACACACACACACACACACACACACACATAAACGCATCCATCCACACACGCACACACACACTTACAGAAGCACACAGCACACAAAAGAAGCAAACACACAGACATCATTATGGGTTTTCACTGCTGATTAGGGCAGATCATTAGTCTTCCGAATACAATCCAGGCTTGATAGTATCCACAAGCGAGAGGAATACACAGCTGTGGGATTTCAAGAATTGTGAAACTAGCAGACTGGCAGAGAGCAGGCTATTTCTGCAAACTACATTCTTATCGGCGAGGATTTAGACAAAAGGACAGAGTGAGAAATGAGATTCTCAAGTTGAAATCATCATGCCAAAACAGGAAAATACAGATGAATGAGCAGACACAAACACAGACAGACAAACAAACAAATAGGGAGACTGTTGAGAGCCAGTAAGTGTGTGTGTGTGTGTGTGTGTGTGTGTATGTGTGTGTGTGCGCCTGTGTGTTTGTGCACGAGTATGTGTGTCATTCCAGTCGGTCCATGCCAGTGTGCCTCTCATTATTCTGATTTGGCTGTGTCTCCTGTTGGCCTGTCTAGTGGGGGGTAAGGCAGAAGGACTGTCTCTCTCTCACACTCAGCCCTTTATTATCAGGCTGGCTGGGCAGCGCAGGGCCGGGCATAACTTCCATGTTCACTAGCAATCAGCTTACAGGATGAAAAGACGGGAACAAAAAGCTCTGAAGGGGGAAGAAGAGGCAATGAGAGAGAGAGAGAGGAGGAGTGATGTAGAGAGAGACATGACAACTGTGCAATAGACAGAATGGACAGGAACAAGAAGAAGGAAAAAGACTTAAAAGTGGTACGAAGGAAGACGAGACATATAATGAGAAAGCGAGCATTAAAAAAGTAGAAAGAGAAATTAAGCAAATGTGAGATGCATAGAAGAAATGAGGAATGTAGTCACCCAGTAGAGTGTGACATTTAACCCTGCCCTGACCCCTCTTATGAGGTCAGAGATACAGATCCAGGCGAACCATGCTGTCTTCTGCCGTCAAGTCAATGATCTTCTACTCAGATTACAGCTCTCTACAGGGTCTCGCCTGCATCTAAGTATTGTTGTGTTTGATTGGCCCAAAAAGCCCCGGGAGCTTCACTGAAGTGTTTGAGTGGCACAAACTAATTGGTTTTGTTTTCTTGTTCTGCCTAATGTGAATGTGTGTGTGTGTGTGTGTGTGTGTGTGTGTGTGTGTGTGTGTGTGTGTGTGTGTGTGTGTGTGTGTGTGTGTGTGTGTGTGTGTGTGTACAAACTGCCTGCAGTGCACACACATGCAGGATGGCTACATATAAGAAGGGAAACATTACCAGGAATGCATGAATGCACACACACATGCAAACAAACCACAAACATGACTTTTACACACACACATCTAGGATATTGCAGACAGGGGGGAGATATTGAAGATGTCATTAGTTTGTTCGTCAGTGTTTGAGGGGAGCCTGGCTGACACATGTTTAGGGTAGTTTGATAAATGAAAACACTTGATTGGAGAAGAAAGTGAGACGAGAAAGAAGAGAGGGAGGGGGCAAAACATAAAGAGACACAAGAGGGAGGCTGCTAAATTTCCATGCTGGTGCACTATTGCCCAGCTCTAAGCATTACAAAAAGATAAAAAGACAATAGTTTTGGTATTTAGAAAAAAAGTCAATGTGAGCCTGGAGGGATGTAACACAAGCACATTCACACACACACACACACACACACACACACATACACGCTCACTCGAGACATAAGGAGACAGTAATACACATGTACTGTACAGTCACACACACACATACTCATTCACATTCTCACTTGTGTGCACAAATACTCAAAACACCCTTCTGCATTCATAACCATGCATGAAAATGCGCACACACACACACACACATGCTCACAAACACGTCGCACAAATCCAAGCCGTCTGGTGCAGATCAATTGTTTTCCTTTGGTGGAAGGTCTCAGCTGAGGCACCTTAAGAGAACAGAGCGCAGCGCATGACGCCGTCTCCCTCTTCTCTGGTTCTTTACCTTTAGGAGATCTATCTCTTTGATGCAATCTTGCCGAGCTTTGGCATCCATCAAGTCGAATATCTATCAAGAGATCAAAAGGGGAGAGGGAGAGAGAGACAGGACACAGAGGGGTGTTATGACATGTTCAAGAAATGGTAAGATGGAGAGATGGAGAGAAATAAGACAAAAAAAAACACTAAACAGAAAACATGGTTGCTGTTATCTAGAGGGTGGCGTTGCAGTGTCTACAGGTGTTTCACATCTGAGTTACACGCACATATCCCTGTGTAAGGTGTGTGTGAGGTGTGGGTATATGTGTACACACTCAACCAAAGCAGCATATCCTCCCGGTGATGTGTACGTGTACGACTTCACCAGGAGAAGTGCAGAGTCACATCTTAGATAGCAGATTAGCCTACACACAATCATACTGTACTTTAACACACAGCAAAAATGATAATCCACATGCATGTTTAGATGTCTACATGTAGTAGTGGCTCTTCACTGTCATAACAATCAAATGCAATGGAAAATTATGTAGACTAATAGTCAAAAATCTTCATGTCTTTTCTTACATTTCGTAGCATTTCTTTCTGATTGTCCATGCTTTGTTGAGTTTTTCATTGTGTGTGTGTCTTTCTGTTTCTGTTGTCCCACACTGAGGCTGTAAAGCAGTAGGTGATGAGTTAACTGTGTCTCACCTGGACTTTCTTCAGGGCCACTGATGTTTTGTCTAGCAGGTACGTCGCCCGGTACACCTCGCTGAACTGGCCGCGACCAATCTTTTTCTCGATCTGGAAGTTAGCCAGTGAATTATGGCCCATGTCTGGCTGCAATGGTTTCTGAAAGATGAAAAAAAAAAATCTATTAACAGCCGTACACACAGGAGGAAAAAAAACAAATGATTTACATACATTTTGCCATAACAACATCTTTCAACAAGGATCTGGTTGTTGAAAGATGTTGGTGAAATCATAGCAAGGCCCCAGTGTCTGTAGTTTGTTTAGCTAAGAGGCTGCTCTGGGTTGCTGATGATTTGACTGGCATTAGGCTGATGTGTCATGCTGTGAAAGGTCTTGAGGAATGTGCACAGTACACACTTACCAGCAGCGTAACATAACTTCACTAAGCCTACAGACTGTTCTGTTATTTATATAGCAAGCCACATAACACCTACTTACTGAGTGGTTGTCACTAACTTTTGACAGGTAGCCTGTCAGAAACATTTTGTTAAAACAGTTAGTCATTTATTTATTTTTTGTTGGATTTGGATTGATAATAGTAATTAGTTAAACCTTTAATTTTATCTTGCATCTGCTCGGCGCGGCCAATGAATCACCCTTCGGCTCCATGGGTGCTGTTCTGTAGCTTAACAGCACTCTGACCTCTCTGTGAGTAAAAGTGAAAAAAAAAACTCTGCCTACAGGGGTAAATAAAATATTCCATTGCACAAATGTGGGACTCTAATCATTTCATCTAACTTGCTTTTTGAGTTCACTAGAATCTAGTCTTCTCCCTTCCTTTGTCTGCCAAGTCATATCTCTGACAGCCTGGCACTACGCCACAGACTACAAGCCTCCTCATCTCTCCTCGCCACAGGACTGGCTGTGCAGGCTGAGACACTCACCTTCCACAATTAAAAAACACTCAAAAATAAACCGGAATGAGCCCCTTGGATATGATGTGTGAAAAAAGCAGAGAGCAGGCTGTGTGACCTTTCCAGTTTTTGGTAAACTTGTACAAGGCGTCGGCGGGAGCAAACAGAAGGTGACAGATATCAGAATGCCACATGTCACCAGCGCTTCTGCCAATGTGGCCGTGGGAGCAGCTCAGGGGCAGGCGATTTAGGACAGAGGGAATGAAGACGAATAGGGGGAGAAGGTCAAAAATGAATCTCCTAAGCACGAAAACACACAAGCAGGGAGTGTCATCACACTTGTTCACATCACTTGCTTTCAGCAGTTTGACAGAGTTACCATGAGCACAGACCAGAGGCTATAAAGGATTACCTCAACTGCCTAGTCACTACCAAGAAGGACTGAGAGCTTTTTATCCTGTGGTAACCTCCAACAAAATACAGAAAAAAGAAAAAAAAACAGTTTGGTTCATAAGGCTGTGAACACTTTTTTTTGTTATGGGGATCTAATGTTTTGATTAATATCCAAAATGTTTCATCTGCAAAATATTAAAAAGTTGTGAAATTTCCCATCACAACTTCCAAGAGCTTAAAGTGGAATCCTAAAATTGCTAGTGGCGCTGACTCAACAGGCCTAAACTCCAACACTTTCCATTTATAATGATATAAAACTGAGAAAATTTAGAAAAATCTTATATTTAAACACCAGTAAATATAACAAACTACTAACGTAATCATTAAAAAAGACAGTTGATGTAGTCAACTGACAGAAAATGTATCAAGTAATTGTTTCAGCACTCAAAAAGTGTAAAATACCTAAGAATTAACCTAAAATATATCATCAGATATAAACACACAAACACACACACACACACACACACACACACACACTGAGAGGAGGCACAACTGAAAACAGAATTGTTCACATATGTTAGGAAGGCTTCGAGGGGGGTGTGAGGGGGGAAGGGGAGCAACCAATTTGAGCATTTCATTGTATTTTAAAGTTGACAGCCAAAGGAGGAAGCGTGAGCCAATGAGATGCCTTGTCCAATTAACACTGCCGAGGTGTGTGCTTTTTTTTCCAGCATGACACCGCCATCATCCCAAGCTGTCTGAGAGTCACTCTGACAGCGAGCATGACACACTGCTCCATAACTTATTGTTCAGCATTACGGCAGCTCTAAGAAGAAGCTCTAAACTGCTACAGTGCTTCACTAATAGCTACTACTAAATGCTGTAGCTAAAATAACATACATAGAAACTAAACTTGCATAGAGTAGAGGCAAAAAAAAAGACTAACAGGGTTTGTCATACTGAAAATGTGGCGATATTGTGCAATGACTTTTCATAATGGTGACAGAGGCATTTGTGCAAGGATGCAGGATGGACAGTGTGAGGTATATAGATTCAGAGAGAGAGAGAGAGAGAGAGAGAGAGAGCGAGAGAGCGAGAGAGAGAGAGAGAGAGAGAAAGAGAGAGAGAGAGAGAGAGTGAGAGAGAGAAAGAGAGAGAAAGAGAGAGAGGACAAGAGGGCATTGCTTTCATTCGCTGCGTGGTAGCTTGACAAATGTTAGCATGAGCCTCTAAAGCGCTGTGACAACCGCCTGCTGAGAGCACAGTCTCGCTAATGTGTCCTGGCATGCCAGCCCCGTAATCACACATTTACATATGCAATGACCTACATTTGCATGTCAGATCGCACACTGTCCGGCATGATTAACAGTGGGCACCTCCCCATGTGGAGTCGCCCTGGGTGGCAGCAGAGGCCGTGCGAGGGCGGAGGAGAGGGCTGGAGGGAGGGCGGCTTTTTTGGCAGCCAAGGGGCCGGGCTGCCAGGCAGGATTATGTCAGCCAGTGGCCCCGGCATTAGACACTTCATTAGAGCTAATCTGTTTAGCAGTGGGCAGTGTATGTAAACTTCACAGGCCATTTGCGGCACCTCTTCGCCCCCTGGCCTGGCCTTCAAAGGGCAGCCAGGCCACAGCTGACTGACAGGCCGTCTCATCTGCCGCACACGGGTGTCACACAATCAGGAGCTCCCAGCTGAAACACAAGGCCCCGAAAAAACACACTCACACACATAAGGGCAAGTCACAGAGGAGTGACCCTGAATGACGCAGGGGTCAGTGTCTGAACAAAGCTGGGAGGAGAGGGTTAGACGGACCACTGCTTGTAAGGATCCAAACTTGATTGTCTGTGTGTGTGTTAAATATGGTGGTACTGCCCAAAGATGAAGAGCTGCCTATTTGACTTGAAGATGTGTTAAATATCGTGTGTATTTGAACAGGTAAAGCATGGCACAAACTAAGGTCATGTGTTTGAGTCTCTCTTGGGATGTTGTGAAAGAAAAACAAATGAAAAATGGGGAATTTTGGATAAAAGCACCCATTTAAAATTAAGGATGATATTCAGAAAGCTTTAAATCCATAAACCACTTGTTTCTTTCATGAAACTAAAAAATAGTCATATCATAATTGGCAGATGACTATATCACATGTCAGACAAGATCAATCACTTCACTCCAGGCCTATGCTATAACTATAGGCTGAGACAAAGAAACAATCAGTGTTTTTCCAAATTTTGATCTTTCTTGTACAGATTTTTTTTTTTTTTTAAACCTACATTTCATTGCTGTATAATGTGGAGTGCCAGCTCTGCTTATTCTTTGCACTCATGTTATTCTGGTTGGGGATGGGGACAAGCTGTAGGGAATGGAGATTAAGCAGCAGCAGTGCAAGGTATTATGGGTAGGGTTTGTAAGGGGACAGTGTGTCTTGGGTATAAAGGTGACACACAACCACCATGGGCAACGCACTAGCAGGGGGATTGAAAAAGGAAGAAAGAGAGGAGAGAAGAGGAGAGGGGAGTGAGAGAGAGAGAGAGAGCGAGAGACAGAGAGAGAGAGAGCGAGAGAGAGCGAGAGAGAGAGAGAGAGAGAGAAAGACAGAGAGAGAGAGAGAGAGAGAGAGAGAGAGAGAGAGAGCAGACTGACAGCTCATCGGAGGAAGTGTGATACGGGCTGCCCAATAATGACACCATTGCCAAACACAACTGACAAGACACATGGAGAGTGGAAGAGGGAATGCGGAAGACAGAGAGAGGGAGATGAGGGTGAGAAGGGGGGAAAGGGGGATGGGGGGGGAGGGGAGACAAGCAGCAGAGGGCAGAGGGTGTGATGTGACAGCCCAGCAGTGCCAACGGCTGCCATAGAAAGTCCAGCGGCGGCAGAGAGGTGCCGTCTCCCACTGAGAGAGACAGGAACAGAAAGAGAGACACATTCAGTACCGTCCACACTGAAAATATATCTGTTTCTCTTTTGACACATCGCCCTCACTGAAATAATGTTTTAGTCACCTGAAAATTACTTTTTTTTTTATGGAAAGTGGTTCAATCTGAATGTGTGTATGATGTAGATGAGACAATTGTAAGAAACTTTTTGTCACATGTAACCCTGCCTTTGATTTACTTGGATTTAGACAACATTAATATAGAGAATCACACAATAAAAATGTTATTGTTAATAATCTAATAATAATAATAATTTGATCGACAGGAAATTAGTGACTGTTTAGCGGCTAATTATTGTTTTTTTGTCGTTAATCAAGCAAAAAATGTCAAACATTTGCTGGTCCCTGCCCGTTAAATGTGATGATGTCTGACTGTTGATCAGACAACATTTTTACTAACGTGACAGTGGGCTCTAAAAAATTGTGACAATTTATAGAAAAAATGTTTTAATTGATGAATCGAGAAAATAATGCGTAGATAAAAAAAATGAAAACTATCGTAGGTTGCAGCACTAGTTGTCATTTAGCTGTATTTCTGTTCATTTTGACAGACCACACCGAGATAGTGAGGAACACTCAGCGTTGCACCATAGAAAGTAATGTTAGCCTGGTTAACAGGTAGGATTTAAATGGGTGGCGATTAAATCACAGTTTACTACTTTTTCATTTGTCAAACAAAACAATAAAACATATACAAATGAGAACTATTAAATTGTGAGCTTGGCTAAAACAGAAGTTTAACCAGCTGAGACTCAGCAAAAGAAAGAGTTTGTTTTTTCCCGCTGCTGACCAGATGTTGGCTGCGATGCACAGTTTTATTGTTTGACAACCAAAATAGGGTGTAGAAGAAGAGATTTTAGGTGTTCAGGTGTTTGGGTGTGGACAGCGATGACAAAAACATTCTCAAAAATTTTAAGTGGACACATGTAAGCTGTGTGCACCAAAATTAGTCCGATTAGTCTTCTACATACTCTCCCAGAGAAGAAGGGCAAGGGAGAGACAGACAGAGAGAGACAGCGACTGGCAGGCAGGGAGGCCCACTACTCCCACCCTCACCAGTCACCAGCCCCCTTGAGCACAGCACCATGCAATATTCATCCTTAGCCAGTCAGCCAGTGAGCCAGCCAGGCAGTCAAAGCGCCAGGATTCACCCCAAAGGTGCTTCTCGTTCTTCTCCTCTCAATCTGCTCCACAACCGCACCACCTTGTCTCAGCGCTTACAGACAGATCCGTGTCTGTCAAACTCTGCAGTGACGATCAAAATCTGATCTGAGGGGCCTCCTCACCAACCCTCCCACTCACTCAAAGAGCAAATGCGCCATTAAAAATGCACATCTTACCAGCTCATCTCGTTTACCTAATGCATATGCATCATACCTCCGGGACCAAGAGAAATTATATTGCAAGCGATACAGAATATCCTTCATCGCATATACAATTCAGATTTCTTCAGGAGGCTGGTGGGGTTTTTTTCCCCTGTGCTGCCAAGCAGACTGAACCTTAGGAAAGTGTGAAATAGATACAGGACTTGTTGAAAGACACCCATCTGGATGCAGGTTAGACAGCAATCTACATACTGTACTCTAACTGATGCTCTCTCTCTCCATCTCCCAGTAAATGTGAAATCAGTTCAGTCGAGCTCTATGCGAGAGGAAAAACATGATGCAATGTAGAAAACTCATTGTGCTACCAATAACATTGGCACAAAATGTGGGCCTGGAATTAACACTGATGAAGACGGCTAGAAATAGATTGAAAAACAGTGAAAAAAAATAATTAAGCCCGAACAATAACACATAATCAACTGCTGGGAGATCAGTGAATCTAGTGTTTGTGTGTGGATGTGTAGGGGCTGTTGCTTAAAGTCAAATTAATCATTAGAGCTTTTATCTGACTTTCTTCTGTGTGCAACCCAATTATCCTTAATATTGCAATTACAAATCTTAGAATAAATTAACTCCCTTGGTAATTCCAGTGTTAATGTTGCAGTGCCCTTGCATACACAAGGAAAACAACAACAGGCCTATTTTTAGTGCTGTTTCTTCCTCCAAAAAAAGAAAAGAAATCCACATTTACTCTAGGGCATATGGATGATCCTCCTTGTTTAAAGTTTATTCAATAGTTATGGAGGCAAAAACATCCTTCTGGAAAGAAATCAATGGGCCTGATGTTGGAGGGCGGTATTAAAATCCAACAGTGACCAGATCTGCACAGAGCAAACCTGAGATGTATCGAACCAAAAGAGGCATGCAGGGAGGCCAGGCTCTGTCAGCCTCCAGAGCTCTGATCAATAGAAACAACTCAACATTCATCCACTGCTGTCTATCTCACACACGGGCTACAGTGGTCTGAAGGATGCTCGGACTGGAAGGTGCAACTTGATTGACGAAGAGGAAAAATAGAATATTTACAGTTCAAAATGTGAAGGAGAGATACAAGGCTGGCAATAAATGGATGAAGGGATGTGATATCATCATAAATTATGAAACACTTCCCCATTGTAAATGAACCTACAAGGAAACAATTTATAAAGGCCATATTCCTTATTTAATTTAACTACATTATTCACTGTATGATGATATAAAACGTGACAGAACTATAATAAAGGGTGTTCTGGCATTGAGACCCTGAGCAACTGGAGTGGACAATGCCAGTAATTGTAATTTTATACCAAAATATCAATCATGATAAAGTACATTTGCTAAAAATTCAAGCGAGAGACTGTTTATATAGCTAAAAGCCTGACTGTATCATTTAAATATACTTTCTTATCGTAATTTTTTAGATTTACAACATTTTTAACAGTTAAATCTAATACTACCATGAAGCAGATCAGCTCATTTGATATGACCTTTTTTTTTTTTTTTTTTAAATCGCCAAACTTCTGTTAGCAGCTTGTGTGTGTGTGTGTGTGTCTGTGTGTGTGTGTGTCTGTGGAGTCTACCTGGGGTTGAAACACTGGCACGGCTGCTTGCTGTCCTTGAGGCTGCGTGTCCATATCCATGGTGTCAGGAGTTTGATCCTTTCCACCTCTGAGAGTCAAACCCACAAAAACACAATTTCTGGTTAGCTGACTCAACACAGATTATTACACAAAACATTCAGTAGTCATTTCCTTTAAAAAAAAATAACACTAACATCTATAAATAAATTCTCCCCCCCAAGAAAATAATAACCTCAAATCAACTGGACAACCGTTCTCTGTTGTTCAACACCAAACTATCAAGTGCTGGTCACTGCCACAGTTTCGTTGGTATCCAGTTTCAGCAGAACTGGATCCCACGTCATTGCCTGTGGATTTGACACTCTTTGTCTGGGTCCATCTCAAGTTGCAACATGGCAGAGCTACAGCAGGCAGTGATGTTAATCTGTACGAAGCAGAGATAATGCCACTCTGTATTTCCTTGGCATTCCTCCACAAAGCCTCTCATAGGAATTCCTGGATATACCCACATTTAAGCAGTTCCTCTTTATTTTCTGTTTTCTGAGAAATTAGGTCACACAGAGGTGAGTGTGTTGAAAAGGGGTGTATGACACGGTGCTGTATAATTGCGTGTTCTGGCATGGAGCCTGGAAGCAGGCTAATTGCATAAGATACTCCACCACCGGTTGCTTGGCTTATCACTGTACTTAAAACAAAATAGAGCCATAATATGAAATGTTACCTGAATGAATAATTTACACAAATCTTTCAAAAAAAAAAAAAAAAAAAAAAAAAGTATGATGCAAAAATTATATTCATACATGCAATTAGCTTAGTCTACTCTAAACTCATGTATGTGGGAAGCACCTAGATTTTGACAGATGCTCCAGTGTCAATTCCAGTGCACACAACATGGTAACATACTCTAACAATTAACACCAATTTACTCATTATATACGCAGGACAGAGTGCATGAATAACAACAACTATGTGTCCTCCACAAGTAAATACATATGTAAGGTGAGATGATGAATTCAACATACAAAATTAAGCTACGGAAATTTGCTGTGCTGCTTGAGTGTGTGCACACTTGTGGGTGTAACACATGCATCTGCATACACTGAGTGCTTTGTGGGGAAAAAGCAAATGCTAGATAGTATTATGACAAAAGCTACCAATAGAGGAAAAGCATGTCCAGATTTTACTTTTTCAATACTCAGAAATGGTAAAAAGGAAAGGACCAAGACTATATGGTTGGTGTATAGATCCAGATTCTGGTGCTGGATTTATTATTCTACCAGGATCAGTTGTCTATTCGTCTTATTTTCATGAATACTGTACATACACGCAAACACAAATGGACACACATGCATTAAACTTCCAGTCAAAGAGGAATGGAGACAACACACCTCACAGGGGCACATTTGCATGTTTTTCACCAGAGTGAAGGCAGTCTGTCTGCAGATCTGTCAGTCTGTCATTTGTGTATTACTAACTGTCTCTCGTCTCTGTCCCCCTCTGACGAGCAGGCGGCAAGACCTCAAACCTCCCTGGCCAATTAAAAATCCCCCGGTACAATGAAGAGGAAAATGGCACTGAGGAGCTGTCTCCCTGCTGATGTCGTCAGTCCCATTCACCAAAGGTTAATAATGCTAATTAGACCTCTGGATATCTGCAAGGCACTAAGGGCATGTTTTTGTGTGTGTGTGTGTGTGTGTGTGTGTGTGTGTGTGTGTGTGTCCGCATGTATGAAGGCATGTGAGCTAACAAGAACTTTACCAATTCTGTGGATGTTTATTTTATATTAGTTGAGCTTTTCTTTCCTGAGGTTCGCTGGCCTTCGTGTGAGCTTTGAAGATGATAAAAATAAGTGTTTGCACAACATTTTGTCTCCTGGGATTACACTGACTACACTGGGAATATTTTTACTGAAATTTACATTAAAAGCTTGTTTCAAACATGTTTAAATCAATTCAAAGGTAAAGAAGCTTTACAAATTGTAAGGATTTAAAAGCACCCACTGCTTGAGGCAAAAAGGCAAACATAGAAAAACACTGTTAAATGCCCAATCCTGAATCTTTTGGTTTGTGCTTTCAACTAGAAGGAAGAATGCTATTTGAATGGTTTGGATTAGAAAAGGTAGCTGATCTTTATCATATCTAAAGAAATATGCTGCTTATATGCAGGTGCAGTGTGTATACAGAAAACGGTGGTAGAAGTATCTTACAATCATCATTATAATCAACATTACCTATATGGTTCTAAGTCACTCCCATGTTAACCCAAAGCAGACTGATAATTTAGCCACAAACTGTAATCATCTGGATCCAAGCGGATTGTGAAAAATCACCAAACAGGAAATCTACTCACATTTGGCGCTTGGTGTGGTTTCCAAAAACCTTCTCAAAACTTGAGGCAATGACTCCATGTACAAAACTGGACTATTTCTGTCTATTCAAACTTAAAATTCTTCCGAATGTCAAAATGTTTATGTTTTTTACAAAAATATAGCAAAATAGAAAATGTGTATACTTATTACAGTAAACCAGTAAGAATGTTCAACAGATCTGAACTCCATTTGAAACACTAGTTTCCAAACATTGCCTGTGTACATTTTGGTGGCATACAAAAGAAAAGCTGTATATATTTAGTGAAGTTTTGAGTGACAGGCTTCTGAATTGACCATAGGTTGCAGTGAGAGAAACTTTAGTCACAATTCAGTGAAGTTTTGTTACAATAGCTTAAACTTATTTAAATAATGAGCGTTTATGTAAAATTTAACTTAAAGACAGCTCTAGAAATTATTGACTTTAAAAATGACATAATGAAATTACCTTGACAACTCCAGATCAGAAAAGTCCATACAGTAGATGATCCTGACATAGTATTTTAAGAAAACTGAAAATTTGAGCATTTTTAAAGCACACCACCATTGGAACAAAGCTACAGATCAAATAAGTGATTAAAATGATGAAGGAATTGTTACTCTAAGCCAAAATTGCATTAAAGTAAACTTTATTGGTAAAGCCCCACGTTGACATCAATGAGTGTTACTGCAGGTACCTGAGCAGTGGGTGGAATTTGCGACCCTTGCCAAATTTTGGTGACTTTCGGTCTTACACTAATGAGGTTATCAGATTTATTTTCATGTTACATTGGTGTTTGATACAATAATGTTAAGACATTCCTCATTAATATGCAAATGATGCTAAGTGGCCTCCAATTTGATCAATTATTCTGTAGATGGTTAAAAGGGAAAACTGTATTACGTGTCAGTCTTGAATTAACCAACTACCACAAACAGTCAACACCATTAACATTATAATAAACTGATCTACTGTGTACAATGATGACAAGATCATTTTTAAGAAATGTGGTTGTGTTCATTCTTTAAAAACCTCTTATTAAAATACCAATGTTGATGATCAAATACTTATAATGATAATCAAATTAAATTAAAACCGTGAAAAACAGCTGCTTTAAAATTCTATCTATCTTTCTTTCAGTCAACACATGTGCAAGCAAGAGGTATTAATATTTGAAATTATGGTAAAAACAGAACACAGCAGCCCCAAAAATGAATATGTTTAATTCATTTGGAGGTTGTTTCTGGTGCTTTGATGATAAAGTAGAGAAATGAGGTTTTACACAAGTGTACTTCAACATTTATCATTTGTACCTGTGTTTTAATTTGGCTTCAGGTCCTATTAAGACAATTTGGAAAAATCCTAGATCTGTGTGAGGATTTTAATGCAAGGTGAAAATACAGCTTAATAGACACAGGCTGAAAGGATGGCTGGCGGCCTGACTAGCTTGGTGTCGTGGCATTTTGATTTCGGTGTCACAGGGGACTTACAAGTCATCCACCCGGTTGCCCTTCCTGCCTCCCCTTGTGATTCTTTGCACTTCAGCTCTGCGTTTTGTTAGATTGGGGCTGGCACCCTTACTCCTCTCTCTAACCCTCTTGTGTTTCTGACTGTCTACGTGTCAAAATAACCAGAGGGCATTTGAGCTCCCCGACGTTCTTTCGCCTCCCACATCCCACGTTAACAAGATCAATTAAGACTGCCATGTTAGATTAACACACACCAGGAAACAGCACAATTAATGAAGCTAACTCAATCAAGAAGAGTAAACGAGGCGAGGTCACACGCTCGCACATAGTTCAAGCAAGGTGCAGCCAATCAAAAGCCAAGGCCTACTGACTGGACAAACACAAGATTAAAGATTCAGACTGACTTAAACTTTCATCATGTTAACCTTAAATCTACTAAATCCCTCTCTCCATAAACCGTGCTCAACTGTTTCCACAGTTTCTCTCATAGTTCCACAAAAAGTCCTGCTCTCATCAGAGGAAAGAATTTCTGACTTCCAAAACATTTGGTGGTCACAAACAGCAGTGGAAACTCAAGGTACAAGTCTGCCTGCCTTTCTGTCACGGGGCCAAGAAATGGTGGCTGGCTGGCTCGAATTTTGGCAGCAATGGGGCAGCAGCAGCTAAAAGCTAAATCCCTTAACTATTCATAGATGCATGCCAGAGCCCAGTTCAGAGCTCTGGACTGAGACAGCTGCAAATATACAACTGGATAGAACTTTTAGTTTGCTGTAGAGAGAATCAATACAGGGCAAATATGTGGATATGCTACTAGTATGTGGCTAAAATCCTGATCAATATATTTTAAGCCTCAAGTTTTAGCACTAACATTCATATTTTAGTGCTTTTGGTAGGACTGGGTTATAATGACTGTTTATCCCTCTGTGATAAACTAGGTTGAAAGACTTAGTATATAGGAAGGGATGGTCGTATACAAATGTTTCTACAAATTATCGATAACTTTACTGGGTGAAGATACAGTATAGAGCTAAGTGAGCAAACAAAACTTCTATTTATCTTTCTAAAAAAAAAAACTAATGATTGTTTTTTCTAAAGAATATATTTTTTAAATTCCCATCCAGACCAAAAACCACGCCATGTAAACAACCTCTGTTTTCTGACTATTTTCCATCTACAGAGAGACTCAAGCCTGACATTCCCACAGCAGGCCTAGTCACACATAGGCATGTATGTATGTATATTCAAATCTATTTAGCGATATTCAGTCTGCCCTGAATAACACTTCCAGCATACACCTGATTTATTCACTGTACAGGAGCGAACAAATCAGGTGTGTGTGGCACAGCCGTCCTATATTTATGAATATGGGCAGTAAAATATGTCCTTTTCACGTCTGTCCTCACATCCTACCTTCCACCACTGCCCGCATTATTTGCTCAACAACATCATTCTCCTCTGTTTTGGCACCGATGTGAGGCACTGTTCCTTCAGAAAAGACACAGGAGGGCTGTGACCAATAGAAGAAATATGCACCAATAGACAGATTCTTCCTGCATTAAACTCACAGTATCCATCAAACATTCACCAGGACATGGTGCTGCTAACTGTGTGCTATCTGTAAATGCAACATTTTATGTTCTGTAGCTTGTTTATTAACCTCTTGTGCAAAAGAATACTTCCACTTCTATCATTTCCTCCTTCACTTTGACAACCAGCTTCTTGCCCAACCTTCCAAACATGCTCTGTAAAACTATGTGCGAGTTGGCTTTTGCAACATGGTGAACAAGAAGTCACTCAACCTTGATATGAAAGAGCATTTTTTCAGTCAACTGGGGCAAAACTGAATGGGGGGAAAAAGCAAAAAGCAGAGCTGGGCACAGCAGGGATGGAGTAGGACAGAGTGGGACAGATGCAGAACTGAGAAAAATGCCAGTGGAGAAAAAAAGAAAGCTTGTTAGCCCTGATGTGTTCATGGTCCTGTGAGAGACGGTGTGTGGAGCTGTGCACCACAGTAGTTGGCAGTGGCTTTAGGTCCTCTTTAATCCCTATTTCCTCCTCTCTGCATTATTCATTTAAAACAGGAGAAGAAGAAAAACAAAGAGGGAGCCGATTATAAAAAGGTGGATCAAGGCAAACTGGCAGGGAGGGGGGATGAATTAGGAAGTGAGGGGGAAGGGTCCTGGAAGTAAGCGGTCCCAAAGAGAAGAGTGCTAAATCAGCTCTCGATCCGAGGACAATAAATATGAACACAGACTGATGAGCTTGGGCCTAAGAAGGAGAGAAAGGAGAAGGGCAAGAAATGGGGCGAAGAGCGGGGTTGGGGTGGATAGTTAAAAAAGGAGAGAGGAAAAATATAATGTGACACTATCCGGCCCGGGTGTAGGATGTGAAGGAATCAAAGGCACCTTTGAGGAACCAGAAGACGACAGTGAAAGTGCTAGAAGAGTGGTGTCCATGATTACAAGAAGTGGGGAAACCTTTGAGTCTGTGCTCATGAAAGCCCACCCCAGGCCTCGTCTGAAACCCCTGCTTGACTAACACTGATGATACAGAAAAAGAAAAAGAGGAAGAGAGAGGAAGAGAGCCACTAATGATGGAGGGGTCCGGATACTACAGAAGCAGCGTACTCTCCAATTCATTTTAATCACTATTCAAAATCATTAGCCCAAATGTGCGAGCACTCGTGTACGTTGGACCACGAGCCGAGAGAGAGAGACAGAGAGTAGGAGAGGACCAATTACACCTCAGCGTGTGAGCCAGTCTTTGAGGTCTTTGAGTAAGATTGTCCAAGACTTCATGGAATAGAAAATGAAGAGAGGAAACTTTATTGTCTCTCAATCTAAAATAAAAAAAAAAAATTAAATAACGCAGCATGGAAGGTGAAGGAGAAACCTTTAAAAATACGCTTTGCAAAGCCTGCCAAACACACTACAGAGTCAAACCATTTAGACTTTTCTGTTCCCCCAAATCTGGCTACAAAAGCAGAAAGTTAATCAGGGAGCAGCTCAGCATGAACCTCAACCAATCACGCAGAGGAACCAAACAACAACGCTGACATCAAACACGGTTCATTTTTCAACATGTCACAACACGGCTGTATTAATGACTAAGTCTCATTCAGACTGCACAAAAATGAGCGCATGTCTCATCTCTTAGTGTGTTGGAGGTGGAACATACAGAAAAATGTGTCTGATCAAACTTAATGTGACTTTTCAGGCTCTTCAGACTCACTGTTCAGGTGTGTGTGTTTAATGTGTTCGGAAGTAATGTTTTGCCAAGCAGTCTGCAGACAAAACAGTGTGTGTGTGTGTGTGTGTGTGTGTGTGTGTGTGTGTGTGTGTGTGTGATATCTTTGCACAACTCAGACCTTCACCCTCTTCCTTGCGGAGGCAGCACAGAGAAGTGATGAAAAAAAGGAATTAAGACAAAGAAAACTGCTGAGGTCCATAGGGACGCTACAAGGCCGGTGATCCATAATGCTGCTTGCTAACTATTTATAGCGTTCTTTACATTTTTCACTTTCAGATTTTTATAGGCTAATGATTATTTCACTGCAGAAGTAAATAGCACAGCACAAACAGGATGGGCTTCATGTGAGGCCTAAATTGATTTATTCCCTAACCAGCCAAACAAACTAGCACAGTGTTCTGCTTCAGAGCGAGTACATTTCACCTACTGTAGCCTTTATAAAACACATCTGCACTATCACCTGACCTGCCATGAGCCAGTAATCCCATTAAAGACACTAGACTCTTCTCTGTCTTCATCTGTGTGTGTGTGTGTGTGTGTGTAGGCGCGTACACACCTGCACATTTGTATTCCCTCCTATCTCAGTTTTCTGTTCGTATTTTCAGCCACTATATAAAGTAAAGATGTCCGCCATTGAAAAAAGAACTGAAGCACATGCAGGTGTCAGCCACTCTCCTCCCCTTTCCCCTTCTCTCTCGCTCTTGTCCTCTCCACCTCCTCTTCTTTGTGCTCCTCTGTGCTCTGTTGCTCCTGTGTGTTGTTGACACGAGCTGGCACGTGGCTGAAAGCCCAGGCCACCTCTCTGTTCTATTGTCCTGCCCACTCCACAGCGGCAATGACGACTCTCTCATAGCGAGAGGACCTTTGTTGCTAGCCTGTCACTTCAGCAGGTGCCTTACAGTGAAAGGCAGGAGCCAGCCAGCCAATCAACCAGTCAGCCAGCCCGCGCCGCTTCGTTAGTGCAGAGCACCGTTTGATGTGCTCATTTCATGAGCCGGAGACGGCGGCCAAGGAGGATGCTAATAATCACTTGAAAAACAAAAACATTCCACTCAAGCTTGTAAAAGATAAACTCCAATTTCAATGATAAAAGAAGTGACAGACAGCCATGGTACCAGTTGAAAAAAAGACCACTGGCTTAACTACCCTTCTCTCTTTTTTCATCATCATCACCGCCCCCCTTCCCTCTGTGAAAACAATTCATACTGTCAATCACTGAGAACAGACAAGGTATATTGACAAATTGCTGACTGTGTAAGGAAAACAAAATCGTGTGGGCTAAAGTATGCAAAAACAGAGCTGCATTTAAGACAGCTGTGTAATCCCTCAGAAAGCAGCTCGGTGTGTGAAGGAGCAGGCGGTGTGAAGGAAAGAAGCCCCCCAGGCGTTCAGGGGAGGGGACCCTGGGGGTTTGGGCTATGCTTGCACACCCTCACTACATTCACAGCCCTTCAAAATGCCATATCACCATCACACCTCAGTTAAAATAGAAACTTTTTTTGTATGTTTGAGGGAATGAATAGGCAGCACTTCTAATACATTTTAAATGTTCCAACTCCTGTCTAAAACTGGTCTGAAAACAGAGTTGTAACTTTTAGGGTGCCACATTAAAGTTAAGGAGATCTTGGAAACTACTGAGACATAACGTAATACCCAGGCCGGCACAAACACCATTAAAAAGGTACATGGAAGTAGGCTTTCTGCCGATCTGATCGGCTATATCGGATCGGACGATATTTTGCATTTTATACAATTCCATCAAGAAGTTCCACACTGACATGTTTGTTTGAATCCGACAGCTAGTTTTGAGCCCTGTCGCAACGTGACGGACAATAAAGTTTTTTTAATCTTGAATCATTAGCTGTCGGATTCAAACAAACATGTTGGTGCTGTGGGACTTCTTCAGAGTAAATGAGGCAGATAAAACACAAGCTCTCTGTGCAACACTAAAGTACCTTGTGGAGGAGCATCTACAAAATGTTTCAACACCACAAATTTAATCAGGCATTATTGGATAAGGAACTCAAGGAGGAGCATGCCGAGTTAAAGAAACAGAGCGTGGACAAAGACAAACGAACACTGAAACGGATGCTGAAGCAAACAGTAAATTAACAAGTTATTTAAATACACATATTGCTCCCTCACGTGATCGGTTTGTTTAAACTCACTAATCGGTGATCGGTCCCAAAAATCCTGATCGTATAAAGCCTACATGGAAGTTGCAATTATGATTATTAGTCTGACTTATTTCTTGAGAAGTTGATCAATAGTTTGATCTATAAAATATGTGTTTTGTCCAATCAAAAACACCAAAAGATTTAATTTATAATGTAAGACAAAGAAAAGCTATCAAGTCTTGTATCTAAGAACATAAATTAATGTTTGAAAAGTATGGATCACTGTTTCCTAAACCCCAAGATGACATCCACAAAGATATTTCATTAGTTCAGAAGCTGGAATCAGAGACTTTGGATATTTCCCCTTGAAAAATGACTCAAAATGATGAATCAACTGTCAAAATGGGTGGTGATTAATTTCCTGTTTATCAAATCAATCGATAAATCGAGTAAATGGTGCAGCTGTCACATGACTGCCAGCTCTAGCCTGTTTTTTTTTTCCTAGGAGAAAGCAGTGCAGTCATGGTTGAGGCTATTCATATGCAGCACTTTAATGTGCAAACCACCAAATATATGAAATGAATATATTCAGGTTGAGCTCAGTATATTACACACTAGTCAAACTTTTCAACACTGAACTTTATTTGGTGACTTTTTCACTGTAAGTCACCAAATACCAGCGAAAACTAAAGCAGTAAAATAAAGCTCAAGTCTATGATAATTGAGTGATTTGGTTAAAGTAGCTATTTAGGTGTTTTTAGGAGCACACCCCTCAATTTATTTGAAGCAAATATCCACACCCAGATCTGCACACCACAGCATTACGAAGATCCCAAGGCTTTAGGTTGCACTAGTGCCCCGTGGCATTCACGATGCAAAACAGAGCATTGCACAGCACAGCAGAGCTTCCAGTGCTGGAGGACCAATAAGGGCTTTGTTTGTTAGCCATGTCACTGACTGACCACCAAATTAGCTTCATCACCTCTGGCACCAGGATATCGGATGTGACATTCGTGTACCACAGGGTGGGGGCCCAGTTTGTCTGCGAGGCTAGAGGGCTTATAGTTGGAAATAAAAACAAAGAAATAAAAATGAGGACAAATGAGGAAATTTAATAAAAAATAAATAAAAAAAGAGGGAATGCCTCACGCAGTTTTTTGTTCTGTTCTAAATAAAGGATTGTTTTACACAGCATTGCGACCAAGAGTCTGGTCTTCATCAAAACAGCTGTGCTTTCTGAAGCCTAACCTCGTGATCATGTTAACAGGAGTCAACACACGAGAGCATCATCTTCCAGGCAGCATTCAGACTCTGAAATTACATTACCCTTCTTTGTCCTCTAGTCATTTCAATAAAAAAGGAGGGGATTGAGCTGAGGAGTAGACAAAGACAGCTTAAACATGGGCCATTTGAACTAGAAATGACATAATTCAAACCACCAACTAATGGAGAAACTTGTAGCTGCTGTGGTTTCACATGCAACAAATGCCTGTTAAATCCATTTTTGTTTCATATCAGCATTTGTGCTTTCTACCCTGCATGCAGGTTGAAGGAAAGCAATGACAAAGCACCAACTGCTGATCCATCCCTGTGTTGTTTGGAGATGATGAAGCCTGTCATTTGAGTATCTCAGCTATGAAACAACCATTAAAAAAAAACATCTGGTGAATGAGAGACCAGCACTCTCTCATACTCCCTTTAAGCAGGTTTTTTTTTTTCTCCCCCCTCCTCCCTGGATAGTTTGAAGCAGTTACCCAGCGTCAGTGTCGAAGTTTGTCTAAGAGGAAATGACAAAAGCAAGATGTCTAAATCATTAGTAATGTGAGAGGAGCAGTTCCCAGGCATGTCTCGTTACATAGCTGAGTGCTAACGTGAGGGCTAAGGGCTCGTGTTGGGGCTTTACTGGGCTCAAGCCTTCTCATATGCTCTGAAGGGGGACAGAGGAAGTGGACCACAACCTTTTAGCATCTTCGACATTAGTAATGGAAACACCTCGGACTCTGACCCCAAAAGACCCTTATCTCAACCCTGGTAATTAAAAGGGGCAGAAAGTGATACAAAGCACAGCCCACATATTAATATAATACACGTAAACACACACCTGAACAGATGCAGACTCACACAGGGATGAATGTAAGGCTGGATGCACACACTGAATACATACTAATAGCGGGCCCATGAGAACATGGCTCCACAAAAATCAAGACTGGTCTGGCCCTGGTTCGGTTTCAGCCTGCTGTGGCTTCTGCGGTGGGCCGTGCTGGCTGCCGCACACACACACACACACACACACACACACACACACACACACACACACACACACACACACACACACACACACACACACACACACACACACAATCTTCTAACCAGATCCAGAGCACCACCACTACATCAGAGGTCAAATGCAGTGCTGTCTCTGCATTTGAGTGTCGGTGTCACACTGCCAAGAAGAAACTCCTTCGTATGAAACAGATAATATAGCAAATCTTTCAGTTGATTCCAGTAGCACAGTTTATCCTGGCTTAGGATCACATCACATTGAAATGATTTGCTTTGACCACATATGTAAATCTAAAAAGCAAAGAAATCAACAGCTCGAGAAAGGTTCTCTTCAGGTTTCCTTCAAGGTTTTATTTTTTCACCCTGTTCAAATTAGAATTTGAAAAACAAAAACAGTACGGCGGTTAATAACAGTGATGGAGGCAGGGATGCATTGTTCATTTCTAGACATATGGCTCTGTCTTGAAGAGTAGATGAGCCTTTGAGGAAAACTTGGACTGAAAATAAATCAGGAATAATGCGACTGTATAAAAGAGACAGTCAACATGTTTTGGAAAGGGTGCTTGAGAAAACAAAATCTGCTGGCTCCGATTTCTTTACTTGCAAACGTCTCTATTACACATCAGTATTCTAAGAGAAAGAAGATATATGCTTTGTCTATCGTCTGTGCACAATAATGAAGTGAGAAATGAAGCTTATTCTGCTGTTTCTAAAATGCTTTAGATAGCTTAAGCCAAAGAGTGCAAGCCAAAGACCTCAAAAATGTACACTTGGACATAAATAATTATCGAAACATAACCCCATAAACCTGTGAGCACACACAACACATGCATAGGCAGACACACAAACGCACACACGAGAAGTTCAACGTTTATTTTTATTCCTCAGGCGCTCATCCTTCTTTGCATGAGTGCATCACCCGGCACACCGACAGAGCATCCGAGTGTGTGTTCGAGTGTGTGTGTAAGCAGCTGACGATCAGAGAATAACGTTACCCCTAAGGGGTCGCACTTCTCTCCATCCTCTCCCTCCACCCCTTCTCCTCCTCTCCACTTTGTGCCCGCAGGGATTTCCCTTTTCAGTTCAGGAGAGATGTCAGACCTGTTCCACCATCCCTCACACAGAGGCTGGACTCTGCCCTCCGTTCACCCGACATCTGTAAAACTCCACAAATCAGCCTCATTTCTGGATATGAGGGCCAACTGGGGCTTAACAAGGCCACAACTCAACATCAAATGCACCATTTGTTTATTTTAAACCTAATTCCCTATGGGAAGTTAATCTCTGAAGGACTGAATAAATTCAAAGACATGGAGCAAATTATGAGAAATCCCCAAAATCTGTTTGGCCACTTAGCTGAACACTGAGCCCCTTAAAATGTGACTAGCCTGAAATTACAGTGTCCAAGATCCAAAATCACACAAGATCTCTCACAAATATTCAGATATGGGAAGAGAGCCCGGAAAAGCAGGAAATAATCACATGTCAGAACCTTGTACATGCACATCCTCGTCCAGCTCATAATAGCACATAAAGTCTTAACCACTATCTTAATCCTGTCATCAGATCCACCCCACTTCAGTCTCAACATCCTACAATCAATTCTTTTCTTTCTTCTCTCCCATCCGCCCCTTCTCCAATCATACGACCGCACTAATACTTCCTCACGCTTGCCACATCTTCACTCTGTCGTCAGAAACATCACAAATAACGTGAACCTCCTCATCTGAGCTGTTCAAAGGGCAGAGAGGAGCACTAATACAATCTGCTACCCTCAATTATACTTGAGAGGAGCAGTTTACATTTAAAAAAAGGCATATGGTCCATGATGCATCACCATCAAGGCTTTCTTTTTTCTTTAAAAGGAGGTTTTTCCTACACTTAAGATTTCCATACACATAAAAAAGCCAATTTCAACATCACCAAAGGGTTATTCATACCCCTGAAATGTCACCTAATATGTTGATTTGTGTGTTTTAGTTAGAATTATCAATCCATATGTTTTATATGTTCATTCAATAGATATTTTCACCCAAAGAATCTTGTAAGAATACAAGTGTCTCTGTATCACGACAGAGATTTTCAGAAAATGAAAAAATGCCAGTTACTGAGATGGAAGAAAAAGATGGAAGGGAAGAAAGAGAGCAAGAGAGAGATGGAAAAAGAGAGAGAAAAGCTCCACAACAGGGGATGAAAGCAGCTAAACCAGAGAGGTCTTCCCTGCCTCCTTCACACATTAGAATATTAATATTAATGAGACTTCCTGTTTTTCCCCCCTCTGTTTTTCCCCTCAGTCGATTTGAACATGAAAAACTTAAAAAGCGCAAATTCCAGTAGTTGCGTATCACAGTTTGACCCGGAGCCACACAGCAGACACCAACCATGACAGACTCGCTGTTCAAAGCAAGCGGGAGCTGCTTTCATCAGGGGATCCTGGTGTTTTTTTTACAGTGTGACACCACCAGCCCATGCCATCTGCCTTTTTCTAAAATCACAACTTCAAGATGTGCTTCCTGCATGTGTATTGTTTTTTAGGTGGGCTTCACAACCAAGGCCCGATGTCACACAGGCCTTTGCTGATATGCTGCTTGCTGACTGCTGTTTACAGCCGAGCCCCGCAGTGTGGCGCAATGTTAAATATTCACTGTTAAACTGTCAAGCCAGAACTGGTTGGGCGCCCAGCCAGACATTCACAGTACAGTAGCGTCGGATTCTACCCGTCTTCAAACGCAACCCAACCAAATGTATCACTTCTAAATCAGTCCAGCCTACTTCCCTCCTCCCACCACACACCCACTTCCCAAAAATGCCTCGGCTGCTGAATACCACTTCGTTAAAGCCTTTCTCCTCCACGCATTGTTCTAAACTTACATTTTCTTCATCACAAATACTATGCAAAAATGTATTAACACACACATCGTTTGCACTTAAAAGACACCTCTGCTCTAGGCTTGAGTAAGCGGCTGCTGACTCTTGATGCCTGCCTTCAGACATCTGTAAAATATTTTTATTCGGTGCCCCAATACCGCACTGGCAAAGGTCTCTCATCCTTGGCTTGGCAGGACTTCTGACAGAGCGAGCCGGCAGCGCCATACAGGCCTAACCCCTGCTGCTGCAGCTTCCTGCTGCTCTAAGGGAGTCAGGCTGCCTGCCTCCCATTGACTGTGGGCCAGGCTGGGCAGGGAGGAGGAGGCTGAGAGGAGGCCCCGGGTAGAGAGGACCCCCAGGAGAGGAGGGCAGAGGCGAGAATGGCAGGACAGACTGAGAGTCATAGAGGTTGAGTGTAAGAAAAGGGAAAATGGGGGAAATTAAGCAGGAGGAAAGGGGGGCAAAAAGAGAGGCAGGAATAGAAGAAGAGGGAAAAAGATGGGTGGCATGGAAGTGGAAAGGTGGGGGGGGGGGCAAAGGAGCTCGAGGGCAGACTAGGCAGCAGGAGTTGAGGGGAGCTTCTCATTATGACTCCTCTTCCTTCTTCATGCCCCCGGGCCTTGACCACAACCTCAAAGCCCCAGGCCAAACCAAGAGACCAGGAAGACCACGAAGGAGTGCTGTGAGTCAGGGTACAAACACAGAGAGAGAGAGAGAGAGAGAGAGAGAGAGAGAGGGGAAGAGAGGAGGGGAGGAGGGAGAAAGAGATGTCCCCCACACCCCAACAGACAGCGTGAAACAAAGAGAGACTGACAAGAAGAAGGATACGGATTTCTTAATTAAGGTTGTCTGCTTATGATCAGAGTCTTAAGACTACATACAGATTTTACTACACAATACAGAAGCAATGTACATTTACACATTAGAAACAGTAATCCTTCTGAAAAAACACACACTGCATCACAATATTTCTTTTAATAGTTTCCTTGTGGAACTGCATATGTGGACTAGATTTGGACAGTCTGGACTTTTACATTGCCAACATAAAGAGAAAACAGTCTTAATGCAGTTTTCATCTAATAGCAGTAATTACTAGAGTGGTGCATATGAAAAATGTAGCTGTAAAACATGAACCTTTCTTTCAAACCAACAGCTAACATGCAAGACCAATATGAATATCATTATTATTTCAATGTGTTCGCTGTTTGTTTGTTCTGCAGTTAACTTGGTTGCAACATCAGACTTGAATAACAGGAGCGTTTCCATTGTTTCGACATAGTGAGTGTAACCACAGCGCAATGGATTAGAATATTGTAATATGAGTAAAACTAAAATGCCTTAAGGCTGATTTATGGTGAGTTACTTGACACTTTTTATACGTGTTGCTTGACACCAATGATGCATTTTTGACAGAAAAAGTGACATTCAACACTTTTCTTCCATGTCGCACATCTGGAGTATTTTGTAACATTGCGGATACCATCATATTTTGCCTCACAGTGTGATTGGGTAAGGTTACTAATGTCACCATGGAGACTGTAGGTTTCACTGAACTTTCTTATTGATATTTTGATCTGTAACTTTAGATAACTTATGTCTAACGTCCTTGTTTAATTAGTCTCGGGCCAGGATGATATGTGGCTAATTTAACTAAACGAGCCGGACAGAGGAGAGAGCATGTGGTTACCATGGAAACGAATGAAACTTTTTTTCGCCGAAGCATAAATTGAAAATGTACACGTGACTCTTTAATTTCTGTTGAGCAAATGTCGAGCGACCTGCCACAAAAATCGGCCTTTCGTGTGCCCTGATCCTTTCCTTGCAGATCAGCCTGTGACGTCACGTGAAAAAAAAAAAAAAAAAAAGAAAGTGAGAAAGAGCGACAGAGTGCAAGACAGAAAAAAAAAATGTCCCTGGCTTTTCACACTAGATAGGGGGAGGGTAAAACAGACAGTCTGTCAAAACAAGATGCTTCTCATACAAATTTGCTCTCTTCTGCAGCAAATCCCATGTGAAACATTAAGGCTCATTTGTGGTGAGGCTGGAACAAACGCCCATAGCACAGTAAGCAACACACACACACACAAAAAATCATCCTCTCTCATTCTGTGCATGAGAGCAAATTCATATTGTTTTTGTCTCATCTCATGACAAATGCATACTGTCACTGTCACTGATGTGGTGTTTACAGTGGCATATAGCATCTTGTAATTATTCTGTGAATTTTGTATCCTGAGGGATTTGTATTTTTGCATGTGGATAATCAAAAGAGATAGACAGGGAGAAGGGACAACTGGAGAGTGATCTTGAATTTTCTAAAAAAAAAAAAATGGTGCTTGAGAGCCATCTTTCCAGCACAGTTCCCAATATGCCAACATGGCTTTAGAAGCTTTGTTTAGATGGCAATATACAGCTGGATATTCCCCCAACAGGCAGTAACCTACAGGCACATCTCAGATACTACAGATATTAGATATCTATAATATAATGCATGTGAAGTTAGTCCACAAATAGCCCAAATAAATAGTTTTCTTTATGTGGACTGCCACTGAATAAACAAATAAGCATTTTAGCTATATTACACAGCCATCCTAGTCACCACTCCATCTCCAAATAAGTAAGAGAATACAGTCTGTCAAAATGATATAAATCATAGTCTTTATTGAAATATTTACTTACTTTCCATTTAGATTAACATTATTTCAAAGTAGGTCTTGTTTAAATCATTCCAGTGTACACTTGAGATATTCAGTCATAATGAAGCTGTTTATGTTGCATTTATTTTCTACTGCTTAAAAGGCTCTTTTACTTTAAGTGGGGGAAAAAATGACTTCTTTGTTATTGCACTTTAATGAATCAATTTATTTAATAGGTTCAATACTCCATGACATGTAAATATAGTTGTTTTATATAGAGGAGGATTTCCACAGCTGAAGACAAGACCATGGCTGTAAAAAACCCCCGAAAAAAGGCATAATAATACCCTTTGCTGTGAAATAAATCACTGATATTGTGCGGTCATGGCATGAGCTGACCCGGGGTCACTGGTATCGTTTCATAAACTTTAAACGGGGTGCGAGGTCAGTAATGTTTGTGTTTACATGTATTTGTAGTCTGCCACCCCCTTCAGAGCGCTGTAGAGCCCAGTGAGGGAAAATCATCAATGCCACAGTGAAATTGAGAACTTTCACATGACACGCGGAGCCGCAAGGCATCCTCTAAGGATATTTGAATGCTTGAAACATCAGTGACCCTTCATAAGATAGAAGAGAGATGGATATGAAAAATATTGACAAGCCGGCTATTTGAGGGGAGTGTAAGAAGCTGCTTAGACAGCCCACTCTCATTGCCAAAGACCTTACTATAAACTCTACGAATCTGAGCCTGGAAAGGAAAGACTCAATTCTAAAATCTTCAGGGGAACGCAACAAGCTTCTATTTCTTTTTCTGTTTGTTTTTTTTTTTATTATAATTTGGTAATATCAACAAAATTGCAAGGCTAGAACACAAAAGGAGCCTATATCTTCAGCAATGATCTGCTACCTTTGCCAGCATTGTTTCTGTACAATGCTCGGCCAAGATCTTTGACATCATGCAAAAGACAGTGTTTAATGTAGCTCAAAAATGGCCTTAGGAAGCATCCTCCTTCAAATATGCTTTGTGAAAGGAAAAAAAAGGCGCTAACATTTTTTTTTTTTTTTTGTTCTTTCTTTGTGAAAACCCAAAGGCAAGATGACTGTTAAAGTGGTCAGATGACAAATGTCTCATCTGATCTTTAATCCAGTAGAGGGGCCGGCTCCAGGGTTTAAAACAGGAAACTCTCACAGGATAGAGTGATTTGGTAAATTCCACTGCACTAAATCACTGCTCTGGGTGCCGCTGATTTCTCCACACCGATGAATAAGAATTTAGGTCTCTCTCTGAATGTCTCAATATTCTAAACTCTAGCTGTCACTTAGATTACACTAACATGACATTGGCCAATATTTAAATGCATAAGCACAGGATACATCCAAACAGGGAAATGCCTGGCAAATATACTGCACAGCTGTTCTTTTAAAGTTTATTCTTTCTCATGAAATAGTGTCATTTACAAGGCCTTCACCAATAATAAAGTAAAATAAATTGTGCAGGGAAAGGGTCAAGTGTATTTTGAAGGCAAAGCTCCTTTTTTCCTATGTGTATTTTTTCAGGTCAGTCAAAGAGTTTAAAAACGCTGCTATCACAACTTTCTGGTTTGGCTACTCTTATTAAACTCAGTCAGTAGAATGAGGCAAAAATAATTAAGTTTTGCCAATGCCTGTCAAATATAATCCACCTCTCATCAGAATACACTGGCACAAATCCCTCAACACACAGACTGATAGAAACATTTGGCAGCCATTCGCTAATCATCCGGTTCATGACACATTCCTTGATAGTCAACTTCACAGAGCCAGCCGGTGTTCATCTCCATCACCTGATGACGCTGGCAGACTCCAGCCTGTTGTCTCTGACAATGATCGAATGTGGCAACAGAGAAGTGAGTAATAATTGGGTCAACAAGGTATGTCAGTTCCCACTAAGTCTCGTCTGAATCATCTCTCTGCAGCATAGCCAAATGTGATAGTGTGACGCCTGAAATATTTGTCTATGATAGGCAGCGACAGCAACATGGCATGAGTTAACGTTTTCAACCTATGTGTGACCCCCCCCCCCCCCCCCAACATGGTCAGGCCTTCATTTTCTTACTTGTATCTCACCTTTTAATTGTATGTTATCCTCATTTCTATTTCTATTTTATCTCTTGCCAAGTTTATTATTATTATTATTATTATCATCAGATGAAAGAGGGACCATTACAAAACAGTCCACTCAAGTCCGGGCAGAGCTTCTAATGCCATCAGCATTTCATGGTTTTGCAATAGCCATTCTGACTCATTAGAAAAGCAGTGAGTCACACAAGTTTCTTTCCCCCATAGAAGACTTCTTGATTTATTTTTCATTCAAATAAACCATCTCTTTACAACAACCAGTAGCTCTCTTCCAAATAAACTGTGTCTTCCAGGCTATAACTCTTACAGAGTTAACAGAAAGCTGGGAGCAGCACTTTAGCTAAAGTCTTACCAGACAGAGATGTTTCAGTATATATACACACTTATAAAAGCAAACGGACACAATTTCCACGGAAAACAACTTGATGACTTTAAAGTATTTGTTTCAAAAACTTGGTCTAAAGGTTCAAAAGTAACACTTAGGTGCCCTTGGGTTAGCATTTTTGCGTAATACTGTGATTGTGTTACCTAGTGTTACCTAGTTTGGTTGTAGTTTAAAAATGTTATCTGGCATATGAGGGTTGGAAATAACAAATCAATAAATTCATATACTTGTTCTCAAGATTTAACTTGATTTGATTAAGACAGAGTTTGATTAAAAGATACCCTAACTTATTAAATAATTGTTCATTAAGCAATTTTAAGTAATATAACAATTAACATTTGCATTCGTGTCAGCATTTACTGTTTAATACTGGCACTGGCCGACGTAGGGCTGGACAATATATCGATATTAAATCAATACTGTGATATGAAGACCATATATTGTCTTAGACATTGGATATCACAATAACATGATATGATATAAGTGTTGTCTTTGCCTAGTTTTAAAGGCTGCATTAGAGTAAAGGAATGTCTTTCTGAACTTAGCAGACTATTCTAGCTGTTCATACAAGTCTGTGCTGCAAAGTGTGCAAAGTGCTCCTGACTGCATGTTTTTATACTTCTTCAGTGCCCACACTTCATGGATCAAGGTTCAGTGGGTTACCTCTGCCTCGTCAGACATTTATCACCTAAATATTACCTCCATTAGCTCTTGTTTTTCATTTTTAGCTCCACCCTTTATACACGTAAACAGGGCCCTATAAATAAATTGTCAATGAGGGTGGCTGGACAGCTGAACAAGCTCTGGCATTCAGCTGAAGCTGCCAGCTAAGCTTAACCTAAGCAGATAAAATGTAGCTATGCAGATTGCTTATTTAGCCAGGTATCTGCCCTCCACCTGAAAACATGTGAGGTGCACATGTGGTCTGTCAGCTTTAGTAGTATGATAAGTTTATAGTGTGCAAATGAAACATGCACTTTTAAATAACAGGCATGATGAGTGACAGTAGCTACCTAATAATCCCTTTGACTTTGCAACACTCACTTTCCCTAAAAGACTGATTAGACACACACAAAAAGATGTGGCCCAGTTAAATAAGTATAAACATGTCTACACTGTCAACACATGTACTCACTTAAATCAGCCACAGTGTAACACACAGAATAGACAGACTTGATCTACACTGTCACAAAAACTGACTCAAGTTTAAGAGCAGTAAGTAAGTTAAGTGAGGCCTTATGAGGAAGTAACTGTGCCTCATGTGTACTGTAACATCACTGTAACACTCACTGTAGCATGGGATCAATATGTGGCTAATCCATTTGACTACAGTGTTGTTTCCACCACATATTTGGCTATCCTTTCGCACTCTGCAATAAGGCCCCAGTACCATTGTGCAACTTTAAATGACAAGCGGAAACTTTGTTACATTTAAGGCAAGTGAAAGTTAGCAACACAGCCATGCTAATAGCCTGAGGACAAGCTAAGCTAACTAGCGAACTTCGTAGAAACTTCTTACGATTGTCAAGGTCGCATCTGAACAACAACTGGTGACTATTATGAGCTTTGTGTGACTGCCAAATCCCCAAACAAGTTAAAGTCTTAAGTCATTTATTTTTTTAGCCGTTCACTGTAGTAGAGTTTGGTAAATTCACTGTCAGCTGTGTGACTTCTTACCAGGAAGTGGGACTGTGTTTCTAAGCTGCTCCTTCTTCACGTTTAAGAGCTCCTCTCTTGATGGGTTATGGCGGTCGTCTTTGTTTTGACTTTCCCCTTTTTTCTTTCCAAGGGCGCTGCAACAAGTCGACTCGTCGGGGCCCTCTCTTCTCTTCCTGCGTGGCACTGTTGCTTGAGCAGCTGTAAAGTTTTTTGTTTTGAAAGACTAGAGAGAGAGAGAGTGAGTGAGAGAGAGGGAGAGAGAGAGAGAGAGGCTGCAGTGCTATTGCTGCAGAGCCAGTCGGGATGTGTACGTGTTTTCAGACAGTCTCTCTCCACTAGGCCCCCCTCATCACACCGCACTGCTGACCCGTGTGCCAGTAATGTAAACAACCCAGCATTCCCGGAGCGCAGAGGAGGGGCAAGTGTCAAAGAGTGGAGGGAAGCTGTCAAATACCGCGAGATTCAACAGAGAAACTCAAACTGAAAACCTGCCCCTCTCGTTTTTCACTCCACAGGTTGGGGGGTTGCTTTGGAAGAGGTTACCAGGAGTTTCCAGGGGTGATTTTAGAGCCTCTTTATAGGCCTAGGTGCCCTAAAAATATTTTAATATTTTATACAAATTTAATTATTTTGCCAGCCTGTCTGTTAGAGAGGGGACAAACACTTATGCTACAGGTTCAAATGGTTTTATTTTAACAGGTTTAATGTATCTTTGGATAGTTCAATCATTAATATACACATTTCCCATCAGGGTTCATTAACTTATTTTAGGGTCCTCTCAAGAAATCTGTGATTGTTTATTCTGAACCATTATTATTATACACTACAGTAGACCACTCTACTATGTATTCATATTTCTTGTTGTAATTTACATTATCTAGTGAAATGAGTCATTTAGCAGGGGGTTTGAACACTTGCAGGGCATTGTATGTCAAATTCTCATTATGAACTGAGCCCCCCTAAAGGTCTGATCCTACAATCGCCACTGGTAGTTTCCCCATTTAAAATGTAATAAGTAAGGTAACTATTTCAATTCTTAATCAAAGTAATGTCACTTGATTACTTTTCTTATTTTCTAACTAACTTCTTCAGCTGTTAGGGTAAGTATACCCATCAAACCAAAATCTTAGTTCAGGTGTTTTTCATGCATACTGACATGATTTATAAGGGATATCATTCTTATAAAGCAAGTTTTATATCTCATTTGAAAATGTATTAATTAGTTCATTTTGGAAAAGAAAAGAAAGATATTTGAAAGACTCTGTAAGAAGGGAGTGACATTAAGGAGAGAGAACGTAAACAAATATGGACTTGTCTCTCATTTTATGGATGACTATAAGATTAGGTCTGTTTATGGTTTGCAGCTCTTGTACGGAGTTCTTGTACTGCTTTGTATGTCTAGGAAAACAAAAATATATTTCATGAAAAAAGTCAATAGTCTGGCATGGGCTTAATTGTATACCATTTTAGCCCATTTATGCTCCAAATAAGGTCCATGCCATGATTTATTTACACGATTTAAAAGAATATTGATTTCAAAGAATTAAAAACAGCAATATATGTATTCAGCAACATGTTAAATATTAAAAAGATAGGAAAAAAACTTCCTCCTGAGCCATATCTTAAAGTTCTGAATTCAGATGTAACCCCCTTTCATCAACATTTTCATCATTAACATATTTAATCAGTAAAGTATTTAATTACACATTTTATCTTAGTAACTCTAATGGATCACAGTTACATTTATTTTGTAATTAAATTACATAACACCCTCACTCCCTAACACTGTTTTTACTCCACAGGGGTTTTATTTATTCCCATCAGATATGATTATATTTCTTGATATTTACTGAGAGGAATATGTGGTGGCAAGTGTGAAAGTTTGTTACCATGGAAAAATTGGTTTGATTTTTAAAGAAATTAAAAAACAGTTGGGGAGTGTAAGAAGCTGCTTACACCCCACTCTCATTGCCAAAAACCTTACTCTAAACTAGAGCTCTAAACTGTATCAGTTATCCAATATTATAAGCTGATATTGGCCTATCACAGATATATCAGTATCTGTGTTCATGGGTCAGGGACAAATAAGGGTTGGCAAAATGATCAAAAATATCTTAAAAATCATCTTAAAAGCAGCACCAGGTTTGTTCAAAATGTACACTTTGTGTTTTTGTTGGTTTTATGTCATTTGAAATGACATTTACACCATTTTGTTTTACCAAAAGTAAGACTGAATGCGCCTGAAAATGTCAAATGGTGTAACCACAAAAGAATGATAAATATTGAATATATACATATTAAACTGTCAGTGAAGTGTTTCAGAGCACTGGTGTCATTTTTATGACAATTAAGTTTATTCATAAACTGTAAAATATCACTGCCTCCATTACATACCTTTGTAACAAGTGTTTGGTGAGCACATTTGGGAAAAAATTGTGCCCATGCTGATATTCTGTGTATATAAGATTATTGGCAGATATATTGATATCAGATTTTTTGTAATCCCTAATACTGCTGTTGGCATCGGCCCCAAAACTCCAGTATCAGTTGGGCCCTACTCTACACTAAGACTCAGTTCTAAATTCTTCTGGGGAGACCTTATATGTCATTTTTCAGTTTTTTTTTTATTATTTGTTAATAACAAAAACATTTTTGCAAGGAGTCTATATCCTAAGCAGTGATCTTCTACCTTTGCCAGCATCATTTCTGTTCAATGCTTAGCCAAGATCTTTGACATCATGCAAAAGACAGTGTTTAACGTAGCTCAAAAATGGCCTTAGGAAGTATCTTCCAAAAATATTCAATTTCAAATATGCTTTGTGAAAGATTTCTAAAAAAAGAAAAGGAGCTAACAGTGTTTTTGTTCTTTGTGAAAACCCAAAGGCAAGATAGCTGTTAAAGTGGTCAGATGACTTTTCTGAAGCTTTCAACGGCATCCCACAGTCTTCCTAAGTGGATATGATATGAACGATGTGATGGTGGATTTGTATATCTGTGTGTGTGTGTGTTTGTGTGTGTGTGGTGTGTGTGTGTGTGTGTGGTGTGTGTGTGTGTGTGTGTGTGTGTGTGTGTGTGTGTGTGTGTGTGTGTGTGTGTGTGCGTCTGTTCTGTCATAGACTACTTCTGAGGACAATTGTCAGTTCCTGTTAATTGGGGACAAAAGCTGTGTCCCAAATTGGGAACCAGCGTGGTTAGGGTTAGGGTTAGGGTTAGGTTGTGGTTAGAATAAGAGTTAGGGTTAGGGAAGTAGTGGTGATGATTAGGGTTATGGTAAGTCTCCAGGAAATTAATGTAACTCTATGTAATGTCCCCAGAAGTGACCATAGTCTGATTATGTGTGTGCGTGGATGTGTGTCTGTAGGTAGGTAGTTAGTTAGTGGAGGAAGGGGAGGAAGTAACTTTACCACAATTAGACACTTTTAAATCAATCAGAATAAAACAAACATACTCTACATCACACCATATGATCAAATATCACTCTGAAATCACATTTTTTACAGCAAAATTTATATCAAATGTGAGCATACAATCATACACAGTTGAAGGTCATACTTACAGTAACAACAACTATGTACCCAAACATTCAGAGTACAAGGGAGTCTCTAACCAGACAAAATCAAAACAGGAATAATTCTTTAGAATATGTACGGTATGTCTCTCATACGGCTTGAGGGAAAAGCCTTTAGAACTATTGAAAGGACGCATTGAGTTGAGAAATGCAAAAATGATATTGGATTAATCTTACTGATGACATTTATTGATTTATTGATGACATTTAAATGCTGTGGTTGGTTGAGGTGATGCATATTTAACTAGATATACTGTCTGATAGTTTAATCTGTAACGATTCATCATATGCTTTTAAGATGAGCCTGTGTTTTGTGTTTTAAAATCTTGGTCTGCAAATGTAACTAGCTGTCAGTTGCCTGTCTAAATGTAGTGCAGTAAAAAGTGTAGTATTTCCCCCTGAAATGATAGCGCAGTAAAACTGTAAGTGTGTCCCTATTGTATTTAAAGTTTGCATACAAGTAAATGTGCTTTTACCAAATTCTTGTAAAGGGGTGACAAAGTTGGTCATTCTAACTTTATTTTAGAAAAGGCCTGATGATTCGTTGAGCGTGTGTCAGTAAGTATGTGTGGGTGCAAAAGAGAGAAACAGAGGCAGCCTAGGCTTAATGGATTCTCCTGAACACACACAGTCATAAGCACACATATCGACACACGCTCTTGTTCGTTATCATCACACACTTGCATGCAGAATACCCACACATCCCCTGACGCACACACACTCAGTCTGTAATTGGGAATATCATGAGAATTTATTGACAAAAATGGTATTGTAGATTGACTCGCATGGACAGCGAGAGCATCTGGAATTGATCAGCTTACACTGCTTTGATAAAAGCTTCACTGCTGATTTCAGGCTGACAATTCAAACACGGCTGATACACAGGAAACACATCTGTCTTCCCATCCCCATTGTTAATAATCAACAAGTTAGGTGGGGTTGTGTTTTTTTCTCCCTACTTCTATAGCCTTTTTTGTTAACCTCACTGCAAATATGGAAAAGGGAGAAGATGCCTGGAGTGTAGGATTTTTTCCCCTTTTTCTTCAACAACAGTTGAAGATTAAAAGAAACGTCTCAGAAATCTGTCAATTCTGTATGTGAATAATGCTGTGTGGAATTTAATGGCATGAGTTATATTGGGTTTCCTCTACACCCACATTTTCTTTCAATAAGATCAATGGAGCTCAGTGACAGATAGGGACGGTCTTTTGTATCTTCAAATTTCAGGTTTCTGAGGGAATAATTAGATGGATGGATGAAAAGTAATGCATCAGTCTGTGAGGGGAGCTGCACCCAGAGATCCTCTAGTTCAACACGCATGCCTCCACGTCTGTTTGGTAGAAAACTGTTTAATAATCGTGTTGAATTTCCATTGTTCTAAATGTGGCTCTCTGCACTGATCTGGTGCTTTAAACCAATAGCAAACTTTTTGTGTTCTTTTTGCTTATATTGTTTATTTAACAGAGAGGATTTCCTTTTGATTTGGGGGTTTCTCTTAGCATGAAGGGAATAGTGTCATCTATTCCACTCTCATTCCCCTTTCAAACTTTCTGGTGTCGTTTGCAGGTAATTTACACAAATTTGTCCGCTAATGTCTTTTGATTTTTAATATTAACACCATGAGAGAACTTCTAGCAGCATTGTAGGCCCAAATAAACCTTTGTTAAACCCAGAAAATGGCTTATCTCAGATCATTTGAAAAACAGTGTGTGCTACTGAATATAACCGTTATATTCAGTAGAAGAAGACCTGTGATATTCTCAACACGTTCATGCTCGTTCAGTTTTTGTTTCTCCAACATGCACATTTCTGTGGAATTCTACCTGGGTTTTTCATTGCTAAATATGCAGAATTTTTGCACCCAGGGGCTGAAAGCACATTTTAAACACTTAAAAGGAAAAAATGTTGATGTTTTCACTCATGTCTTTTTTATTTTCCTCTGTGTTGTTGATCTGGCTCAGGGGTTAGGTATGACTGCAATGTGGTAGAGACAGAAGCTGCAGTCAAAGCTCCTGTGATCGGGTGCAGACTTCATAGAGACCAGCAGATGGAGGGGAGAGGAGCGGCGTGCATCCTGAAGGTTTAGCAAGAACTGAGAGGTTACACTCTACCAGTACAAAGATGACCTGTCACACACTGAAACATGCCGTATCAGTGCAGACGAGCTTCCTGTTTATGTACCTCACAGAGCACAGCTATCAGAGGAAGGGATTACAGATGGAAATATGTATGAAATGTTGTCTCTCTCTTCATATACCCAGGCGAACTTGGAGGCAGCATGCATGTGATGCCTGCATTTCCATTTTATTTGCTAATTAATGTTGTTTTGTCTTCAAAGTGCAATTGCAACCCATAGTTATCAGCCTTGATCGCAGCATTTTCAAGGTTGTCTAGATGTGAGCCGTCACATAACAAATACGTGTAAATATAGAATAACAGCACAACAGAGAAATAAAGGATTTATGCCGCGTGGAGAGCAATGCGCAAATGAGGCACAGGAGAGATAGTCTGTGATAATGTGAAGGACAAAACTGGCATATTATTTCTGCCTAGATCTATCTACAAAAAATTCAATGCCAGCTTTTGTGTGTCTGTGTTTGAGTTTTGGTGAGAATGTGTACCTACATATGCACAAATGTATCAATGCAATGTTGATGCAGTCCTTCTGTTGGCAAACACCCAGTACAGTGGATCTCTCCACCTGCTTTGCATCAACCAGCGGGGCAGGCCTCAGCCTCACATACACATAGAGTGGATACACACACACACACACACACACACACACACACACACACACACACACACACACACAGCAGTTGAGCTGTGTCTCATTCACATCGTCACCCCGCTGACATCTGCCTGTGTGTGTCCTGGTGACAGTGTATATTTGTGTTAGCAGGGTGGTTGGTGTGCGAGGTGAGGTTAAATAGGCGTCTAGCAATGAGAGGAGGGAACTGAGGCGGAACTGGCAGAATATCACACATATACAAACACACAGAGCTTTGACAATAGAAACAACACCATCAGAGCAACATGTAAACTACAGGTGTGGCCTATGGCTCAGTGATCATTCCTTACTTTCTTTTGACCCTGTCGCCTGTCACTGTGTGTGTGTATAATGTGGATAATGTACTGTATGTGTGACTTTGTATGCCTGCAGAGAGACACACACACTCATTGTCCATTTAGTTTTCAATGGTGAATTCCAGATGTTGCCATCCAGCGAGCACAACTTTGCTCTGTGGTATCCTGAAGAGATCCACACACACTGTGCTTTGTACAGTTCACCATCCACAACTTCTTGCAATGTTGAGAACAGCACTGACACCTTCAAAGTGTTGGACACAGCTTGATAAGTCTGTATTGCTGATTCAGTTCCCGTATTATCACAGTTACACATACGTCTGTGCAAATGCTCATCACTTAGAGTTCTCCTAGATTATACTTTTAGGAGTGAAGTAAATTAAGTTTCTAATGTGACGTTTATGAAACAGCCAGCACTGACAAACTATCAGACCTCAGCTGCATATGCCATGAGTCTGAGCAGGTTTTTAACATGATTACCCTGATTAGTTGCATGCATCTGGACCACAAACTCATAAGACTGTAGGAGAATCCAAAACTCTGGGAAAATTATATTCCTGCTGTGCAGCTAAAATTATAATGGTCTTTTGGCCTTAAATGTTAATAAACTATGTTGAGCAATATTTGAAGCATTTTGTGAGTCTAACTTCCTTTGCACTTGTAGATACTATAACACTTTACTTTGAGTCTCCGTATTTAGTATTTATAATCACTATATAAAGATGTAATAAATGCTGTGTATATAATGTAGTTATGAGTAGATATAAGGACTTGCTCAGCATAATACTAACTTTTCCTATGTAGACATAATATTATTACAACTGTGTTTTGCTATGTGTATATTCATTATTTGTTTATAAACCACTAATGGATAACCACAGGCTCAGAATTGTTGTTGATGAATACATCAATTAATATGTACATCTGCATTGTAGTATGCTTAAATCCACTTACAAATCATAAACTGTCTATATACCCCTTACAAATGTTAAAATGGAGAAGATTAAAGTCAAATGTTACCGTAGATATGTTTAAAATATTGAGAATATCTTTATATTTACCTGATTTAAACTAGCACTCTTGAACGACTATCCAATCTGTTTTGGTGTCCTCTATAAATGGTATGGTGTATATTTTTAGTTATTTACCAACTTTTTGGGGGTATATTTATGGATTTTATGTATTTTTTGTTTTATGAACAAACTGTGTGACAGAAAATAGTCAGTATCGTCCACAGTGTTTTTGTACAGTCATGGTACACAGGGGTTGTCATTTAACAGGAAGAAGAGAAAAGAATGTCAGCTGGCAGGAGCCCTCCTTTACAGGTGATCATTTTACATTTAGTTTACAGCTAAAGTAAGCACCTGAGGTAGAAATTAGGATTATGTCACTATGATATCATGTACATTGCATGCGTGTTTTTAGCACTGTTATCCTGCTAATACTAAAATCATTTGTTTATATTTGGTTTAACAGACCAAAATAGATTCTCAAATGTTTGAGTGTCATATGAGAACACATTTTACTGCCAGTGCTTTTATATGAAGCAGTTTTTTCTTCATACATATCTTTTAATATACTGTATATCTCAGGAAATAACACATAAAATACCTGGACTAGGGTGAAGCAATCCCATTGGTGAGGAGGAGGCTGATCAGGCATAGTTTGTTATATAAATACATACACACACACACATACACACACACACACACACACACACACACACACACACACACACACACACACACTCATGTACACACAAATGTTAACGATAAGATGCATTCCAGTCACCAGCAGCCCAACAGCAAACCCCTGAAATTCTTGTCAACACAGGGCCATGACGTTGTCCAGAATTTTCATCCTCCAGCTCTGAGACTGAGCAAGGCTGGCTGTGTTTGTTTGTGTTTCTGCTCCAGCCTCGCTTCCTGTAGCTTTGTGGTGTCAACCCGCCCACCGTCCTCCCGTCAGACCCGGGGAACACAGCCCTGCTGCCACAGCGCACAGGCACCCCAGCGACTGAGGTTTCCTCTTGGACTGACTGAAGTGTTTGCTGTTTCCCACATTGTTGGAATTCAACACCAGCCTGTTTACTGGTCCCCATGTGGCTTCAGTCTCTCTCTCCCCCTGCCTGTTTCTTTCTCTTTTTTTTCTCAACACACCTTCTTAACATGGCATACACACCCAGTATTCATACTAAGTAATGAGACAGTACACTGCCAGCAATAAAGAAATCATGTTCTTGCCTATATTACTGTTTGAATATTACATTATTCATTTGTATTTGCTACATATATGTCAAATATAACTAAACTAACCAATAAAATATTGCTTGTATTAGTTCTAGTTGTTATTATACAAAACCGTTATGTGTCACTTTTAAATCCCTTTTTGAGTTTGAATGGAATAAAACAGAAAAAAATATATTGTATGCTATAAATAGTAAAAAAAAAAAAGCCAGATGAAATATAATCTATACAAGCGTGAATCTAAGGTGTAGAAGCCAAATGTTTAGGAATGTTATGACATGCACTTAAACTACTGCTTTCACGCATATCCACAGTAATGATGTAATGAACCAATACCCTCTACAGTGAGCTGAATGTCAAGAACAAATACGCTTGAAGCATTACTATCCATGTCCTCACTGTGACATTTGTGTTTTTTTTTTTCCACTATATGGGCATCAGGGACATCATTTTCATATGCTTTATTTTGCAGCTGACAGTGAATCATACAATGAATCAAAGGAAATAATATACATTTCAAGGAAAATGTTAAGATGATGAGGCGCATGCAAAATGAGACTCTCTTCTTTATCTGCTTTGTTTTTTTCACTTCCTTCCCTCGGTACAGCCAGATGGCAAAGCTCCAGTTCTGCAGTCCTCTTCATACACTCATCATTTTTGATGGGCATCCTGCTGCCGAGTTTCAAGGAGGCCATGTGTTTACGAAATGACACTTGTGACAAAAGAAAACTTCTATTTAGCAAGCTGATTCTCGGGTGGGGTGCAAGGGGCAGCAGTGTGTGTGTTCATCTGTGTTTGTGATAGTGTGTGTGTGTGTGTGTAACTGTGTGTATGGTATATAACAGGAATTGCGGGAATGGACAGTATATATTGTGCTTACATAGGAGCAAGGCAGTGGGAGAAAGGTTGCATGTAGTGTGTGTTTGTGTGTGTGTGTGAGAGTGTGTGAGAGTGTGTGTGTGTGCTCGTACCAGTAACATCCATACTGTCTCTGTTTCACACTGTGGGCATGTTGGGTGCCTACTGTCTTTTAACCACATCCTGTTCCTTTCTGTGAGGTCTTTTCTTTCTTTTTTTTTTTACTATGTTACAATACATTTCATTTTCATTTTTGTGCATGTGCCATTTCCAATACAGACATTTTTTTTTCACATTGATATCATAAATATCATACATAGTGGGGTCTCCTCCGCTGATGGATTCAAACATTCAGGACAAACTTTTGTTTAGAAAAATCATCTGTTGTACATTTGCAACTGAAACAGGTTTTTATGTTGTTTATTTGTTCTCAATATGCTATCATCTTATCCTAATATTGTCTTTGTCTTCAATGGTGAGGAATTCCCATCAAAGTTTTCCCCTTCTGTTAATACTTTAGGGAATTTTCAAACGTCGGGATGTATGGCTGTAATGCCCCAAGATTTGTTCTCCCTGAAAGAAATGATAGAGTAAGAATATATTAACTACAGAGCAACCTGGCTTTACGGGGTCTGCATTTACTCTTAATTCATTTTAGATTTACCAATATGTTATGCATAAATATAAACTGCATATGTATATAGATATATATATCAATATATGCTTTGCAGCATTCCTTTGATTTAAATTTTAAAGCCATGTTCATGCATTAAAAAGCAATTTCATATTTTTGACTGCAGGGTTTAGATGCAAATCCATGGGGCATTACGTTAAAACCATAAACATCATAAAATAGGAAATAGAAATTAAAAATGGAAGCAAAAATGAGGAACGACGTTTAACTGGTCATTATTAACTGAATGCTTTCTCGTTTGTTGATGTGAGAAACGAAAATTGTATTCAAGAAAGAACACAAAAATGGCAAGTGTAATGAAAAATAAAACCCATTTAAAGCAAAGTATTTTTTTATTCACACAAATTTAATAAGATATATAACAACCGTTTGGTCCATAAATATTTAAGGGGAAATAGTTTCTATACACCATCTTTATCAAGAAACAGGGAAACATGGACAATCTTGATAGAACACTTACTGTACTCAACTATTAACACGAAGATCAATATATAAGGTTCTTGGATTACCCAACTATATCTGAAAGAGTGCACAAATGCTTTCTGTGACATCGCTGCCCCCTTTTTAACAGGATACACCATAAAAAGATCTTCGAAAATAAGATGCAAAACAGTACAAAACTAGTGAGGCGTCAAAAGGATGTGAATCAGTTAACAAAGAACACATATATCCTGAATTTCACAAACTTTCTCCCAAGTTATAGCATAAGGCACATAGTAGAACTGAGTTAGGCATCTACTTCATTAAGTAGATCTAGAGTACCACTTTGTTCTACAATAGAACAAATTGTGACGCTCACAATGAAATGTATCAACTCCATTGAAGATTTGCTCTCTCTTTCTTTTATCTCTATCTTTCAGCCAGAAGAAACATGTTTTTGGTCTGTTCAGTGGCAAGTGTCATTAAAGAAAGTATAAATATGGCCAAAAAGGAGAACACATGGACAATGATTTCCCACTGGCTGCCTCTTACGACTCCACCTATCTGAGGTCATTTTAATGTTCATGTCAGCTCTACAAATCTAGTCTGCAACGTTGCAACCACTTAATTTCTCACCCCTACTCCTTTTCCCTTTTAAAATCCCATCGTTACCCTGAGCAACATGATAAAAACTATAATGCACTTTTCACCGGGCAGTATATTGTCACTGTGCAATTGAGTTTATCTGTGGATCTATGGATATGTTTACTAGTATCCATTTGACTACGGTTAATCTATGAGGCCAACATATCTGAAAAAAGTGCTCTGTCATGAAAACAATCAATTATAACAGTGCCCATAAACTGCTCTCCAATCCAAATTTCTCTTACTGATCTCTAATTATTAAGCCATTTCTGTTAATGTGACTGCATTACATGTTGAACAGTTACCACTGTACAGATTGTGGGATTTGCTTCTTGCTCTGTATCACAGTAGAGTTTTGAATCAAGACAAAATGTATGTTGTGGTTTCAGCAGCTACCTGCCATATAAACTGCAATGGTTAGGTGCTTATAGGAAATCCAATTTAGATGTTTAACATGTAGCTCTGTGAGATATCCCAATGTCTGATTCCATCCAACTCAGTCTAAAGACCGAAACATTCGGAAATAATTAAAGCCTGTTTTCTGGAGTTACCCATATACAGAACATTCTACAAGTTTATTTCCCAAATTATTCCAAAACAGAAAAAAAATCTTTAAATTGGATAGTGCGAACACAGTGCATACATATACAGGTTTCCGAGGGCAAAATAGTCATATTATTTTAAAATTACCAATTAACCATAAATTAGGAAGGGCTCATTTTATCATAATTCAAAACAAATGTACAAATAAAGTCAAATCAAGTAAAAAAGAATTGTAGTTTTCCAAACAAGCTTAGAGTTAAATTATTTTTTCCAGTGAATTGTGGAATCCATGACCATTTTCTAATGCTTTCAACTTCAAAATGTCCCGTCCAGAATCCTTCTCTGCATACTGTAAGTCAACTACAGACACGGCTGCCATGCGGTTTCAAATGCTACACATTAAAATGATTTTCTTGTGTTTTAATGTGGTCGCTGCTGTTCTTGCTCTTGTTGTTCTTGTTTGTGTACACAGTACAGCACTTTCTGTTCCAAGGAGCTGTCTCTGGTTGATTTAAAGGTGTCATTTAAAAAAATAAAATGTAAATTGAGGAAAAGAAAATAAAAAAAAATAAAAAAAAACAAAAACAAACAAAAACAAAAACAAAAAAATCAGATAAAATAAAAATCAGTCTGCTAGAGATAGCTTGTTAGAAAAGGTTTGTCAAGGTAGTTTGCGAAGGGCTCCCCGAATCATGGCTGTCCAAACTAGAGGTGACGGAGGTCACTACAGTGATAGAGGGGTTTGTCAGGTCTGTTAGTGTGGCCGCGCTGGAGGGGGGGGTCAGGGCCCCACTGTCGGATGAGGGTGGAGGGAGTGAGGTGCCATCAGCCTTATCAACACCTCCATTCTCCTGTCGCAAAACGTTCCTTCTGAATTTGGCTCTTGCGTTTTGGAACCAAACCTGCAAACCAATCCCAATGTGGCTTTTACTTTTTTTGTTTAAGTAGGAATTATTTTTTTTAAAAGAAAGTATCAAATCATTTCTCTCCATGAATATACAGTAGTTTACATTACATGTTATCACAGCTATTACTGTATCAAGTTGCCTTCTGTATATCAATTTTGAGATTTAGGGGCAGATAACAATGAACCAGTATCCCAAAAGTATCCTATTATTTTAAATATTTTATCTGTGAGTTTGTTTCAGTTCCACAGATAAAAAGGACATGTGCACTCCCGTAATAAATAATATTATCTACACTTTAACAATTAGCTTTCTACACTTAGGAACTACTTTACTCCTTTCTTTCTCAAAAAATAACATTTAAAGATCTCTAGAAAACAAACCCCTGGATATACATCTAATGACTAAATGGACCAATCAAACAAACAAAAACAAAAAGATGACTTCAGTGATCATTTTGGTATGAAATGAGAGGGACAATGGAGGAGGAGTGGAGTGCAGACACAAATATGGGGTGATCAGATCAATAAGAAGAATGGCTCTCTGCTTACCTGTAGAACTCTCTTAGTGAGGCCTGTTTTCTGGGCCAGCTGCTTTAAGTCCTTGGCATCTGGGTTGTGGTTGATGGCAAAGTAGGATTTCATTGTCCGCAGCTGATGGTGCTTGAAGGAGGTCCGCATGCGTTTGGTCTTCTGTGTTGGAGGGTAGGACTGCTGGTCCCGGTCCAAGTGATCGGTGTCATTCTCGTTACAGCCTGAGAGGGCAGAGAGCAGAGCACAAAGGGCGGCTGAATGACTGAAAGGACTGAAAAAAAAAACTGCAAATGTAATTAAACTTACTGGAGTTTTCTTCTAATTTCTTTTTACTACTCTCAAGGATTTTCTTGAGACAAGTGACTGACTGGTAATAAATCAGATTACTCCAGTATCAAGATAATGCTATTCAAAGCCAGTAACTGCTTAAACTAATTATTTGCAGCGATGACTAATGAAATGTTATACTAAATGTTTTACAGCCAGATATTTCACAAAAAATATTTTTGCATGTCAATTTTATCAGAGAAAGAAATGACAGACAGAATCAAGGCTATCACATATTATGTAGACTGTAATTTCATCAATTCCCACTGATTTACTATGTTATACTTTTTATACTGTATGTCATTAAATGAGAGTTGAGCACATTAAGCGTAATAAGAATATGCGAATCAGCGACTGAATGAAATGAAATGAATTTACATATGTAATAATGATATTTCAATTATTGTGGTTTTAACATTAAACTGCATTTGTAGATTTCAAACAAAGCAAATAAATGTATTTTAAACATACACTGGGACAGGACTAAATTATTTCTGCTGGTGTTTGCAAAGACTAATAGCTCTAATAGGCTTCATTTGTCAATATGTGTAAAAGATGGTGAAGTGCAAAAACGGATACACTAAATTAAAGGCATTCACAGTTAAACAGTACTGGTGGAATATTTATCACTGCATTAACAAAAAAAATTCTTAACCCAAGACTTTGGTCAAATATTGTTTTATAAAAGCAATCTCTGCAAAAGGTCAAACTGTTGCAACAGTAAAAATCCCAGCGCCACATAAATTCTTGTAAGTTAAATTAGCGAGTGTAAATATACAGTGAAAATACCCTCAATGACAACTGATTCTTATTTTATTGATTTTTTTTTTATTATTATACTGTAGAATCTAGTTTTCATGTAAGAGCAGGTGTTATAAAGTCTCACCTCTTACTTGACTGTAGATGCAGAGGAAAACTAGCCAACAAAGAATAAGCATAGGATTTCTAAATTATATAGTGGGTTGTATTGATTTCCTTCTCTTCTTTTAACTGAAATGCTGACCAGTTGTTTTTCTCTGGCTGAAAAAATCTCAAATGAATTATTCCAACACTTAATCGTGAGGATGCAGTGCAAACACTTTCCCACACATCAATTACTGGGTCATGGAAAACAACAGATCAGTTTAAATAAAGGAGGTACAGATTTACTCTTCTGCATGGTGATACGTTATGGTCCGTGTTATAACAGCGTGAATGATGTTTTTTGTTATACGAGACTTCTTCTTCTGACATCTATACACACCATTAATATGACAATCACTGACATCTATGTTCTTCTGTTCCAGCCTTCACTGGATTGTGTTTCACTTGATATTACCCACTAGGGGTCTCTATATCCAAACAAGACCAAACTTTACTGAGTGGCGTGGAATACACAGTAGACCCACACCTTTCCCTGGTGGAAACAAACATGAATGTACTCGCTGCAGAAGAAACAAAACCTCAAACAAAACCTCATCCTATTTGTCATGAATACAAGTCTCCTGATCCACTGAACGATATGTTAACCTATCTAACAGTGTGAGACTAAAATGAAAAAGGTGTGTGTGTGTGTGTGTGTGTGTGTGTGTGTGTGTGTGTGTGTGTGTGTGTGTGTGTGATATCATATCCCAGCACAGAAAAAAGAGCTCTTTGCTTTGGGAAAGAGAAAATAAAGACTAAATTCTGCAGTTGTTCCAGATCTAAATTAATCCCATTTTTTATGTTTTCATTACATTTATCCATATATCCAAGTTAGTGTCTAATTTGAATCTTATATAGTGGTCATAAATTCATCACATTATTATAACATTTACAACATTTAAAAAGCAAACTAAAAAAAAAAAAAAGGTATTTCACTTAAGCATAAAACAAGCCAATATGCTTATTTCTAAATCTGATTCTATTCTATTCTATTTCCACCCATTTAAATATCCCTAATGAAAAATATAATATTCCCACTGGGACATTACTGTCTGTGGAGCTTAATAATGAGTTCACAGGGACATTATCTCACTGTATTTTACGTCTTTTTCCATTACAATGGGATTTTCTTTTGTGCATTTTTTTTTACCTGTTGTGGTTGATGTTTTAAAGCTTTTCTGTGGTTACCATGTCGTCCTACTAAAGAAAAATCACAGGACTACTATAGCTATTTCCTATTAAATCAACCATGAGAACTTTAGAATTTGCATAATCTCTTGGAATTGTGTTTACGGATAACAAACCAAAGCCTTTTCAACCGGAGCGCAGAGTGTACAGTGTTATGTTTTCAGCCCCTGGCCTCTCCCTGCAGCAGGCCCCTCTGCACGGCGCTGCTGTGTCCCTGAGAACTGTGCTGACCGCCGCACAGGAGGCCAGGGATTCCAACGTCACCTCCAATTAACGAAGAACAATTAACGCGCAGATTACCCTTATTCTTCCCTATTCAGCAGGAACAGAGGAAACTTGGCGCACAATGACAAACTTTCTCAACCGCACACTAATTCGCAGAAAGCGACAACAAAATGGGGACGCTGCAGGGGGGTGGTGGGGGTCGGGTTATAACATTCAGCGATTCAATGCAAGATCTGAGATGAAACCTATTTAACAGTAGCTTAATGTAGACTGCGATGTTTTTTTCTCCCCCCAACAAAAGTCAAAGACATACAAAATATTATTTTTACCCGGCAACATTTTTACGCAACCTTTCAAAACTTCATTCACGCCCTAACACCCATTATATACACACGTATTTTGACCCAAAAAACGCCCTTAAGATAAAAGTCGATGCGCAGGTTGACGGCGAGGTCAGATTTCGATCATTCTCGGTGCAACACACGCCAGAGTTCCAAGTACACAAACGGTGCGTAAAAGACGCGTGTACAGAAAGCTGCTGATCAATTAGCCGGCTGCAGGCGCCGTTACCCGCACACAATGTTCACCTATATTTGCATAGCCTACAGGACAGATGTATTCATTTTTAGAAGTGTAAGGTAGAGCTACAACTGTTACAGCTGGAGCATTTAAGAACTGGATTAAAAAGCAAGAGTCTTTGTGCGTAAAGGAAACAAAACCTAACCAGAAATAAAGATGAAAAACGGATTCATATTTATATATTGTGAAATTATTTCTTAATTTACTTAATCGTGTATTTTATTTAGACTTAACTTTCCTGATGTCGTTTTTTTTTACAGAAATAACTAAATACGAAAACACTTTGGTCTGCAAAGTCTGAGTCATGTAGATTAAAGTGAAGACCACAATATAGCAAATAGAATAAAGTTCGGTCATTCAGTCTCTAGCCCTAACCCTACGTAAGAAATAGTTCAATGTTAATATTCACTGTCATTTCGCTGTGTTTTACTTTAGGTTTCATCGTCCCACTGTTAGGCCTGTCTACACAGTATTTGGACAAACAGTTTCACGCTATAGGCCAATTCTGTACTTAACTTCACCATGGCCCCACCTTGCAGACTGTGTGTTACTTGCTTTCTGGTGTGTGTGTTTACGTGTCTGTCCATACTTGACGTGAGGCCCTGCTCTGAACATGTTGTCTCACCTGTGTTATAGCTGGGTATATCTATCCCCATGGCCGGGCTCTTCCTCTTGCGCGGCCTTCCCTTCTGTGCCGTGCCGGTGCCGTTGAAGTAGGGGAGGGTGAGGCCGCCGCCCTTAGCTGCCAGCTCGGCGAAGTTAAGCTGGGGGTGGTAGTCCGGTCCCTGCACCAGGGTCTCGAAATGGAGCCGGCAGTACACCAGACTGTCCTTCATGCCGAAGTGGTCGCCCGTGGTCAGCGTCTTGTTGCAAGTGGTGCACGTGAAGCAGCTCAGGTGGTACACGGAGTCGCGCGCTCGCATCACCATCTCAGAGGCCGATATCCCGAGGTGGCAGCGTGCGCACCTCTGCACGGAGAACCTTCTGGAACAGACAAATCGTCAAAACACCTCGACCAGATGGGACAAACACAAAGACACAAGCTCTGGGCAAGTTTAGCTAAACATAACCTGCACTGTCAGGCTTAAAGTGGACCAAATCATATTCCTTTGAGGGCTGTGTGTATCTGACACCGATTTACTGTATGTGGCCCCTCTATACAGGTGTTGCAACATGAACTAAGGACCACATCTGGACTTCAATTGAGTTACGGCTTTTTCAAAGGGCAACATTTTTGCTTTGTGTAAAATATTTTCTATGTAAGGGTGTTTTCGCTGTTAAAAGTTCAGCTAGATTCTCTGTGACAAAATCTACAATTGCTACCTCTGACTTTAAGCACTAAAGGGTACAAGTTGGCAAAATGCTACTATTGGTGAGACAGCTAACACGTTTGGCCTTGGCATTTAATTGCCTCACTTTTTTCATGGATTATTTTAATATTCTAGTGCATTAAAGGCTGCATTACGTTTTGGCCTATGCATTGTTGCCTACCCCGTGTTACAATCAGGAGGAACAACTATGACTCATAACATCATTTTTCATTGGTTATTTTCCATATAGCTACTGAGCATACTGACAAAAGACAGTGAAACGGATATAGATGTACAGCACTGTGCTCTTTTGTTTCAAATAGGGTGACACATACAGATTCAGACAATGCAGTTTACACTCAGGGCTTTAGACACTATTAGCTACATCTGAACTACAAATGAATAAAAATACTATTTCACATCAGGACCTATTCCAAGTCAACACTATGCAGGGCCCTTTGGAGATTGTTTTCGATACAATTATATTTTATTAACTTAAAAAAAAAACTTCTCAGCATAATTCAAGGTGAACAACCACAGCCTGTTGAATCAAGGCTAACAATGGCTCTTCAATGTTTTTTCTTTAAAAAGAAAAAGGAAATAAAAGAAAGAAATAATTGTTTGTTTCTTTAAGAGTATATTCATATGAATCTACAATAAATGGGCCGCTGTTTGCGTGGCTGGGTGTGCGCGCGTGCATGTGTGCGTGATATGTTGACAGAAAGCGAGGGTCTACTTTTTTTAAAGACTGTGGGATAAATTTATATAAAGTGATTAACCTTCATTTTTCTTACCTGTAGTAATCCTCCTTGCAATAGATACTCCCATCCTTGGCAAAACACGTTAGCTCCGATTCCAGCGCTAGTTTACATTCACAGCATTTGAGACACCGCAGGTGCCACTGTTTGTCCACGGCCAGGAGGTAGTATCTATCCGAAATCTTGCCGCCACAGCCGGCACAGAGAGCAGGCTTCTCCGGGCTCATAGAAGGCATTGTCTGGGTCAGAGAGACAGAGGAAAGCTGATGGCCACTACTTTCTTTAACAGACTGGTAGGAAAATCTTATGCATCTTTAATGATTTAAAAAAAGAGTAACAACAAGATTATAGTAGCGTTTTTTTATGTCCATGATATATTTAAATTATCTCTGTATTTAAAGTACAGCACGGCCTTTTGAAGACCAAATTGAGCTCGATGTTAGTAAATGCAGGCTTGGTGTGTCAACAGGCCTCAGCGAAGGAAGAAAGACCATTTATGAAACCAGTGATTTTGTGAAATTAAGTGAATATCGAGAAGTTTGAATAAAATGTACATCTCTAACCTAACATTTCATTAGTTTAATCGTTGTTTTCTTTGTAGGCAAAATTCAAAACAAATTCACCGTAACAGTTTGGGACAGAGACATATTTTAAAATATGAATTATTTTCACTTAAAAGCAAACGGCACAAATATAATAATATTAATAAACATAGCCTAATCATAATAAATCACCATGTTTTTGTCATGAGTAATTTCTAAATATGTAACTGCTACAACGTAAATTGCTAAATTAGTTGTCAGCAGACAAAATAATACAGGCCAAATATAAGCTAAAGCATTATTAATGATGACAAGGGTAAAACTGTGTTTCTTAAATGTGATACAGAGAACTGCACATGAAGCTGTGGCTAGTTAATGTGTTTAGTCATTCTTTTGTGCAGATAATTGGGGAGCTATTAGGACATTTAAACTATCCATGTGAAATGCATAAACCAAGAGAAAATGAATTGTGGATAAAGATATAGATTTTAAAAAAAAAATCAGAACTGGACGTAGATTGATATTTCTATTTTGTATCTCCTTCCTACTCAAAAAACAGCTGCACGTTTCCCTGCACGTCTGCAGTGCAACAGTCGTGGTTAACGTATCAACGGAGGTGTAAGAAAGAGTTTTATATGAATTCAAACACAGGTCGATCTAGCTCTTACCGACTCTCTCCCGTTGAGCTGCATGCCCTTCGCCAGGCGTGACTCCGTTTTCGACCTTCTCTCCATCTCCTCCATGATCCCTTGGATGTGATCCCCGGAGATCCCGTGGAAAAGCATGGCTCCCGGTCCTGGACGCAACGTGCAACTGCCTGCCTCTGTCTTGCAGCCCACAACTTCCATATACTGTACTGTACTGCAGCGCTGCGCCCCGCTCTCTCAGCGCATCCAAATGGGCTCTGAGGCTCTGAGAGAGGCACAGAAAAACAACACAACCCCAAAAAGATTCAGATCACCTCCTCGCCACAGTGCAAATGCAACTGGAAGAAAAGAAAGGAAACCCCGAAGAAACTACAACATGGGTGGGACAGGAGGAATGGTGGTGGTGGTGGTGGTGGTGGTGCACCAGCTTTTTCCTTCTTCCGTGAATGTCTCTCCTCCAGGAAAAATATATAGTCCAACTGATGCGACAAACCGGTGTGGTAGTGGTGATGGGGAGGGAGGAGGGGAGGGGGGCTACAATGTGAACACTCGCCAAAAATAATAACACAAAGTTTTTGTTGTTTCTTTTTTGGTGATCTCTCTCTCTCTCTCTCTCTCACTCTCTCTCTCTCGCCCCCAATTTCCCAGTCAGGGGTTCCTTGGTGCTTGGAGGTCAGGTTGGGACTGCCTGGATTTGAGAACCGTGTCCTATTTGTGAAGAGAGCAAAGCCTGCCCAGTCTGAATAATTTGGTAGGAGGAGTTCCCCCACTCTCTCTCTCTCTCATCTCTCTCCCTCTGTCTCTCTCTCTCTCTCGCTCTCCATCGCCACTGATTTCTATTCAGCAACAAAGAGCTGTCACTCTTGCCTCAAAAACTCCCGATTCTGACTGCGCGAAGGACCACTACTTTATGGTATTGACATTTTCATTACTTTTATTTCCCCCATTTACAGGAGAGGAAGCTGCAGTGTAGTTATAAGTTGCCTAAAGTGAAATGGACTATTTCATATGTAAATATTTCATTTATTTAACATGCCTGAAACAAATAACATGCATATAAAGTATCTTTTTAAAAAGGTGTTATTATAGGGATTAGAAATAGAAATCAATTAGTGTAGATGACGTCTTCTTTGAATATAGTTTTTTTTTAATTTAGCATGATTTTTATTATGAAACTACATTATTTAAAAACCTCACAGGTTTAGAGGTTTAATTTGTCCTTAATCAGGTTGTTTAGTTGTCCCAAAATAACATTATAACAGTGTGTGTTTATGTATGTGTTGTTTGGGGCGGGGCAGTGATCAGTGATAGGCTGGAGGGCGGGGACAGATTGCATTTAACAATTTGAAAGAATGGGGATTTTTTAAAAACACGAATGAATGAGATTTTTTTGTTAAAATAAAAAAGAAATAAAATCTTAACACCATGACAGCCTCTTCACTTAAATTAGATAACCACAAACCAATTAGTTTTTTTCTAAGCACTTAGTGTTTGATGCTTTATGTATAATAGTATAATTTGATGAGGCGACGAAGCAAACTCCTCTTTTATACAAATATAGGCGAGTGTTTTCAGCACGGGATCAATGTCGCTCTCTATTAAACGTTCATTTAAAACAGGAATCAGTGGCGAGCATTCATTAACACGGCTCTTCTCTTTTCTTTATCTTAAGAAATAGGCCAGAAACGTGTTAACCTGCAGGAGAGTTTCTATTATGATAAGAGAAACATGATTGTAATTGTGAACATATTTAATTTATCTTACAGGATATGCAACAAGAAGCATGTAGATAGAAGACATTTTTAAAAAATCTATCTCCAGTGAGTGGTCAGCACAGGGAAATCCCTCACACGTTACCGCATATTTTCAGAACATGTTTCACAAATCTTATTTATAATTTAAGTGATATAATCTATACAGTCGACTGTGAAGCTGCACTAGAAAGATCTGTGTCAGTTTTTTAAAAGGGTGTGTAATCTTTGTAGCGCAATTTTAAAAAGAAAATAGCCAGACTGGATGGTTTTTACCGTCTTGTAGCATATACAGGCCAAATATGGTGACAACAAACCAAAATGAAGCAGCTCAAGGTCTGTATTTTGACAAAAACAGCACAGGCATGTACAGCTGAAATCTTGGCTAACGAGGCAAGGTCGATGACTTCAAATTTTTTGCCATAAAACAATACACACTGGCTTTGGTCCCATTAATAGATTTACTGAGGCTCTGGGGGGTTTTGCAGGTGTGGATGCTTCATCTCAAGACGTGTTACATTATCATGTGCACCCCTTCTCCCGCCCCCACCTTACACACACACACACACACACATACACACACACACACACACACACACACACACACACCATGAAGTTGTGTTGGCTTTAATTGGAGGCCCCTTGATAACAGCGCTATAAGACAAGGCTGTAACCCTCCTGGACGGACTGGACCTGCAGCTGTGCGCTCTGTCAGTGTCTCAGCACCAGCGAGAGAGCGGTGAAAGGGACACACGGATTTCATTTCACCTGGACAAAGACACCCTGAGAGGAATGATCAACTCAACTCTGTGTGATATTTAATGTGGCTGCTGTTTTTTCTCCCTCCCTAAATCTTTCCCGGAAACAAAAAAAGAGAAAAAGGGCAACTAATGATTTCCAAAAAACTGGACACATATTACACTGCGTACATGTTCGTATTATTTATGAAGACATCTATCATAGCGTTAATGTCGATAAAGAATACTGATTTGAGCCGTTGCCTCCAGCAGTGACATTTCATTTGACTGAAGAGGGTTTAACAATGTGTCAGTGAACACAAGGGGCTGAGGGAATCATGTCTTTTTGTTGTCGTGTTGTTTTGTTTTTCTTTTCTTTGAATCTAATTGGGATGTTACTAAATAGGCAGTGTAGTGGTGTAGCCTACTAATGACTTTCTACAATCATTTCATAATGTCAGTTTTTCTACAGAGATACAATGTGTGAAATCGCTCTTTTATCAAAACTAAGTGCCTGAATTGGAAATAATAATTCTGCTCTTCATTGTTTTCTAAATCTATGTCTTTAATGTATCCATCTTAGTTAATGTGTTACCTATCACATGTCGTTACTGCCTTAAAATAAATGGAAGTAACTTAATCTGGGCGATGTTGTGTCATTTTTCGTTGAGTTAATGAGAATGATTTGCCCTAATTTTAGATTTGTGATCTTGTTTGACCAAATTAAGGCTTTTAAAAAAACGCATAATAATTGCTGCTTATTCGTGCACAGTAACCGTGTTTCGTTTAAAACCTGGACGCCATTTAAAAAACAAAGAGAAAAAAGTTCAATCAAAACAGTATTCATCATGTTTACAATGGCGTGCATATCCAGGATGGGCCAGGGAGCCACTGACTTCTACTATTTTTTATAAAACAACTTATAAGTCAGCTACTAAAACAAAATTACTTGCTAATATTTTCGAAAATGTTTATTATATTTTCACCTGTATCGTCCAGACATCTAACATGACAGTAATACTGCGTGTAAATTTAGACCATTAAGATTTGTGTCAGGCTAAAAATATTTATTAAAATTACGCAAATATATAGCATAAGAAGAGTGAGTTTTGGTGGGCTCAGCTTCCTTTTACATCCCTGATAATATTAGCCATGTCACTTCTTGATTTATTTTTCATGCATTGGATCAGTCGCGCATTGCTTCACAAGCTTTTCACTGTCGTTCCTCCCCCTTTTTTTGTTAATAAACCTGTTATATATTCCCAAAAAGACACATATCTGCTATAGAGAAGCTCTTACCTGAGGCAGTGTTGTGTGAGATCCTTTTGCAGAGTGCAGGCTGAGGAGCTCCGGACTGTCTGCAGCGTGCAGAGGAGACAGAGGAGACGCTGCCGGTAGATGGGGGCTGTTCCTCGTTTCTGAGCTCCAGTTCTAGTTCGAGCGTCAATTAAAACACGAGACATTTAAATATTCCTCTGTCATATGCAGGCAGCCTTCAGCGCACCACAGCACACACGAATGCACAGAAAATATGAAGCCACGAGCCAATGGCCTACTCAGCATGTAGGTTATAATCTGTAATGTAGCCAAAGATTACAGAAGGATAAACTACATGATATGGAGTCGATAATCGTCATATGGGCAAAGAAGTAACATTACATTACATATACGATTTAGGAATATTTTAGGTGTGTTTTCCCATTTAAATGCTATCAAAACTATAGTATATTAAGTCAGATCCTAAAGTTTTATTTTAAAGCCAAAAGACGAGCACGACATTTTTCAATGAGCGTAAAGTAGGTTCAAGCACATTAATATATATAACCATAATGAAATGACTAACCCCAAAATGTATAATTGCGTATCTCTTATACCTTAGTTATGGTGTTGAAATCAAATGAGTACAGCAGCTCTAATTACAGTGGTTGGAGAACAGAGGTTTGTGTGAATAAATCATTAGATAGGTCTATAGTCAAACCAGATCAATCAATCCGACAAAGATATGGAGCACAACAAAACAAGCCTGCAGGGAAAAAATGAAAATGGACTGACAACACTAAATGACAAAATACGAAATCATTTTCGACATGAAAGTGCTAAATTTTTTAATGGTTTAACTCGTATTTATTGTGTGGATTTGAATCTAAATATGGGAGAATATAAGCTAAATCAAACAGTGGTAGTCTAATGATTACAGAAAACTCCCTTTTTTATGGCAAACGCTGGTTAATTTCAACGTCATCAAAACGGTGCAGGTGTAAATAATGCATTAAATTTTGAGGGGAAATGTATAACCATGCACATCCTCTGGAATATATTGTCCACTGATTATATTGAATGAATCCTCTAAAAATAGCAACAATGTTAAAAATAATTTTATTCTTGGGTTCATATTTCGTTTCCTGTGAGGTGTGACGTATGTATCTCCATCTATCTCTCCTGGAGAATCGTGCTGACAAACTTCATATAAATTCAATGTAACATTGAATGCATTTCTCATTCTGCACACATTTGGCTTCATATGACAACATCTAATGAATAAAGAAATGTTGATGATGAAAAATTCACCACTGCTTAATAATGCCAAGTTTAAGTAGCCTAAATATTAATGCTGTTTATGTTTTGAAGATGTTCTTGTACTTGACCACTAATGAGATAACGTTTCCTCTATTAAATTAAAATACAATTAATATAATGTTCATTTTTCTAATGCATTGGATTATTATTCACCTGAACAAAAAGACAACCAGCCACTGAATAATAACAGTGGTAACAAAATGTAAAACACTTTTAAATGCATGGTGCCTCCACCTGGATTGTATATTTACTGTTAACATGACAAAGGGAGGTCATCCAGAAGACAGGATGACCCAAAGCTACTCTCACTGGCCACTTGGAGGACAAAACAATGAGGTATAGATGGACTGATTTCAATTGACAACAAGTGAATAGAATAATGTCTGAGTGAGCACTGGGGCTGAGAGCGAAGGGTGACAATTAATTAAACCTCTGTACTGCTTGCATAAATGATCATGTGGCATACTGCTAACAGTCATTTTGCTTCGCTCCTTCCGCCTGGTTTGACATCACAATGTATCTCATCAATAATGCAACGGCACTGAGATCCATTTCACTGTGTACCACAACGTGTACGGAGCGCACAGCGTTTTCTGAGAATGATACCCAGGACAGGCTCTGCAGCATGGTTCAATGGTGAAACCACAGATATAGAGCACCAACCCGGGATGCCTGCCTGCCTGCCTGCCTTCTTCCCTGCCTGCTTGGCTCCTCTCTGCTGTAGGGCATGGTGGTTAGATTACCACACATCCAGGGTTCATCTGGCGTTATCATTTCTGGGTCACCTCAAGTGACACTCAGCTCTCAGTCACTCCCAAAGCATGGCCAGAAAAGCAACTGAGGAAGAGAGGCAGGGAGGAGGAGAGGAAGGAGGAGGAGGCGGGAAGGCTCTCCCAGGATCCACTGTGGTGTAGGGAACCACAGGCTAAACACTGACAGAATGAAGGAGAGGAGTGGGAAGGGAAGGGAAAGGGAAGGGGGGTTTGAGGAGGAGGAACAGAGGGAGGAGTGAAGCACTGTAAAGCTGTATCCCAGTCACATGTATCCCAGTCACATGAACCTGGTGGGTGGGTGAGAGGATGGTGAGACATCCTGGAAATATTTACAAACACACAGTGGACATGGCTTCATAATTATGGGGGGGGGAGGAAATATCAAAATGCACAAGCAGTGATGAAATACAGCCAGAGTGCTGTTTTTATTGCTGATACCCAGAATTAAAATGTCTAACAGTGATTTAGAAAAATAATGATAGACAAGAATAAGCCTATAAATAGATTTTTGAGGCGTCTCAATCCCCATGTATCCTGTTTTTCATTTCCACCCTTATTTTCTCTCTCCAGGTCTTTCTCCCTCACTTTTTCCCCTCCTCCTCCAGCTCCCCGCTTCTTCCACTTTCTCTTTTCTGTCTCTTCCAACCACACTACCCCCCCACCCCCCTCCTCCTCCTCCTCCCTTCACCCCCCCCCCCCATCCCCTACTTCCCTCCACCCCTCCTTCGATCTCCTCCCTGCTCTGCTCTGCTGGAGCTCAAATCACAACCTCGGTCCCTGGCAGATGGAGGATAGGAGAGAGAAGCTCTTAACTAGCCAGCCTGAGCTTCTACTCTCTGCACACCAACTGCTGCCTGCCTCCCCTCCCTGCCTCCAGAACAGCTCCAATAGCACACCGCCACCTCCACACACATCCCCCTGCATCTCCTCTGGGACAGAGTATCCTCCTGGGGAATGGTGCACATATTAGTCCATATCTGGCCACACTAGAAAGGACATGGAAACATAATAGATGGATGTTTTTTATCGCTATATAACCTTTGGGGCAACGCAGTTTTTCTATGTAGACAAACTGGTTTAGTTGATGCTTGCATATTGTGTTGTCAAACTATTTCTTTGTACTTCAACCATTCATTTAGGAAAGAGAGTCAGAAGGAGACGTAGTGTGACATATTTTAGAGGTTACAATGTAAAAGCAATAAAAAAAAGCCATTACATCACTTGTCTTTTGTAGACAAGAAATCACAGATGTGACTGCACCAGTAAGTAAACAGGCCAAAGTGCTTCTCGGGCACTTAGGTGCCTGTGACTGCCCCTGACTCTCCTTTTATCAGGGCTCATCTGGCGGCCACGACTTGGCCTGGCATGAGCCTGACCACCAGTTGCGGTCTGAGGGAGAAACTGCTCCTCTGTGCTATTTGCAGCCCTGTCTGTCCAAAGGAATCTGGTGCGCTGACTGTCACTCAGTGGCCATGTGTGTTTTTTATCACTAATTCTACCACAGGGATCTAGTTGTCCATATGACCACTGCGGAGGCTGCTGCCCTGAGGCAAGCTGACATTTTCTGTGTAGAACGACCAGACGTTGATGTAGGGGCTGCTCAAATGCTGCTTGAATATCAAGACACATGTGCACGCGTCAACACATGCATGCACACACACAATCATACCAAGCAGTGCCTGGCCAATCGCTGGGACTGATGTTCCTTTCAGCCATCATACGGCTGACACTCGAGTTTTTTTCCCCCCGCCAACCCTGTGTCAGTTTCTGGCTGGTCTGGCCAACAGTGATGGAGCCACTGTAACTGACTGTGGTTGGGGCCATTGGCCGCAGGGCTGCTGTGCCTGTTTGAGATAGAGGAGGGGGGGGTTTGAGGGAGGAGGGGGCTGCTTGGCCTGTCAACTGGTTGTGACTAGAGCCTGTCTGGTCACAGTTCCAAACTGGACAGCTCTCTTTTTCTCTGCGGCTAGTGCCATCGTCCTGTAGAAAGGCACACGATATGTAGCTGCCACTCCGCTCCAGCACAGCATATGCTTCAGCTGAAGGTCAGAGATGTTCAGTCCAAAATGCCTGAAATAAACACCTCACATGTCTAGTTGGCTAAAGTAACTTGGGAGCACATCTGCACTAACGGGATACCACTGCCTGTGCATATGTGCGTATTGGTGCACATGTGCATATATTCCCCTATATATTGAGAACTAAAATTAAAGAAAATGAGACTGGACTGGGCTTATTTTTTTGGGATGGTGGGGCTTGTATAACAGCCAAAATTGACGAGGTGAACTCAATCATGATTAAGGCAGGTTATGGTATTCTAGAGTAATAACAATAATGCTATAAACTTGTCAAATACATTAAATTAGCTCTAATTAAATACAAGATAAGCAAGCCTTTAAAAAAAAAACCCCAACAACCTCAGAGTAGCAAGTAGGAAAGAAATGAGTGGATCACATTCATTTTGGTTCAATGCTGCAATTTAACATTGTTTGGAAAAAAGAAAACAGCATTTTGGGCGGGGGGGGGGGGGGGGGGGGGGGGTAACTGCAGTAAGACAAAGCTCAACGTTTCTATAGTTAAATAAGATAATTGACCAGTCTGGTTGTAGAGGGAGGAGTAGATTTTTAATGTTTTCTGCAAGTAAGTATCCACATAAATCTGTCGAAGGGATTGTTGTGCTGTTTGTGTCTCAGTCACCAACTGCTAAGCTAGAACATGATGGGAAAAAAAAAAAACATTTCAAACTGTGCCATCACTGGATTGGGTAGACGAGGAGGGATGAGGCAGACATGAAAGTTGGCCTATTTCATGGTCAGGCTGCGGGACCGCCGAGGCCCTGAATGGCAACGCATCTACTTTAATGTGACAGACAAGTCCCTAGGCAAAACCCGCAGAGCCGCGGCAGGCAAGCGGGCCCAGGTACTTGATGAGTGTGACACCTTCACCGTCCCGCTGTAGAAATGTTGCTGCCGCACGCTCCGCTGCCTCAGTTTAGAATAACACCAAATAACTTCGCCTCTCATCCCGCCTGACGACGCGTCCCCGAGAACCTGTCCTCCCCAGCACTGTTGGGATCATGAATCTCCTTGTAGCCGCTCACAGGGCTTTGCTCCGATCACTAAGCACTTGCCTTTGGGACCCACCTGCCGTGGAAAATTGTGGCCGCGCCAAGTAGGCGGCTGCGACAGAATTCCGCGGCAGACACATCCTCTCATCCCGACGCTGTTTGCCCAATCAGGCGGAGACAGGCGAGTGTGTGTGGCAGGTTCAGAGCCAGCGCCTGAAGGCATCGCACTGCCTACCCACATGCACTCACAAATCAAGTGGCGCATCTTTCCTCAACATCTCTTGCACGCACAGGTAGTGCAGTATGAGCGCTTGACCTTAGGTTGTACTATACTGTGGGCTACAAAGTGTGCTGTTCAGTGCAACCTTTATTCTATATTGGCCTATTAGGAGCCACAGGGTGTTATGATGGAGTAAGTCTGCTTATGCATGTGTGCTTCTATGCATGCTCTTGAACATGAGCTGATCTATTGCAGTGCTGGGATAAGAGGGCCCAGGAGTTCATTAGGCTGCAGCTCAGGAGAGCAGCCGCAGGGTGCTGTGCTGTAGCCAAGTGTTGCCAGGAGGCTGAGCTGCGAGTCCAGTGGGGAGGGCTGCTGTTGATGTCCATGGCATGTTTGTTAACAGCCTGATTCCATCAAGTGGTGTAAAAACAGCACAAGTGTGAGGGCTGACCCTTGGCCCCTGCTTATTTTTAACAACACAGTAGCCTATTTCAGTCAAAGGTAGACAGTTCAGTCGAGCACTTGTGGGGTGTAAATGATGCTAATATTCATACAGTCGTACGTTTGGGAGAAAAAAAATAACAAGAGATGCAAAGCAAAAGAGCACAAGACTCCATCTGAATATCTGCAGTTACTTTTGCTTATATGCCCTTTGTCTTGAGGGCGAAGATCTAAAATGCACTTTCAGTCTTCATCTCTATACTCCCACAACCCTTGTAAATGCATCAGAAGAGCAGAATACCACAAAACATTAAATACTCATAAAGAGAGACGAAAAATGAAGCTCAAGGCATTTCATTGGACATTCAATAAAAATATCTGAAAAATATAACAAAACAAAAATGTGATAAAAAGACTATTTTACATGCGTTTCTAGTGAACAAATCCTTTCCCCTCCTTCCCTGTCTTATGAAAATGGGAAAAAAAATTCCAAAGAATTGTAATTCAGAGGAGGTAGGTATTGCACAAACACTACCCATATTTCATCATTTAGTACACTGATAAAAAATGACTCTCAAAGTAGTCCAAATAACGACAGGCAGAAGACAAGCAACATGTGGTGGGCTCCATTCTAAACAGTATCTTGCATATTACCTTTTGCTTGTTAGGCCTACACATAAAATAGAGAATTAAACTGTTTCTTCATGGCAGGGTCCTTCACGTTGACTTGGCCATATGGACACTGAGGGAGAGAAATGAAATAATTAAATCGTGTTGAATGGCTTCATGTGGAGTAGACGTTGTGTCTCACAGAGAGCAAGACATGAACATGTGCAAAGGACAACACATAACAAGAGAGGATGGGAAGAGACAGGACAGAAGAGAAGACAAAGCTGCTTGTGATTAAACACAATGGGGACCAAACCGACCAGAACAAGACTCACTGGGAGGATTTTGAGGCGAAGGTGATCATGAAAAGCTATCTTGTATATGTATCTACCAACTTCTTATCCCAGCCTTTTTAAAAGACATAAGAACTAGGGAGTGTTTCCTATCAGCTTGTAGATTTAAGGTTTCATCCAAAAAACCTGGAAACACCTGCATGAGTAACTATGACTTATCTGCTTCATTTAAAATATTTCTTTATTCATTAATTTTGTTTAGCCAATATCATAACAAGTAATGCGGTCAGTGAATAAAAGCAGGGTTTGGTTCCACATAGACTCAACGTCAGACAAATAATTAACAAACTCATATTTTAGCCTTTCATTGGTTACACAAGTAATATCTGAAAAAATGAAATCACAAGAGGGGAAAAAAGTTAAATCTGGTGTGTCACTATCTTCGTCTTCCTGTTCATGTAAAGGAGTAAATGAAGTATCAACCGGAGTCATCAACCGGACTTAATTGGCATTATGGTCCTAAACTTTAATTTGATCATTATTTGGAGAGTGCCCTTTAAGTAAACAAGGTGGATTTGCCTATATGTCTTCCATTATTATATTAGCCATCATATATTGGCATCATTTGGCATCCAGCAGCACATTCACATGCAAAATAGAATGATTCTAAACATCTGGGTGCATTTTTTTGTACTTGTGTTGTGTTGATCTTAATCTTTTTCAGTATCATGCACAGCTGATGTTAAAATGCTCTTAACAGCCATGCACACCCACTTGTTCTTAATGAGCATTTGTTGAAACACCGTTAATGTCCCAATGAAATTATTACTGGAGAACAGGGCCCAGAGCAGAAAAGAAAAGAACAGGGTTGGACAGGACAGAGTAGGACCACACAAAACTAACAGCAGAAAGGAGAGAAGAAGTGGAGTAGAGGAACACACAACATGGTAAAACAGAAAAAAAACAAAGAGCTCACATGTCTGCATGCGCTGCCACAGCATTTCCCTCTCTGAAGGTGGGCATACTCTGTGAACACCTTGTATCCACTGGAAGGGTCGACATACATCTGCTTCTTCGCCTGAACATAATGAAGATATTATTATTTAATTAGTACAACATACAAACGCGTATGCTGGTGTGTGACCCCCGCATACATAACCATATACATATACATTACACACAGAGGCGCGATACTGAATATGAACATATACATAGAAACAGATTGCTTTGGGTCAAGGAGAAGTAGGAATGGATGACCTCCCATGTAAAGAAACAGATGTAAGACAGTCTATGTCTTATGATATTACTAATTAATTAGTGCTGTCCTTTTGTGTGAAATTCAGTAGGTGATAATCTGCAATGATTAACTGACTGGCGGCTCTATAATACATTTGCTTTTATTCACTTCAGCTTTCCCAGATGTTAAAAAAATATTCTAGACACAATCATCCTCTCTTTGAAACCAACCATTCACAGACACGGAAATACCTTCTGTAAGTGGAAAACACTGAACTCCTCTGCCATCCCTTAGGAAGTTAGAAAATGTCATCTCTCAGTCTGTTTCAAACTGAGAGCCCACTAGTTGGTGAGCTTTGACAGGCCACAAAGGGAAAAAGGCCCCAGGCCTTTTGGTGACACGGCCTGTCATTTCACATGGCATTGCAGTGCCACATAGTGAAGTTGGCATAGCTGGGCCCCCTCTGTATTGTGCTTTTCCCACCCAGGCTCTACCACTCTCCTCAGGTCGCGGCCAACTTGCCTCAACTTCATCCACACTCAGAAGCACAATATTTACAACAGATAAGCCTAAAGGCATGCAGATGACACCTATTCACTATTGTTGCCACCACACAGCTCACTGGCTCTGCTTGATGGGAGAGCCACTACGATTTGGTGAATATGATGGATCTGACAAAGAAAATGATCATCATTAAATATACTCATATGACATATAGGTAAGTATGCTTGTGGTAAAAATATTACAAAAGTGTTTTTAAACTATAATCTTCTTATAATATCAAGTCGATTGGATGATTACACAATTATACTTCTGTAAATGCAGGATACATGTGGCAGGATTTTGCACCATATATGCTCAATCAACAATTTCTTTGTACTGAAAATAATACATTTATACTATATCTTGTAAGTCATATTATATTTAGGAAGTAAGAATGAAAAGACTGAATTAATAGAAATTACAGTACATTTTAATTTTGCCATTTAATCATGTGGAAAACTTGGGTCCATTGCAAATGGGCTCTAGCGATGCACCACAGCTGGTAATTATCATATTATCATACTATAGCAGATATAAGCTTACATTAAGTCTTATTGATCCAGTGTAATTTGCATTGCTGATATTTGGTTTATTATGGAATTGACGTATGTGTTTGTTGTTTCATGTCGCCCACTAGAAACTGTTAATACGGTGGAGTTAGTTAAAATAATTTAATTATGTCATACTGATTTGAAATGCTTCACCTGTTGTACACTGGGACATTTACACAACATGCATATCTGGGAGCACAGGGAAATATGCTGGAGAAAAAAATGAATTTTGGGACAAGCTCCAGAAATAAATCTTACAACAGATGTCACATGTTTTGAATGTAGAAACAGATTCAATTTGTGTAGATTAAAATAACTGCTATATATTTTCACCATAGCACTTTTTGCACTCATAGAATACATTCTAGGATATATCAAGTAAAGTGAGGAATACTAGAATTTCTCTATAAACTATTCACTAATGACAGAATGCATCATTAGTATTTTATTCTCTTGATTTTAGTTTAGGAAATAACATTCATTTTTCTCAAGTAACAGAAGTATTTGTATTTTGCTTGAGTATTTCATTTTGTGTTTCTTCATACTACCCTAATATTGAACTTTTCTCCTAATATTATGACAACTATAGTTACTTTGCAGATGCAGACTTTACATACAAAACATATAGTCATCTGGTAAAACATTGCATACCTTAACAACATTCAAAGGTAGGTAAATTAGCACCAAAGTGACTTACATTGCAATGCTGCTTACATGTAAATACAGTAATAATACTTCAATAACATCATAGAATAACTCATGATGAGTGCTTTTAATGTTTTTTAAAACACTTTGTTGATCACATTGTACTCTCACTAATGTAAAAATGTAATGCTGCAATACCCCAATGCTTTTACATTGTTACATTATATATTTCCATTTATGCAGTTCAGTTGAAATCATAACCAGCAAAAATAAATAAAAAACACGTGGGGACATCCAGCTATAAGTGATTATGCCTAATCGTGGTAATCAGACAGATCAACATCTATTTGAAGTCTTGCAAGTGATAGATCTTACCTCACAAGCCTCTCTATGGCTCCTGTGAATGGCCATTTCTTCCTCTGTAGACTTTCTGGCAGCGGGGTCGTTTTCAGCCCCCCTGCTGTTTGCCACCACGTCATTGAGGGGTGCTTCACTCCTGTCCTTATTCATCTGTAACACACTGTTGCCTCTCACTCGCTTACTCGAGCTCTCCTCTGATAAGTCCGGTATTGACATTGTTATGAGTCGTTTTTTAAAGTGGACATGAAGAAGAATCAGTCTGCTGACCAGTGCTTTACGCTGGTAGTGTTGGTGAAGCATGCTGCATGTAAGAGCTTTAAAAGTTGCTACATGAGAAAACTTTTACATTGTTTCTCGTCTTGCAAATTTAGGCAAGAAAAGGCGCAAGACTCTGGATTAATAGACAATGTCTTCACTAAACACTGTAACAGCGACAGATTACATTAGCATGTGGGTTACTATCAAATAATGTCAATGTTGCATGTTTACTTTCTGCCTCCTCTTCTCCTGCACAGAAATGTCTTTTACTTCCTGCTCTGCGTCGTCACAGCGGTGACATGTGACCATCACATAACAAGGATCCACTGCTCCATACAGCGCCCCTGCTGGCTCAAAGCAGCTACTAAAAATATGAGCTGAACTAGATACACACTACTGAGAACCCCCCCCCAATCAAATATGCAGTATATAAACACAGATTTAAAAAATGTTATCACACCACTAAAGTAAATAAAGTGTTCAGCAAAAAGCAAACTGCCAATAGAGACACGATTCTTCTTAAATGAAATATTGCACAAGTTTGATACCAATTAAAGGGTTAGTTTACCCACATTTTAAAGAAGTATATTTCCTCATTTGCGCCCAGTGGTGCCTATGCAGATACTATTGTCATTATTTGTACAGGTTTTGAGATGTCCATGTCTGAGTTTTCTGCGACATCCAAATTATATTTAATTTGAGGTGCTCAAAAAAAAAAAAGAGCACTGAAAAATTGCACTTAAAAATATATTCTTTAAAGAAAACAGAGTCCCTACTAATACACAGAGCTCAATTGGAACCGTTTTAATTAGAAATACTCTCTACTGAAGAAATTGTTAACATGAAAACATTTGTCAGTGTTCTGTGAAATTTTGTGAGCCATACTATATGTGTATAAGTGTGTATATAGATAGTAAATCATGCAGACAGACGTTCACCATCCCTATAAATGCCTAGCTTGGCTCTCCTTGGCCAGATTGGATTGCAAACAAAGACACCTTCCCCAGTTATATTAAAGTAATATTGCGACTTGGACTAAGCAATGCAAGGTTGATGAGTGGACATTAATGAGTCCTTTCAAGGTTATCCACCGCTGTAAGCCACCTCTGATGATGTGTCTACTCCAGAATTCTGGTTAATTAAACCTGACAAGTGTCTTTTGACTGACATTGTGGGGTCAATTTACCCTCAGACAAGTTACATATCACTAGAAAAAAATTAATTAATGTATGCTTTGTGTGGGGAACATTGTGGAAAAGTGCTCTATATATATATATACAAAAACAGTTTGTTCTCCATGAAAATGCATTTATCTTAACAAGATACTACAGATGTATTACAAATTTAAAATGCAATAGACCGTAAAGCAAGATATTTTTGTTGGGGCTGCATTTGGGCCAGACAGTATTTCCATGAAAAAAACACAGGGAATCCTTGTTGTATATTTTCTTCAATTCAGCAAGATAAATCATGTGCACCTAAGCTAGGCCAAATGTTTCAAACAATTATAAAATATATTTACCAGGCCTCAGAAGGACAATGGTGCAGTGTATTGTCCCTTTATTCAGTGTTAGCTTCTCTTAAATGATTATAATCTGGGACAGTTTACTCTTTGCAGTTCCTTGAAATGTGAAACCTCTCTGGATCCAGTATAGCCAAGATTCATAGCTTCATGTATGTGTCTCTTTGTGTGTATTTGTGTGTGTGCATGTGTGCATGTGTGTGTCATATTGTTTTTTTTAAGTTAAGGCAGCAGCCCTGCCATTATCATTTCATACGGACGCCTGAAACAGCATGCCCCAGTCTACTGCCACTTAATTACCTTCCAGTCAGCCTGAAGAAATCTGGCTCTGATCCAGGCAGACTCTCTGGAGAGGAGAGAGAAGTACATCCAAGCTATTGCTTTCAATTTACCATGGGACAAATATTGCTTAAACATGAGATTCAATGCAAACACTAAAAGGGAAGTCCACCCTAATACAGAATATATATTGCGCTGTATTCAACATCCATACAGAGACATACATCTCCCCAAAGATGAACATCAAAACAGTTATTGATTATGCCATGGTGTTACTTTATGGAGTTGGTTTGATGTCAAATGAATGACTGACTCTGTAGGCTTATATAGGTTAACAGCTGTGAATCAGCACATGTGCCCAGGGAACAAGGAACGGCCCCATTGAAATTAAAATGCTGAGCTGTGCAATATTATAGAAGTACAATACAATAAAATACAGTAATACAATATTTTATCATTTGGGTGTATTACCCTTTAAGGATTTAAGTGACTCAGCTAAATCATGAACAATTCATTTAATGTAGAGTCCTGAAGCAGATTATAATATCCATACACAGTTGATTCTATATGTGGTTTGTATGATACACAGTTTTCATGATTAAAAAGCTTATGTAACTGAGTTAGGTATTGCAATTTCAGCAGTTATGTCATACTCTGGACTGTAGTCTACCGTGGTTACTTTAAGGAGCACATAGATGACACACTGTAATTACGCAGGGGAAAGTCAAGTCATCATGCCAGGCTTCACCAGTCTTCTTCAGTTATAGTAATAAGGGAGGGGCAAGTGTGACTTTTCACTTTCCCACATTTACAGTAAACTGTCTACCTTTCAGATAAAATGCATTTATTTAACCTTTAGGGCCCCACTGCCCCAGCTGGAGATTGCCTCATTCAAGTGCAATTTTTGTGTAGTTAAGACATTTGAGACATGTGCATCAATATTACATAGTCCAACTGATCAAACCAATCACTCTGGTCAATTTGTGTATCTTATTTCTGTATGTAATCCCGATTTGATCAACTTTGAACATGGCCAGATTAACTTGTTCATTAACATGGCCAGATTACATTAGCTGTTTGGTCTCCAGACCCACCTACTGTGTTCCCTGTCACTTTTGCTTTAGAAATATGATTCATGTGAATACAATTTAACATTGAAATAATAGAGGTCTTATGTTACTTTGGACTGGGCTCCTCTACAAGGAGGGCCAAAAAATGGCTTATTATGCAGGATATACATTGGCACACCTCAATTAATATTATGCATAAATAACTGTGACCAATTTGCAACAGTGAACCTGCTGCTTGGGTCTCTGAGATCCCGAAGCTGAAAATTGCTTTACCTTGCTGGTAGTAATTTATTGTCTGACTCTGCAGTGTCCCTCAGCTCTATGGAGCATTTTAGTGTCTTTCAGCTGATTGTTTTGGTGTCCTAACTGCAACTTCACAGTTGTCGCTCACTCTCATCATTCTCATCAGTGTTATTTTAAGGCATAGAAAGCACATTTTCACCACACGCGAAAAAATCTAGGGGCAAGTTGGTGAAGATGTGGGGTATTTAGCCACTAAAGCGCCAGATATCCCTTGGGAGTTAGTGGAAGCAAAATACAAATAAATGCTAATGTTGGTCAGTGTCTCCTGGGTGTTTAAATAAGAGAGAGGAAAATAAGCAACTGTTTACCATATCAACTTCAGGCTATAATGTGATAGTGTGCTGTTTTACAGGTTTACAGGTTGTCCTGTTGCACCCAAATGGCAAATAAATCAATAATTGCAGGTTTATACTACCTCTCATTTTGCCTCTTGGAAGCCTTAAGGCCAGTGCTTCTCCAAGTGGGGTCCAGGGGGTCCCCAGAAAAAAAAGTGGAATATTTTAATTTAATTCCTATTATTTCATTGGCCAGAAGTTAGCCCACTGAGGGAATGTAGGTATGACTATTCTGCTCACAGGTTTCACACTCTTCACTCACATCTGCCCACCTGATAGTCCCTGGACCCCACTTTGGGAATCCATGCTGCAGGCTACCGCTGGCACAATTATTGAATTAATACGGAAGTCTCACAGGAAAACACGTTGTGCTTTTATTTATTTATCAAGGGTAAAAATCACATGCATCAGGTCTGCTGTGTTCGTCATGCTTGTTACTCATCCAAAGTGGAGGAAAAGATGCTTGCAGGCAGAAGCAGCAGCAAGGTGCTCATCTGACGCGCTGACGTCACCAAATCTTTGACAGCACTTCCTGGAGTGGTGTTTGTTGTGGGAAATAACCACCGTGGTGCTGAACCGGGATTCAGGCCACATTAACGAGTGAAGGACGGCACACAACACCTCACTATCACCCACCTCCAAGCATGTGGCCGCGGCAGCTTTCGACCGGTGTCAGATAAACAAGAAGGAGTGACGGTGGAGACTGAGGAGCGGAAGGACGAGGTGGAAATATTCTCGGACAGCCGACAGCACGGATCTGTCGCGATGTGGTAGCTAAACCATGGACAGCAGAATAAAGTAAGACCTCTTTTGAGTTTTATGTTTTTTTTCACCACACTATTGTCGGCTTCGTGGTATAGAAATGTCGAGCTAATTGCCGACGCTTTAGCGTTCATTGTGAAACACGGAGGAATGTCATGCGTAATGTGAGCCAATCTCCAGCAGTGGATTTAACAGTCAGGCCAGCTGGCTCGTCGGCATTTGGGTCAGTCTGTTGCTCTGTCTACTAGCTGACCACCAATTAGCAGCTCTGCTAGCCAACCAGACAGTGTTAAATCGGTTACATGTGGAGCTATCTCCTTTGCCCCAAGTTAGTTAAGATATGTTGTCTTAAATGAGCAAACTTGCATTCAGACTACAGCACTATTATCTGTAGCTAACCTGCTGGTACTGACACTATCGGCTTGTTGACACTGTGATTCATGTGAAGTAGGACAAGTGACTACAAGTCCACTTTATGCTTATGCTACTAATGTACACGTAATGGCCACAGCTGTGACACAGCTGTAATGATAGCAAATGCTGAATACACACTTGTTGCCAGTGATTCTGTTTAAAAACATATGTCTCCTCCTTTACCCTCACTTAACTGTGTTTTATTCTTTTCAGGGAGAATCCAGAAAGAACATTTGATGTGGTTGTACAGGTGGCATGTCCAACATCTGAGAATGAGGGTAGGTGATGTAAATATTAACATAAATGATGAGCTGTCACTGTAACTTCTGCTTGCTGTAGACATGTAAAACAAAGAAGTTTAGAAACTCATGAATAGTACAAGTAATTTATAGAGCTGGAACTGAAACAATTATCTGATTATGTGATCTACAACAGAAGTTTTCAAAGTGGGAGGCGGGCCCCCCCAGAGGGGCTCCAAAGAGTTTCAGGGGAGGCTCAGTGAATGGAAGTGAAACAATATAACAGTAGTTAACATTAGTTATCACAAGGAGCTCTCATAGAATAGCTTAAATATGTGTGATTTGCTTAAAGAGATAGTTTAGAGATACTGCAGTTTTGGGGATTGTTTTCCTATTTCACACAAAATAAGCCTTTTTATGTATTTGGTGTAGTCTGAAGTTATATCACACAGCGATCTCAGGCTATTATCTTAGCTGAGTTGAGTGTGTAGATCAAATAACATATTCATGATCATCATCATCCAGGAACTGAGTAAAACTAAGGGTAGGGGTAGAGCGGGGGCGCCTTTTTCCATGCTTTGTCTGAGAGGAGGCCCCACGGTCTCAGACTATGAAAACCCCTGATCTACAGTAAACAGGAACGATTTAAAAAGTTGGCTATATTAATCACTAAAGTTATATTGTAAACCAGAAATTCAAAATATACAGTTAAATATCAAAATGTGCTGCCATTCTCACTTTTACATTACTATAAATGGACTTTTCTGGCTTTTGTGGTATGAGTCAGACAAAATAAGCAAATATTTTGTGATGGGCATTTTACAGATCAAATGATTAATTGATTTGTCTAAGAGATAAACAACAGATTAATAATTCATAGAGGAAATAACTGTTAGTTGCATCTCTAACATCTACTGTACACTGTTTAAGATGTAAATTTGTGTTTTGTATCCGGTGGATGCCTTGTGTTTGTAAAGGTGACCATTTTAGTGTAATTACAGTAATTGTAAGGCTGTGGAGTCACAATGTCATGTAACGTTGGCGGCAGTGTTTACCAAAAGGACTCACGAGGGTGTTTTAAGCCAGACAGTAAGTGTCACTGAACTATGCTGTATGACTGAGTCCAGTCTTGCACAGTAAGACCAATCATTATGTCTGTGCTGTTATGCGTGCCCTGTGGTTCACTTTGTCAAGAAACCAAAGACAAGAGAAGGTCAGTGCTAAGGTCAGCACTGAGGTCTGCTGTAAAAATCATAATGTCAGAGATGTTGGTTGCTTTAAAATCTTTATTAGTGTTGTGCTTTGTTCATTGGCCAGAAGTTATCCCACTGTGTGTAATTTGACTGATATTGACAATATGTACTATCCTGTTACTAAGCCTGACCATAGGGTAACCAGTGCAGGCATTCCCCATTTGACTGTGACCCCACAGAGATTGCTTTAGAAAGATCACGCTTGGGTCAGCAAGCTGCATTAGCTGTTCTGCTGTTTGCAGTGGTCAAACATTCCAGCAGTTGTGGTCAGGACAAAAAAGTGGTCAGACTAGCCTGGGAAATGACTGTGACCACTGAAGAACAACACTATATTCTACCTTTTATGAATATTGGAAATGAAGTAAACTATATTTCACATCAATATCCAGTGTCACCCATAAGTCAAATATCATGTAAAAACATTTTCACTACATATTACACCAGCTGTCTTATTTTGCCCGCTCAGTTTTTGACGTTAAGGAGGTGTTATGTAGACGGTTCACTTGTGCAGCTGCTGAACCGAGCAGAGTACACTGAAAGTTGTCCTTGGATGTAGTTCTGATATTGGATTTTAAACTAAACTCATAAACCACCAGCCTGCGCTGTAATAACTGACTTCCCCCATCTATGATTCAGGGTCAGACTCATATCCGGACTCCTGGTCCCTGGAGCACAGCTATAGAGCAATGTTTGCACACCCCTCAGGTCAAATGGAACATGCATTCTACTCAGTCATTTGAACAAAAGGACTCTCGGCTCTTGATTGGCTATTACAAATGTCCCTGTTGAGGAGGATGTCATGATGTAGATCTACACTATCTGCCATCAGGGGCTTATGATTGTGGTATATTGTTTTTTAAAAGGGTTGTTTCAGATTACCATTTGAGGAATGAATCACTTCTCTCTGAGTCTGATCAATTTCCCTTTCTTTGACTTGACTTTAGCTGAACTATGTGTGTGATGAAATGTGTCTTGAATGCAAAGAGCTGTGCTGCACAAGCTTTTATCATTGTTCTAGGCTTGAATTGACGATATTGTGCAGTTCTTATAAATCTAAACATGCATTAGGCCCTACTATTAACCTGTCTCATAGCCATGTTTGCATTTGTCTCAATCTTGTGGTGCTTGTTTCTGTCATGAGATGAAAGGGTTAATGCTATGACTCATAACAGACAAGGTTTGGCCATGATATGAAACCTCCACTGTCACTAACCACAAAGTAGAACCATTTCTCCTACAGCTAAACATAGGTGCTTTGCCAAAAAGTACCACTTCACATTTACACATTATCCTCCTACTACCTCACAGAGGCAAACAAACAATAGTGCAATCATGATAGACTATTATTAAATTGTCATAGCAACATGGTGTAGATTTGAGCATTTTGAGAACTGGCAGAAGGTTCCAGCTTGCTCATATTTCTCATATCTCCTCCTAACAGTTCAGGGAATACAAGATTAATTTTAGATTGAATTTGGCAGAGTCGTAGTCATGCACTCTCTCTGCCATGCATAGCAATCCAGTTTGTGGTGTCATGTTTTAATTTGATTGAAAGGATGTCTTCCTTGAGTGACTGGAAAGCTTGCAATGTGCTTGGTTTTGCTGATGCAGTACCACTGTTTTGCCACTTTCACCACATCCTGGTCCTGCACGTCTGAAACGAGGTCCATGCACAATACCATGACATGATGCTAGGGTAATGTAGAGGTTACATCTTTTTTTTATTCGCAGAGATTAAACTACAGAGATAAAAAAAAAATGCTGTACTGTTATCAGGAAAAAATAGCTGAACCTTTTAAGATGGTCAAGTACGCCTTCCCTCTACTTCCTGTGTGAACTGGGTTTCACACCTTTCTGTAGTCAGCACTACGGGTGCAGATGACACCCACATGTTTGCAGACAGGCCTGCAATAAGACTGTTTTTTATTAAGTTGTTTTCTCAGCGACTAAAAAGTCACAGTCCCTTGTAGAATTAGAGATCTCAGAATAGATAGTACACTCATTATAAAGTAAACATTTTGGCACAGGAACTATGCAAGGTTCAAGACCACAACTCAACAATATCTTTTTATGTAACAGGCTGTCAAAAGCTTGAGTGCTGAATGAAATTATTTACTACTTAGTAACCGTTAAGAGTTACATTGATCAAAACTATATCAACTGACAAAGTACAATGTTGTTTCATATACTGTTTGACTAAGTGTGATATCTATATCATGATCCATGATCAGAGACTGTGATAAAATCAAGGTGTGACAACATGAACATCATGGTGAAAAGTGTTGTTTACCATAACATGACTTGTTGGAGTTTGAAGTCACCCAAGTTGAGAGAACCGATATGGCTTTGCTTCAAGTGCCTATGTTTAGTCTCGTCTGCTTTACACCCTCCAAAACTATGTGTAAATTATACAGACTTATTTTGTTCACACAAGACATGTCACTTTTTTGTTCTTACTTTTGTACAGTTATGATGTCTATGCTAAACAGATGTCCGCATTGCTTTGAAGTTTGACCTTAACTCTTTTACATCAAACTGATATCACATGGTTCATGACTGAGCACTCGTCTGTTCTATAGCCTTTGTTACTAATGTTGGCCGAGTATAAAATAAATACAGAGTTTTTTAAAACTGTAAATCTGGCAAATACCAATAGAGCTCCAGAACATAAATGTAGAGCTAGAAAACACACATGATAACTCCCCTTTATTTTAATTTGTTCAGCCAGTTTTAGAACAACAGGTTTGAGTGTGGCATTAATTGGTTTTATTTAGTTTTATTTAGTCCTTTGTTTATTTGAGTTAATACATAAACATAGATCAGAGGTAACACTAGTCAACTCAGAACATTTTTGTATTTCTAGTAGCAAAAACCTGAGCATGGGCGTGTCTAAAAATAATTTCTCACTTTGTGTCTGTGGGTTGTACTTTTGTTTGGGAGTGTTTACACTGTTTAGATCTGACTGTTCAGTTGCTTCTATTAGAGTCTCTTAAGAATCCTGAAGGTCTGTGATGTTGAGTCAATAGGACCATTCAGCTACTCTGAATGACACAGCTTGTGTTGCTTTTGATGCATGACCTTTTAGACCTAACCTAAGTCTGATGTGAAGGCGTCTAGATCAGGTTTTTGTCTTACTGTGGAAAAGGGGGACTTAATTTGTAAGTGTGGAGCTAAAACCATGTAATTTAGGGCAATTTGCCCTTCCAGAGTCCTTGGTGTGTTCCTGTTTGACAAAGTCCCAATTATTACTCCCACTGGTAGGTTTGATTTTGGTCCTCTTTTTCTACAAAACACTCATGCTAAAAAAAATGACATCCCTGAAGCATTTCCATCAGCTACAGATTTGATTTTACATATAATAGTTAAATTGCAGTTAAGAATTTTTCTAGGCTCGAAAATTGTCAGTAATTGACATTTTATGAGTGCATCAACATTCCATCACAGAAGTGTTGCTGGGGAAAAAAACAAGAAAATAAAGCTCACAGCTACAATAGTGGCAGTGTTCATATCTGGACTTGGCTCCACACTTCTAACCATGGATGTGTGGAGAGATGACAGACACTGGCCCTTTTTCCCCATGCAGGTCCAGGGAGACCTGGCCTCCCTGTTCAGCCCGAGCTCAGTTCTGCTTAGCTCTGTTGGCTCAGTGCTCTGTGGATGCTCAGGCTGTGAGCGAGCGTTGCCTGAGTGCGTGACTGGCATGCTAGCTACTAGCGGCCCTGGCTACATAAAGCCATATTGATGTGCTTCCAAGATGCTGCCAAAGCTAGCAGATGACGCTAACGCTGCCAAGGCAGTAGGTGGGGACAGATGCTACCTGTCCTCGCCCGCTCCCTTCAGCCAGATTGTTCCCAGTAACAAAGCAATAAACTTAATAGATCAGCATATCAATTTTACAGCTACATTCATGCTGCAATTAGGGGAAATGATTTACTGTTAAAAAACAAAACCTCAGTGAGGGCAGCTCAGTTAGCACTGATGCATCACAGGACTTAGGTCTTGAGTTTGAAACCTGGCTTTGGTTATTTTCTGTGTGATTGATTTTGCATATTTTTTCTGTGTACACTTTATTTTTCTTTTTGTGAGTCCTCCAGATTTTTCCCACAGTTCAGACATGCAGGTCACAAGAATTGGGAGCTCTAAACTGTCCTTTTGTGTGAATTATTGTAAATATGAATGCATCTTTATGTGTCTCAGTATGTTTCTGACATAAACCCAGTGCATGCTGGGATAGGCCCAATCCCCTTATGACGCCAAACAAGAATAAACAACTCTAGAGGATGGATGGATACAAACACTCGTCATCTTGTTGCAAACTGACTGCATGTGTGTGCCTGGCAGTTGAATACCACGGAGCATGTGTCTTCTTTTTGTCAGAGACAACTGATGGGTTCATTGTCTGCTTCAGTATCTCATGATAGTTTCTCACTAGTATTAAAATACACTGCTGGAGGTTTAGCAGTTAAAATATCAGTGCACCTGCATAGGTTTTAGCTGTCTTTCAGACCTCCATTCCTTCATATATATGAAAAGAAGAACCAGAAAGAAAAAGTATAGAGTAGACACATTTTGCCCTTCGATTCACACGACCTTATAGCTTCACTTTGTCCAATTATGAAAAGTTACTTTTGTTCTGTATCCTAAGAACATTTTCGTTGAGACCAGGAGGTCTCACAGTGTCGCCTACTGTTCGCTAGTTAGTTATCAATCTGTTTCCATCTCTGCTGTAACCCCCTCCAGCAGCACTGTGATGTTCCATTTTTTCCCCCACTGGCTTTCACCCCTTCCATTTCCACCCTGCGTATTCGTAGAGCAAAACTCCTGTGTAGTAGAACTTTCAGAAAAGGTTGAACGTTGACATTCTGCAAAATGTCAGAATTGCTCCTTGACCCGTGCTTGCCGGTTCTGCTGTCTGATTGGATTCCGGCTGTGTGTCGAGTTCACGGTGGGCTCACACTCAGATGGGAGGCCATTGGAGTACTAACAGATGCCATGGCAGCAAGAAGGGTGTTGATTGGTCATTAGAGAGGCCACACTCCTCCACTCACACTCCTGAGAGGACCCCAGGGTCTCACACTTTGTTTATCTCTCAACCCTTCTGCCTTTCTCTTTTGTCTCACCACATATGATTTTGCTAAATTGGCTCTTTTTCAGAGAATCAGGCTTTTTCCTCTGAAATGAATTGAGGAAGTCTCTTAACTTCCCTGCTACGATATGGTAATGACCTCAGTGTGAGTGAACTTTGAGAAATCCCCTCCCACTCTATTTCCTCTGAGTGTCAATAAGATCATGTTTGACCAACAGTCCAAATTTAGACGTCTAACCTCTTTTTCTCTTTTAATTTGCGTCAGGTCAGTCAGTCTTACTTCTTCACTGATGCACTTTTCTCTTGTAGACACTCTTAATGACGTGACATACTGAAATATAGGACGTGGTGTGAGTGCTTGTGTCAATAGTCGTGCTAATGTAGCGTAGTTAGTACTAAAGCAGAACCATATTAAAGAGGAGTTTCAGTATCATAATTGCTCAGACTGGAAATTCTGAAGACCGTAATTTAATGTGATTTAAACAGGAATAAGTGACGTAAATATGTATGTAAGAATGTCATTACACATTGAAAGAAAAAGTGTGTCAGTGGGAATAAAAACTTTAATTGAATAGTCACATGTTCACAAATAAAAACTACACTATATTTTTGAGTGGTTTAGTAATGTGAGTTTAGCTGCCAGGGTGGATTCCCCCTTTTTAAAGCGATGTTTTCCCTCCATACTATCCAGTAAGCTATAAAATAAGTGTTCGATTATGATCATCCAGATGACAAAGTTGGCCAGCCAGTGTTACTGCTTCTCTCAAAGCACTCCAGCCTTGTACTTTTGTCTGTGTCTGGAGTCATTTGTAGCTCCCTACTCGCAGTCACTCACCCATTTAGCACTGTGTAGTGGCCTGCTGTTTGCTGGCTCTACTTCCACTTCTTTTCTTATTTAAAAGAGATGGAAGTTAAGTGTTGTGCCCTCACGTTGCACTCTGACCTGCTTTGTTTCAGATTATATGGGGAAGATCAATCTACAGGCATACAACTGCCATCATTGTTTGAGCTAGGTTTTGCCTATAGGGAAATAACATGCTATTAGATTTACAGGTCGGGTCATCAATCAGTTTCCAAGCCATATGAATAGATTTTTGTGATCAGTACATTTATGTTTAATATATTTTTGGCAGTAAGGATACCCTTCCAATATTTCAAAGTGGTTTTATTATTCTGATATTACTAATGCAACGTGGCGGAAAAAGAGTAATGCAAATTGATGTGCCCGTGTTCATGTTTTATTGTTTCTGGCAGGTGGACAGCTCATTTTCATTGTCAATGGTTTCCTCTGTCCATTCACATTCACACTGTCTAAGTATAGCTTTCTTTTTCATGTGTACAGGGTTTAATCACATCCCGTATTACCTATGTGTATATGCTTGCATATCAACTAATGCGATTACACATTGTTTGCACAGTCACAAACCATGCTCAGCGCACCACACCCCACTTTCTTATTATTACTCTTTAAGACAGGGAAAGTGGAGAGAGAGAGAGAACAGGTCAGTAGGACCTTTCAGGTGGTGGTCATTCGTTGGCCCACAAACTCACACATACACACCACACACCACCAACCTCAGGAAAGCTGGGAGCGGGAGTATTGCTTCTTCACAATACAGAGTGTTATCGGCCAAAACATGAAGAACTGGGGCAAAATGAGACGGGGTGGGACAGGTGAGGTGGGGAGAAGGGATGGAGGAATGGATATGCTGATGGCAGTAGTCTATATAATGAGAGGTGAGATACTGTGGGGGTTGCTGGCTGAGCTTTTCCACTCACTGATGCAGTACTGAAACTCTGGGTTTTTTTTCGTGTGCATTTGTGATAACAGGTACATGTTTAAGTGTATGTGTGTGAGCGCCAACTCGTGTGCACGCGCGCGGCTGCAGTGGATGTGTGTTGCTGCGCATTAGAAAGAGACACAGAAGCTGTGAGAGCTGGCTCATTTGAATTCACTAATGCTGCCAGACTGGGAGAACATGGAAAGACTTCTAGGCACTGACGCGCACAGGCTATTTTTAGACTTCCCCTTTCTGCGGCGAAAAAAGTGGGGAAAAGTAGGGACCCGATCAATAATTTAAAATGAGATGATTTTGATGAATGCAGCCTCAATTGCTGCCTCACAGCATTGTTGTCGGTGGCTCGCCTTTTGTTTGTGTGTGTTTGTGTACATGTTCTTTGTGAGATGGCAGATGATTTTATTCCCTTGTGACCACTTGTAACTTATACTCCAGAGAGCTGTTGGAATTTTATGTGTTTAAAAATAAAAAACCATGATGAAGCACAGGCTAAGTTCATGTCCAGCTGAATTTAACTTTTAAAAAAGACAAACACTGGTGTCATCTTAAAGCTAAGCTCTTTTTCACATGGGTGTCAGGCGATGACAATTGGAGACCAGGAGTGTATGTATGGCACAGCAGATGGCACAAGCATGTCCGAAACAAACACATGCACACACCCACAAACACACAACCAATTATTCTGAGTCAAGGAACAATGATTGGCTGGTTCTTATGCATGTAATACCAATGTGGCCTAGTTTAGCCCACAAATGAACAGGATTAGTGCAGCTCCTGATTTATCTAGTTTTTGTGATGGTAACCTATCCTAGTCTGGCAAATCTCATTTCATTCAAAAAAAAAAAAAAAAGCTGTGCGCAAAAAATATGTTGACTTTTGTGACTGTCATGCTGAGCAGATTTTATGATGACAGGATTTTAACAGGATTTGGGGCTGACTCGCTTCTCATGACTACATCAGCTAGCCCACTGCTCTTGTCACATGCAGAGGGAATTATAGCCAATATCACAGGCTTAGGAAAATATATTAAATAAGCCTCAGAGTTTAGCACAAAAATGCATGTAATTAATTACATCTGGCTGTCACAGGCACATATTATTAGTTCTGTACTATTAGCAAATCATGATACCTGTGAATGATGTATGTTTTGCTGGGGTCTCTTTGTGTACCATTGTGGAAAAACCACATTGGCCTTCAACAGAAAAAACAGAGAAAGGGAAAGAGATATATATATATGGAAGAAATATAGTCTCAAGTCAAGGTGTATTCTGATCCCCTCTGAGCTGCTGCCATATACAGTGATGTAAAAAGACCTAAAACCTAAATGATGTAAATGACAGAAATCTATTTTCTTCCGGCAATTAAGGAAATCAGCCTACTTATTGACATGATATGAGTACTGGTTTTCTGACATCTAGACTGTTGTCCTTTAGACCTTAATTTTGTGGCCAAGGCCAAACCCAAGTCAAGCTCTAGTAGTGCTGTCTGTGCTGTCATCTCAGCTTCTATCCTCACTATTTACATGTCAACAGCTATGCCCCGGGGCTATGTCTCTCCATTCAAGGCCGCTCCTATGTTTCCTAACACCCCACAATTACTGTGAAGATGATGGCGTTTACGTGCATGTAGTAGCCCTACTGGCCCTTAATTTGGGTTCTGGCCTATTTTTCAAGACAGAAAATATAGGTCAATCTTGATGCCTTTGTGAGTGTCTGAGACCATTTATCACTGCAAATCATGTAATTCATCCACAAGGGATTGTTTTCGTATAGACAGACACACACAAACACACACATTTCTGTATCTCTCACCTTCCAATCTTACAGCTACATTTCAAGTCCTTCTCTCAAGTGTAATTGTGAGGGGAATAGTCCTTGATTATATTCCTTCATTTGGAGCTGGTTGAAATTAGGCTAACTGTTGTATAGACATCTAACAGCTCCTTTATACTGCCACAATAATGTGGGATAAACCTGTCTTTGTAGTCACAATGAATAGGTTGACACATGTTACCCACCCGGGCTTCAAGACCTGCTCCAGACAAGCATTGAACTGGTGAGATGCTGCTCAGCGTTGGTATAAAGGGTAGAACATGTATTTCTGTCATAAGTACAGGAATTACAATGGGGTTACTTTTACCTAATTGTAGATAATGGTGTCAACCATAAATTCTGCTCCTCAATCTTTGAGCTACGTAAAGCTACTCAAATCTCCAGTATAAACATAGCAGTAGCAACTCTAAATGAACTGAACATCCATGACTCTGTTAAGCAAATATTAAGTTTATATTCTGTCCAGCACTGAAACTATTTATCTACTGATTCGGTATCAACTGAAAAATAAGAGATATCAGGTTTCATAATTGAAGTTATAATGGGCTGTCAGATCAGTATTATCTGATGTATTATGGACTAAATCGGATAATGAAAAGTTCTTTGTTATCTAGAGAAAAGACCTGATGGAGGAAACAGAAACAATTACTTCATTGGTTCATTCATTGCTTCATTCAAAATGTGTTGCATCGCTTTTTTAATTGATAATATTGCAAGGTACATTATGAATAGTAAAAGAAGAAGCAATATAGGTAAAGAGGTGCAGGCAACTGGCTAACATCAGTTCATCAATCACAGACATGTACCATTATTTTAATCTATACATGTATTCCAGTTTTTTAGCATGAGTCAGTTATCCTGTTAAATTAGATTATTTTCACTTTATCGATTTCTATCACACTGTTAACTTTAACTTTACAGATGTGTTGATGAGGCCAAATTATATTTAAGCAGAAATCTTTGACCGTAGCAAAGACAACTGAGCATTCAGTATATTATCTGTGGAGCTATTTCACCAATTATATTATTGTACATTTTAGACAGTTTATATAACATCAGGCAACCCTGATTTCATTTTAAGATACATTTGGAAAATTGAAAGAAAGAATTGGACAATAAAAGAACTACTCTGAGGTTTTTTAGACCTCAGGGTCCCTTTATCTTAAAATGGCTATCTCAGATAATCCCAAAAGAGGTTATGGCTCTGCAAAAGCCCACATCTTTCCATTTCTACTGACGCCAGTTCAATTTTGGAGAAGTGTGAGTCCCTGTATGTTTGATGTATAATGGTGGTTGGATTGTATTTGCCCAATATTTTTTAGTATTTCGTCCATCAGTCCTGCAGAGCATTGAGACCCCTGTGAATGTCTTTTGGATTAGACGCTAGTGTAGGCTTTTAACAGATACAGATGTATTTTCATCCCTGTGGAAAGATTGGCTGACTGTCTGACTATCTGACTGCCTGACTGAGAGCTGTCTGTCTGTCAGCCTTTGCATGTGAACTTCAAATCACAGCTCAGCAGCACCGAGCATGTAGCCGCCAAAGGCAAAGCTTTGCACTGTCATCAGCACCACGCAGCTGCCTCTGGGTGCTGTGCCATATGACATTAACTGAGATCGATCCTCTCCACACCTCAAGGAGCTGCTGTGCTACACACAGTGTTTTTCTGATGCTGCAACCACCACCTCAAAGACTAGAAAAGGAACTCTCCCCTAAGCATCTGTAACCGACTGACAATGACCTGATCACCAGCTTTTCTTAAACTTTACAAGTTTGTTCATCCACAAACTACATTTTGTCAGATTCATCAAACTAAGGCTCTGTTTCTGTCAGACGAGACCCCACCAAATAAACAAACCAGCTAAGAAATATGAATTCCTACATGACAGCAGAGTTTCTAAGTGTGTAAATTTGTGTAGATGTTAGTAGATGTTGTTTTTGACTAAAGCAGATGGTTGGACCATATGGAGAGAAACGTGATAACATGAAGAAATGCTGGTTTTTCAGCCTGCCAGCTAACAACCAGTGATGGAATCATCACCATAAACCTGTACTGGTACAATCAAAACTCTGCAGTCGACCCTCCATTTTTCTGCGTATTCGGAAATAAAAATGGGTCACATATCGGATTTCAAATTTCTGGTTGTGTCAGATTTTACTTGGATTACTGCTTTAATGCAGCAGCTGAACATCACACAGTGAGGAGAAAGTTGGAGAGTAGTCTGTCTGTTGGGAGATGCTGGTTTGTTTTTTCGTAGCTTAGGAGGTTAACAACCCTCCAACAAACATACTGTCTGTGTGTTGTGTTGAAGATGCAGTCATGCGGAGTCGGTGTTTGACATAATGTTGGGCCAGTATGGAATCTGACTGGGAATATCAACGCTGATATGTGGTGATACACAGAGGCTGTCACAAAGGTTGCATCCATATGCTGTGCCACTCATTCGTGAAGCTGTGAAATTGGGTTGCATCCCAACTAGCCTGGAGACAGTATCGCTTTCACTTCTATCTTTCCGTCTCTCTCTGTCTCCCGATCTCTCCACCTCGTCTCCCCCCCTCTCTCTCTCTCTCTCTCTCTCTCTCTCTCTCTCTCTCTCTCTCTCTCTCTCTCTCTCTCTCTCTCCCTCTCCCTCTCCCTCTCCCTCTCTCTCTCTCTCTCTCCCAGCTCATCTCACTGAAGCATTTTTCTCACATAGCTGGGAAGACGAAACAACTAATGTGGCATTAATAGGGTCACATCATCTCCATGCAGCTCTTTCTTTCTTCTTCTTCCAGTGAGGCTGAGGCTGTTGTTTATCTTCTTCAGATTATGCAGAAATGGCTTACAAAATCCCCCAGGCCGGCATCTCTGAAGCTTTCCAGTTGATTTTTTTGGCTGGTAAAGCAGGCTCTACCTTAGAGGTTGTTTTTCTTTTTGTTGATTCAAATTATTTTTCAAGTATTGGAAGTAAATTGTATCACTCCTTTGCATATATAGGCCTATTTCTGGATCTAATCTAGATCAATGATGTATGTAAATTATGAATTTTATCAGAATTTTCTGTTTGTGTTAAGATCTAATAATCAATTTAATATCAAACATGAATATGTTCTAATTTAATCCAGGTCGTTAATGATCTACCTCAGGCTTTCACCATTTCTATCAGTCCCCAGCCCTGATTTGTAACAACATAGTGTGACCAATCAGAATTAGTAAACTTAAGGACCATATCATCGTTTAAGAAGTTTCTCTTTTCTCAAAACCTCTGCTCACTAAATCAGCATGAAATGTAATGCCATTTGCAGAGTGCAGCCTGAGACTCGATAGGCAAAGGGGAAAAACTGTTTTAAACGACTGTGAGTGTGTTTTTCTTTCTGTTAGCCTTTGAAAGATGCCAGTTAATCTGCTTACTCCTTTAACTGTGAGCGGAGGGGTTGGGCCTCCTCCCGGCCAGAATAAGGCTACTGATCCAGAAGTAAAACGATGACCACCACAGTTATTCCTTCCTTTAGGTTGTGCAACCCCCCTACTCTTCTTTAGCCACCCCTCGGCTCCTCCTCCTGCACCATACCCTCCTTCAGAGGGAAGAAAGCTCCTTGTTCTGACAATAGACATTTTTTGCCATATGTTGGCTTGACATCTTCATCAGGTTCACAGCAGGTTACCTTAGTTAACTTTCACTCCACTGCCTGATGGGATTTTCTCCCTCTGTTTCTCCAATCGGCCCGGGCTCAAAGTCTAGACGGCCTCCGAGGCAGGGTCCTTCCAGCCCTGTGTCCACAATGGCCGTATTGTGGACACTTAGTAGCTGTAGCTTCCTCCCGTTACAGCGAACAGGCTAGTGCTAAAACAATGCTTTTGTCCGGGGGCATACGAGGGGGGCCTAATCCACTACATACTGTGAAATAAATCTCTCTCAGAGATGAGAGAGTAAGCGAGAGAAACGGAGTGAATGAAATCATTGCCAAGGAGGTTAGAGTGCAGCAGTTTAACCCCTGGCCAAGAAAGAGTGAGGAGAGGAGGCAAAGGGAGCGAGAGAAAGGAGGAACAAGGAGAGGCAGGCGCTACATCCCTTCATCTCCGGAGCACGGATGGAGGAGAGGGGCTGCCGGTGGCTTTCACAGCCTCTCTTCTCACCAGAGGAGCTGCTGTTCACCATATGGGATTTGGCCTCTCTTAACAAACAGGCCCCCTATTCACTCACAACACACATTGAGTCGTTTGTGGAATAAGGTGAAAAAAAGTGCATTTTTTATGCTTTTAGAACACTGGATGGCCATGAGGGCTCGAAGTCTGTGTTTGATTCACATAGTATAGAGAATTATAAACTAAGGGCTTTCATCTAAATCTGAATTCACACTGGATTTAGGGTTAGGTCTTTTTGTGTTTACTGAAATCTCTCAGTTTTAAAGCCAGAACATACATTCAGGCGTAACATACATTCATTCCACTGTGTATTGAGCTGATAAAGTGATCTTATAGAAACACTGTGCACAAACACTGTGGGTGTGTTTCATATTTATCACAACGCTTTTTCCAGTAGCTTGCAAAGGCAATTTTTATAGATCCTTGAGTCATTCAAATTAAGTAAGTTGGGTTTTCCTGTTTTTTTGTTTTGTGACAAGATGGCTCAAAGTTAAATAACTTGCCATGCAGCGCTGGGCAGTATGAGGTTTCTGACACATGGTGTTTATATGCCAACTTTTTCTTCTCGCCAACAGCATTAGGAATGACATCCTCTGCCAACAGCTTCTTTTTAGCCTACTTGGAAATCCCAAAAAGCATAGATTTATGCCAAGATGAAGATGCCAACATTTTTCAGTTTTAGCCCACTTGGAAGCGCTAATAGACATAGATTTATGCAGAGAATTGAAGAAATAAGAGATGAAGGGGTAGGCTTATTTCTTGTGTCTCATATATCAGTGCACACATATCTTGCTAATTTATTCTGTTTAATCCCATCACTTTTAATGATCCACCTGAGTAGGTAGGAAGGAAGTGGTATTGAGAGTGGCAGAGGTCTACCTCCCACTCAGGCAATCCATCCATCCCTCACCTCACCTCATCCTTCCTCCTCCCACTCTTCCCCTGCTGCCCCGCTCTCAGCTCCCAACACCCATCACCTATTAACCCTCCTTTCTCCTCGCTTACTTTCCTCCTCCAACTTTTAAAGACAGGCGTCTCAGGAATAGCCAAAACATTGATTTTTGACCATCTCAACCACCGCCCCCTGCCCCCTCCCCAGTATCTGTGTCACGGCTCAGGGGCTGCCTGCATGTTGCCTCCATCGTGACTGTTGGAGGTCAGCCACGCTTGAAGCCCTCAGGGATCAATGGACATGCTACTGTACAGTAAATATTCACTCCCAAGCTTATCTGTAGCACGCTGTAAACATGCTTGTACTTGTACAGTACACATTTGCACACAGACACACGTGCACATCACAGAGACCAATGGTCACCCCCCCCCCAGAGCTTGTCGTCACATTTGCCCACCTCCAATCCCCGGGGTGTGAATGGAGGAATCTAACTCTGGATAGGTGATTTCAATTCAATTCTCACCCACTGGATCTGTTTACGCTCCAGCAGGGTGAAATATGCTATAGGTTGTTTTCCCCTTGTCACACTAACTGCCACTGGTGTCACACCACAAGGACTATATTTATACTCTTTGCAACAGCTCTTTATAGATTTAGTCAACTGTAGGAAATACAAAAAAATAACAAACAAAAAAACAACAACCACATTTTGAATCCTTTGCATTTTTGGGTTTGATGGAGATTGGTGATGGAGAGGCTTAGGTCAACCAAATCAATGTATTATTCAGGCAGGCCTAACAGAGTATAGTTTGAAAGACAGATGTGTAGATAAACAGGTAGGAGGCATTTGTCAAAAGTAATACCTTACCATAGTGCCCTTGAACAAAGCACTACGTTTCTACCGTTTCAAGGGCTGCAGTTGCGTAGGTGTTAACATTGTTATTAGCGGTACGTGCGTGTGTGTTTACGTGCACTTGCTCGCATATGCCATTGCTGTGTCCTCCAGAACCCCTGTGTCTCCAACTTTCTTTTTTTTATTGGACCTGACAGTTACCATTGTTTGTTGCATGCAGAGAATGTTTTATGACCTTGCAAGTAAACCAACACATTTATACAATGCACTTGTAAAATCCACAGCCGTAGCCAGCGTGTAGAGATCCAGAAAAAGCCCAAATCTTCAGACATTGGAGACAGAAATATATTTACTGTGGACTCGTGTCTGAATATTTTTGAGTGAATTATTATTCTGAGTGAATTATGACCATTTCATTTGTACCTCTGATAATTTTTTACACTGAGCCAAAAATGCTTTACAACAGGTTTTGTCTGTATGTTTCACACTTGACATCGATATTGCAGCTACTTCAGACATGAAATGTAGCATTTTTTTAAGGCAGTATCAAGGAGCTCTACTGTGTGTGTGTGTATGTGTGAGTGTGAGTGTGTGTGTGTGTGTGTGTGTGTGTATTTTAAGGAGGGGAGGGTGGATTAACCGGTGCAGGATCTGTCATGGTGACATTTGTGTCCCCTGGCGGAGCAGCAGGGGTCCTCTTCACCTCCGTAACCTTCAACTTTCAGCCTTAACCCCCTTCAGGCCCCCTCTTGTGTCCACCACACGCCCAGCACGTCTGAAGGGAGGGGTGTACAAACGCAAAAGAGTGAGAAAAATAGATGGGGGGGGGGGGGGGGTGCAGAAGGGAAGAGGACGGAGAGCTGCAGGGGAGGGCGGGATGAGGAGAAAGAAAGGTTGTGAGAAGGAAAGAAATAAGGAGGTAAGCATGGGAAACATAGGAGAGACGGAGGACCGGAAATGAGGCAAGAAAAGGGGGGAGGAAAGGGGGGGGTAAAGAAAAAGAAAAAAAAAATAGGTGTAAGAAGACAGTGGAAAAGAGGACAGAGAGGCAGGATGATTGGCAGAGGAATGTGAAGGGAGGGCAGAACATAGAGAATACGAGCCTGTAGGACAGAAAGGAGAGCACAGACACCACAGAGAGGAAAGTGCAGATATGAATGATAAAGGAAGGTGTTTGGTAGTGCTCTAAATTTCTCATGTCCTCAGCTGCACAAGAAAAGTCTGTTTTCTGCCTCCTCTGCTCTCCGTCAGTGTGACTCCACACTGAAATAAACATACTCAGTCAACATGTATAAAAAATTTTGGAGTTCTGATCTGAAGTGGAGTTGGTCATGTGACATAATCTTAGGTCAGACTACTCTTAAAGGCATTAGAATGAAAACAATTAGTCAACTGAAGGAGAATAAACAGGCAGTAGCTCTTATAATAAATCAGCTATTTAAGTCATTTTTTAGCTGCTTTTCTTTCTCTCATGCAATTGCATAATTAATTCTCATTTCGTTTTATGGACTGTTGACGGACTAAACAAGACATGTGGTTTATCACTGTGGGCAGAACACTGAAACAGACACTTTCATTGTCCCCCGACATTTATTGACCAACAATTAATTGATTGATAGAGAAAACAATTGCCAGATTAATCAATAATATAAATAATCCTTAGCCTGTATGTATGCATGCTGAATGCAGTCGTTTGCAGTAGTTTAACCAGCTAATGTTGATAAATAACTTTAAGGATAAGTAATGATCAAAATTATTATCCATTCTTATTATTTTACTACTTGTTTAATCAGTCAATCATGTTAGCACGATACATCCTTCCTTCCCTCAACCTTTTTTCTGGACTTTATTTTGTATTTTATGTTTTCACTACATCAGAAAAACTAAATAGTAAATACTTTATAAGAGCAGTTGCCCTTAAGTGTGTGGTGATAAGTAAATAAATGATCAATGTACAGGTTGTACAGAACTTAACAGCTTCATTCATGGTGTTTTTTGACTATAGTCCAGTATGTGCTGCAGCCGCTGTCAGAACCCATCTTGATTTCAGTCACACTCTTCCTGTCTGTTCTGTCAATACAGAAAGCATTGGTGCAGTTCAGTTGTGAACATGAACACAGGCAAAGTGGGAATGTGAAGAATGTGGAACAAAGTTGTTTCTGTGCAGTCCCCCCCCCCCCACATCTTCATACCTGCTCACCTGGCCAATCACTGTGGAAAGTAGGCAGCGCTGCCAAAAGTTTCAAACACTGGAGACAACAAGCCACCTTTCGACCACCCCCACCCACCCACCCATGTTCTTCTTCTTCTGTCGCTCCTGTCCCCTTTTGGTCTGTCCTGTATCACTCTCCAGCAGCAGTTCCCATCCTCTCACCCAGTAAATCAGCATAAAATAGCTCTAACTGTGGCAGATCATTGGGTACAGAGAGGGGGGTGGTCTGAGTTAGAGTGCAGAGCTTTGAGCTTTGCTGCTTTTTTTTTTTTTTTTTTTTTCTGTGCCGCTCTTTTCAAGATGGGGCCCATGAAATTATCCAATAGGATTATGTAAGGCATTATGGATTCTGCTGCGTCCTGTCATCCGTTTGTCCATTGTGTTCCCCTCTCTCTCATGCAGCCTGGTTTGTTAGCCATGAAGCTACTCTACCCATTGTGTGTAATTGTATGTTCTCTTTCCTGAAGTAGCCGAAACCTATTCATGAAGGTCTACATTCATATTTTGGGCATATGTTTAGAGTAGGATTATCTTGTTAAAATTATTGGTGATATTTCAGTTAAGTTCAGGAGGTTAACAAACCTCATGGTACGTACCTGTTGAACATGTATCTATTGTTCATCCTCAGACTGATATGTATCTTATGGTGTAATCCTTTAAGATGCTCTCTCTTAACTAACCAGCTTTGTTTAGACAGAGGTGGGGTTGTGTTCAGCAGCCTGTGGGTCTTTGTATGTCCATGACAGTGAACCTGGCATGTGAGAGCTCGTCTCTTCAAACCCTCGCTGTTCCTGCTGAGGTCACAGGGTGACCTTGGAGCTGTGGAAACCATGTTTACCAGAGACCCCTGTGTTCAGGCAGAGGCTGGATGGCTGCTCCCATTCAACCACACAGGTGTATGAGAAGCAAAGCTGGCTTTTTAGCTTGGAAGCAGAAAAACTGAAAAATGACCTATCTTTAAGACTGGTGCAAGTTTGTTTCAGGTGGGGTCAGCCAACAGAAAGCTGATCGTTTATTAAGAAAAATGTCATTATTGTTTTGCTTTATTTATAGGTGTTTCTTTTTTGGTAAACAGTGTCCATCTTCACTGCTATTATAGCATCCCATCACTGCTGTATATTTTAATAATAATAACTCACTATTAAAACTTCCATTGAAACTCACTGTTTAAATAAAAATGAACATTATAAATGGTCTATTATTAAATCTAATGATTATTGTCACTGTTGATTATGTAATCTGTCCCCCCCAACACCCCTGAAATATTCCATTTATAATAGCATTTTTGAAGCTGAACCCAGCTAATCTCTTGTATTTGCATGTAATTGGACTTAAACTATTGCAATTAATCAATTTCCTATAGATTTGCAAATCAATTAATCATCTTGGCTAATCTTTCAAAAATCACAAGCCTCTGTCATGATTATACTGTAAACTCTTTAGCTTAGGTTGTACATCTCTCCAGCAAATATCCAGGCTTGTGTCAATGTAGAAATAATTAAGCAAATAAACTAGAGTGTGTGCTGATACGACTTTTTTAAACGCAGATGATTTGGTGTGTAATATAATCTATCATATCTACACCGAGAGTATAGATTTGCATATTTACAGCACATACAGCCTAGACACTCTCTTGTCTTTTCACTGTGCACTGCTGTGTGTGTGTGTGTGTGTGTGTGTGTGCGTGTGTGTGTGTGTGTGTGTGTAAGCGAGTATATAAGTCTGAGCGTGTGTGTATGTGTGTGTGCGTGCGTGCACAGACTCGCAGCAGCCACCCTTGCCCCCACCCCTCTCATTAATATGTATGTGTTCTGAGGCAGCTAGCGAAGACGGTGTGTTTCTCACCCGCTGATTAATGCTGTCTGTCAATTACCTCTAGATCCAACCGTGCTGTGGAGCTTCCCCCAGGACCACACAGACCAGGTTGGAACACACTCTGCTTTTTCATTCTTCTCTCACTCTCTTCCTCTCTCCCTCTCTCCCTCTCTCTCTCTCTCCAAATCTCTCTCCCTCTCTCTCTCTCTCCCTCCCTCTCTCGTTCACTGTAACAGACAACCTCTACCTCCTCCTCCTCTACCATCTCCCTTCCTTTCCTAATGCCCTCACTCACCCTGCCATCCTGTGGTAACCTCCCCCCAACACCTATCATCACCACCACCACCAGCAGCAGCACCACCGCTCTCCTCCTCATCACTATCAGTGCTTCCTCTCTCCCTCTCTCCTTCCTCCTCCTCTCTCCCTCTCTCTCTGTCTCATTGTACGTCTGTTGCTGGTAATGAAAAGCAGTGAGCAGGTCTTCAATAACCGACGAATCAGTAATTATCATGCAACCGTGACAGGAATGCACACCTCTGTTTTCCCCTCTCTCTCTCTGTCTCTCTCTCTCTCTCTCTCTTACTCTCCCTATCTGTTTGTATCGTTTGCTTTCTCGCTCATTGTCCTACTGTGTCTGCTTCCTTTTGTTTCACATTCACAGCATTATTGGGTTCATTTTCCGTCTTAAAACAAAATCTGCAGCTGTTTTGAAGCACTTCTTGGCACAGTATGTTCCCCCTAAACTAGACAGAGGTAAGTATTGCTGGGTTATACACACCCCAGTCACTGCTGCTTGGCTGGATGGTTGAAGGCTCATGTTTTCAATGAGGAACCATGTTAAAGGTTCATTCCAGTTTATCGAATTTTGATCTTTTCTACTTATTGTGATAACGTCATGCCATAATAATCTTTTGAGCCAATAAACAAATAATCCTTTGAGCCAATAAACAAAACTTGTCATTTTCTCAGGGGGACAATACGTGTACACGCCTATGCAGAAAATAGTTGATTGATGATTGATTTAAACTGATTTCATATCTTTTTTTATTTAAAAGGCCTGCTCTTTACCCTTACAAAAATGCAAAAAATATGCTGCCTCAGCAGGGTGTCTTTGTTATTTCTCTCTGGCTTCACCTTCAAAGAACGACAGTCGAGATCCAACTTGATCAAAACGATCACACGGCCTATAATAATAAGTGTATTTATCTCCATGTTGTGCACATTGCTCCATAAGTAGATGAGGTTGAATCACTCTCCTGTTGTTGCTCCAGCATGTGGTGATGCCATCACTCCTGCTCTCTGCTGCTGTTGCTTCTCAGGCAGTGTGTGTGACAATTAGTCAGTCGAAGAATGGCAGAAGACTGATTTGACAGCAGAGAAACAGGCCATGCAACATATTGTTTCTGTGCCAAAAGCCACAGAGACAGAAAATACAGGTCCTGAAGCAAATCATTGGACTGCAGCAGCCCATCACTAGAAGAAAGGGAGAAAAATTAAAAACAACAATATGTGTATAGGCTAACTATCTCTCAACACAGCAGCCATGCTACAGAGTTTAAAAAGCTCTTGTGCCTCTCTGATCCACTTGGAGGAATAAACAGGCTAGAAAGATGCTGCAGGCAATGTTTTCCTGCCCCACAATAACCAGAGGATGCTATCAGAGTGAGAGGTTGAGGGAGTTAGGGAACAAGAGTGCGAGCGAGAAATTACACACTTATGGACGTAGTCACAGGAAAGTGTTGATGGAAAAGGTACAAAATGAGCAGCTGAAACTCAGAAATGTAAAAGAAAAAAAAATACAGTGTATGTGTTGACATGAGCCTCATCCTCTGCTTCAGCAAGTCTTTTTTTATTTACCCCCCCCCCCCCCCCCCCCCCCACCTCACTTTTCTTTAATTCTGTTGTCGACCAGATCGTTTGTGTGGATAAGATGGCCCTTAAGATGGCTAGTTAGTTTGCTGTGTACAGAGGGATTGGCCCTTTCCCCCGTATACATAAAGGCTGTATTCACGGGCCTCATTACCAGGATTAGGGCTCCTTTCCTCCTTTGTGGGACTGTAGGCTGGAGTCCTCTGTAGCCACAGACTCTGTCTCTTTCTGTGGCCCGAGCTGGCCAGCATATGGCAGCAGCAGCCAACAGTCTCTGCAGAGGGGCTCAGAGCTCAGAGCAAGGCCTCCTTTTGTTTAGGCCGTTATTGTTGCTCAGCGTAATGACATTTGTAGGCCGTAGGATCGGGGTGGAGGGGTTAGTCTACCCCAGGGGAGAAGGAGAGAGAGAGGGAGACAGAAAGAGGGAGAAAGAGAGGGAGAGGGATGGAAGGAGGGGGAGAGGCGAAGACATGCAGACAGACAGGAGTGTGGATTATGGAAATATGAATTGATTTTTTTTCTGTTCTGTGGTAGAATAGAAAGCTCAAAGGAGAACAGACTGCAGGCTGGCTGGCACGCCGGGGTGGTGCTGGGGAAATATGAAGTGAGAGGCGCTTGCTCCCTCTTTCTCTTTCTCTGTCTCTCTCCTCCCTTTTTCTATTTCCCTCCTGCTCCCCCTATTCCTCCCTCAGCCCCTGAGACTCTTGATGCCTGGTCATCCACAGATGCCACTTGGATAGAGAGGGGAGAGATGGAAGAGAGAAAGAGGGAGGGGAAGGGAGAGGTGGCTAAAGCATATATTTGAATCGCAAGAAGGGCTTTTTTTTTGCAAATGAAGCAGACAGATGGAAATCTGTCCATTTCTTCTCAGATCTCATCCCAAAGTTGTGGAAAAACACAGCAGAGTGAGCACACACATACAGTCACACAGAAAATGGTTCTGCCAGTTTATTCTAGCTAACCACAGTGTGGTGTATAGAGGGCCCATTTCTCTGTATAGAACAGAGGATAATATGATAAACACTCAGCAAGTTTCACAAATAGACGACCATTTGAAAACTTGCACAGACTGTGAGCTACTCCATAATATCTGTAAAAACTGGAATCTACTGCTTTAATCTTGTCCACCCAAGATTACATGCAGAAACATATTTGACTTTGGCTTCTGTCAGACCACCATGGAATTAACTGATTTAACAAAGTAATTAAGTCTAACGTAAATCATAGTTCATTTAGCTGAAACCTCCAGGAACATACTGGTGCTGTAGATTATATTGTAATGTAACCAGTCCATCTTTTACACAGAATGTCAGTACTTCCTTCTGTAGGACTGTATATGATTCAGAGGAACCATCACATATTATTTGTATATTTGTATATGCTTTATAACAAAGGGATTATTAACAAATTATACACGTCTACCACCTTAATAAGCAATACTCAACAATATAAGGCAATGTTGGTAGAAGAAGAGGTAAAAATGGAAATACCTGAGGAGATGTGGCTACAAGCCTGGGCGAGTATATTAACTCTAAATGAACAGGGATCAAGTGCTCTTGCTGGAGGGAGTGTTGTTCAACTGGTGGACCATGCCCACATATTTTTGTATTGTCCTTATATCCAGCTTTTTTGAATGAAAGTGCAATATTTAATGTCAGTAATTTTTAATCTCTCTGACCTGAATTTTTGCAGCTATACTTAAAGTTTTTTCTGTATAACTGATACATTCTGAAGACTTTTAAGACGATTATACCATGCTAACCTTAGAAAAACTCCCCTGCTGTGACCTTTTCATCAAACACTGTCATCTATCTAAACTCCATGGATTATATTTTATGACTGCAGAAAGAGAAGTGTGAAAAACACTGGATGAAATGGGATTATTATTTCCAGGAAAAAGACACAGATTACTCCACATCCTGCTAGTAATTCTGTTAAAGACTCCACCTTCTATTTCTACACTGATTATTCTCTATTTTATGGATATATTTCTCCACTGCCTTAACGCTGTCCTTCTCCGCTGTGCTCTCCTGCACATTCCTTCCTTACAGTTTAGAATTAGCTTTCCTCCCCCAGTTTACTTGCACATCATTCACATACATGCACTCCCATGCACACACAGAGATAACTTTTTGTTTTGTTTTCTTGGCATATCATCGTTATGCGTCATTCTGGTCTTAGTGCTACTGCTTATGACTATTAATCTTTCCTCCTATTTGTCAATTTCTGTTTCCTGTCTTGTCTTTTCTTTCTCTGCCTTCATCATTCTTTTTCTGACCATATATATATATTTTTTTTTAGAGTATCTCTCCACCCCCTGTGTTCCCTTGGTATCTCTTGCTCCCTCCTGGTTCAATAACCCTCTTGTTTCCAGAAACCTAATCTCATATTTCCCCACACAAGACACCGTTGCAGGAAATTGCAAATTACATATAAACTACTTTTTTTTCCTGCCAGCCTGGTTTTAGCATAATATCCAGAGAGAAATAAAGGAAATAATGAATTATGAATAGATTTTACTGCAAGGTCTTCTCTCAGCTATGAACTAAAGGTGATGTTAACTCTCTATGGCCATTCCACACATTTTAATAGGGAACCTTTGATCCTCCTGCTGTATACTGCATCAAGTTGACCGTATAACATGCTATTTTTCATTTATGCCAAGGCTACAGTTGGTGGAATTAAATCCTAAAAGGAAAATCTACGCTTTGATAGGGACTCATAGATTGCTATGTATAATCAGTTTGTGATATTTAATGCATTGTAGGACTTATGCTGTGAGAAAATGGAGTAATATGCTTTTCCTGCTGAGCAATTTTTCAGTGAGTCTCTACATTTCCTAGCTGGCCTTTTACATTAGGTTGTTGCATATGGAGCATATAGGTGGTGAATAGATAAATCACTGTTGCCAGTTGAGAAACCTCATTCACTCTTCTTATATAAAATACATGTCTTGATGTTACTTTGTAGTTTGGATTAATGAGCTTAGATGAAGTAATTATTTGCTTTGTCTGTGATAGAGGTCCCCTTTTATCATTGTGCAAAACAAGGAGCCTATAAAGAAACTCTTGCCTTTTGGCTTAGTTGGACTGCCACAATATCTAATGTTTACAGCAGATGTGTTGGGCTGTAAAAGTACTTCCTTGTATCAGGCTCCTGCTACTACTAGTCCTGTATATCCATCTTTGGTTAAAAGCTCACTGTCTCATCAGCCAGACAAAGAGAGAGGGAGGGACAGATTAAGAGAGAGCAAAGGATGGAGGAAGAGGGTCTCCTGAGGCTTCAACCTCAGCAGACTCTGGACTGGCTTTGGGTGGGGGAGGCAGGCAGGAGGGAGGCAGGCAGGAGGCTCTTTCGGAAGACAGGTCGACTGGGTGGGTGAGGCAGAAGTGGTCTGAGGGATTGAGGTAAAGGCGAGGAGCTGGTGGACATGATTGGTGGCATTAGCCCACAGGGAGCTGAGTGTTGTCTCAGAGGAAACGAGGAGATTATGGTCAAGACTGGTGGTGGAGGAGACAAGGTGGGTGTGAGGAAGTTCAGCAGCAGAGGGGCCAGAGATGCTGACTTGAAAACAATTATATGTGGTCCTCCATAAAGAGGACCCTGTATAGCACCTGAAGAGGGGACTGAAAGGTGTAGGCAGATGGAAGAGGAAAGGAGGTGGAGGATTGGAAGTATAGGGGTTGAAAAGAAATCTATGATGGGAAAAAAAGGGTGACATTGAACACTGGAGGGAGGTGAGCAGGTCTTGAGATCAGTGGGATAGGGAGGTAGACAGATGAAGGGAAGGTGAGAGGCATTTGGAATGACAAAATGGGGAAACAAATGGCAAAAAGATAGAGGACAGTGAAAATCAGGGTGAGTTCGTTTGTGAGACAGAAGAGTTGATAGACTCAATTTTACTGCAAAGCTGGTTGCAGAAAACCACCTTTTTCATATGAGTGAATGTTTCTGTAATGGGAAGAGTAAGTATTGTAACTTCAGGGTCTACAAAACCATGCTTAAATCCTTGTGTGATTTCACATGTTGTCCGTATTCTTACAATAATGGTGTTTTCTACATGTTCTGAGAAATTGATAAGTTTAGATGTGAAACACCACCATGAATTGATATAGCAGGTGATAGACAGAGTAATGCACGACATGGCAGAGTTTGTGTAGCGGAGTGCAGTTGACAGGAAGGAAGGGGATGGTTGATAGCAGGGAAGAAGATGATGCTTGAGATAAAAGTACAGCACCTCTGTCAGACCAGAGGCTTTTCAAAAGGACAAAGCCAACTTGCCCACCCATCTTCTAAAAAGATAGGAGAAAGAAAAGCAGTGATGTTTTGTGGCTCACTGTGAGTGTTTTGTCAGCTCTTTGGCTGCTGCTGCAGCCAGTTTTGTGAAGCTGTAACAGCGAGGCACAGGGTGTGGGAAACCAAGACATGAAAAAGATGGTAATTCATACCTTTTTGTGTGTGTGTGTGTGTGTGTGTGTGTGTGTGTGTGTGTGTGTGTGTGTGTGTGTGTGTGTGTGTGTGTGTGTGTGTGTGTGTGTGTGTGTGTGTGTGTGTGTGTGTGTGTGTGTGTGTGTGTGTGTGTGTGTGCATGCACGCAAACGGGTATAGGCCTAAATGTGTGTGTGCATGTATTTGTGTACATGTATGTGTGTGATGTCTGTGTGTCACAGGGTTTCGTCTTTCCCCTTCACTGCACCCTGACAGCAGTGTCAAACAAGGCCTCATATGATCTGTGTATGTCTTTGAGAATATGTGTGTGTATGTGTCTGGGTTGATAGTGTTTTTATTCTTTTCTCTAACCCTTTTCACCCCAGATCCCTGGAGTGTTCCAGGGTCTTGCCTAATGGACAGTCTCGCCCCACTAAGCTGGCCTTTGGCTCGGGCACTGAGCTGGACGCCTAACTAGGGCCCTTTGTTGCTCATGGGTCCTGATTGTGTTGACCCCTGGGCTGGCTTCCTGGGAGAATAACAGCGTTGGAGAGGGAAGAGGAGTGCAGGGGAAGTGTTTTTATGCCTCGCTGCTCACATCTCTCCAGCAGCGCCCAACGACTAGCAAAAAGAAAGTGGTTGTGTGTTTTGGCAATGGAGTAAAGAGTTGTTGGCTGCTTGTGTTTTCCAAGCTTTAGGTGGACAGTAGTGGATTGGGCTACAGATGTAGCCATCCTACAAGTCCTACAAGGCAGCTGCACCTTGGTTGCACAGCCATTCTGCTTCCAGGAAGAATTGTTTTCTAACCATATGAGCTTAACTAGTTCCTACTTGGTTAATGACTCATGGATATATAAGTCTAATATTAAAAGTGGCAATTGAAAAGAGAGACTTTAATGACACAAAAAAATCACAAATATAATGGTTGAAAGCTTGACATTTTTAAAGTTGTTGGCACAGTGCAATGCACTTTGGATGTTCATTTTGAACAATAGAAGATATCTTTACAGATAAAACTAGTTAAAAGATTTAAACTAAACTATTAAACTATTAAACTTAAAGTGTAATCAAGCTTCATTTAAAACACTACTTGTTTGAAAATGTTTTTGCACTCATGGTCACAGTAAAGGAACAGAGACTTTAGAACAGGGAACAGGGACATTTAGACATGTGACTACATGTTCCACCTTTTTTTGTTTCATTTTCATTCTCTTGATTTTACATCCATTTGTCAGTTTGTATGCTGGACTTATCAAGCTTGTCAAGCAGCAGTAATTCCATTAATAAAAACATGCATTATATTTGTACATATTGCCAAACTTTCAACCTATAATGAATGCAGTCATAGAGGAAAAAGAAGTACATCTACACTTGGAAACAGGTTGTCCCTGTCAACAAGCAAACTCATATTTACCGTACTGGATGCCAGACTTACCCTAACCACATATTGCTGTTGCCAACAGTACTCTCACACATATAATGATGTGGCTTAATTGGTATACATTTTTTCCCGTAACAACCCCATACATGGCACAATCAGGAGCCACCAGCCAGAGACAGAGATTGAAGCAGTGGCAGAACAAACAGAGTGCTGTGTAAAAGGAGAGAAGGATGGAGAAAGGTAGGAGCAGGAGAAGGAGGAAGGGGAGAGTGCAGAGAGGACCTGACCCTCCCTCCTAGATTCCATGTACATCTGTCAATGAGACGTCCACAGCCAAATGTTTAGGAGCCAGTGTTGCATTGCTGCTCTCCTGCTGAGCGTCAATGTATACATTCTTTATGCGTGTGTGTGTGTATGTGTGTGTGTGTGTGTGTGTGTGTGTGTGTGTGTGTGTGTGTGTGTGTGTGTGTGTGTGTGTGTGTGTGTGTGTGTGTGTGTGTGTGTGTGTGTGTGTGACGCCATGTGTTAGAGGCAGGCCCACATCAGGGTTCATACAGTCGAGCGAAGCCCAGTGGGAGCTGAAAGCTTAAAGAAGGAAATCCCCCCCGGCTGCTTGGTGCACGTACACATGTACGCACACACACACATACACACACGCTCTCTCTCTGTCTCTCTCTATCCTTCTCCCTCTCCTCCTGGCACTTCATTAATGAAGCCCATGCTTGTATGTTTGGGGCATATGCAGCTCTCTTGGCCCAACACTACAAGTGTGTGTGTGCGTGTGTGTGTATGTGTGTGTGTGTTAGGGAGTGAGACATCTCCCCCTATCACATGGTAATATATTCAGTGGAAGATCACGGCAGAGGCATAATACTGCCGCTCTCCCCTGTCTGAGCCCATCTGTGATATGTAGAAAGGACATCAGCAGGACAGGGTATTAGCACTGGAATAATGCACACTGTTATTGTTGACGCCACATACTTATTCTCTGAGCAATATGCCCCCTCACCCCATAACATAAATACATCCATTGTGGAAAAAGCAGAAAATAAATGAGTGCAATACAATGGATGGCATGTATACTATCCCAGTGGAATGCTGTTATATTTGAGGTGACTCATTAACAGCTGATAGACGGGGAATGGATTTGGACAGTGGGGGGTAAAGGGGACTTATCCCTCTATTTACCATAAATTATTGAATTCATTCTACATGTGCATTATATGTTATAATCTAACAGGAGGCAACATTTTATCTCCATGTTAAACTTTACGGTTAAATGCAGTGGTTTCGGGACTCTAATTTCCCAATAACATTTCCATCCAAGGGGAGGATGTACTGTAGGTAAGGTGTTGAGGTTGGTGGAAACACATGCTGTTGAGTGATTTACAAGAAGCCCAAGCTGAGGCCTTCATTTTGTCCTTGGTTTAGCCATTTGTGAGGTCCTTAAGGATCCAGAAATATAGATTTGAAAATGAAAACTATTTTCAACAGACACGGTTTCTGCTCTCTATAGAGGTGGCACACACACACATGAATATAAACAAACACATACCTGTCTGGTGTCTTGGCAAGTGCTTGAAGATGCCAGAAGATCAATCTGCCACCTTCAACACCTACTGAATAAGGGCTCTGGTAACATGGGACCCTTGTTAACCAAAATAACCTCCCTCACTACAGACATTCTGCACTAGAGGGGTCACCAGCCACAGAAACTTGTGGAGGGGATTTAAAAAAAAAAATCTAGAAAGACAAAACTCCCTCCCCCCCCCCCCCCCCCATTTCCCTCTCCTATCAGCCTGTGCAGAGTGAGCAAGAATGTGAAAATGTAACGCCCCCGTGTCAATTTGAAAGTGCACCTCATCGGCTCATGCTCATGTGCCCCTCCACCTCTCTCCATCACCCCCCCCTCACCACCTTCCCCCCTCTCAAGCAGCTCTGTTGCTTTGGTCCGGCTCTGAAGGCCGTTCTTATTACCGGCACAGAGCGCAGGTCAGAATGGCAAGCCGGCAGCATACTATTAAAGCCTAATGAAAGGAATCTCTGCAGGGTCTGAGGTCTGCAGCGGCCAGAGGAGGCTGTGTCTCTGCCCATTGTTCTTCTGCTCCTCTCCTCACAATCCTGTAGGTTTTTTTATTCTGTCTCTAAATCTGGCTTCTCTGACATCTCCCGGCTCAGTCTGTGTCTGTCACTGTCTTTGTGTCCCTCACTCATTTTCTGTCTTTTACTTTGTCCTGTTCTCTCTATTCATCTTTAGGTCTGTCTCCACCTGCTTGTGCATTAGATGGTGTTTGTTGACGTACCCCCCCTATGCAAATGCCGTTGCATGTTGTCAATTATTCAACAATTCCAGAAACTTTACCATGAACCTTGTGAAATAATTATCTGTTCCCTTTCTTTTTCTACAAATTTTTCAAATCAAGATAGTGCTGAAATGGTTCCAGTTGAAAATAATGAATTTACTACATTGATCCCCACTGGAGAATTGTCTTCATTTATGCCCCTTCAACAGGAAGGTCAGAGGTCAAGGTCACAAACAGAGCAGCAATCCTATAGAGTCTTCTGTTCAAGACCCAAATATTTCCTGACTTCAGGGATTAAACCCTGGTTGTCACTTTCTTTATATTCTGTCTTAATGACCTTCAGTAGCTGTTCGGCACTTAAAGTATGCCGTAAATTTCTAGCAAAAATAGATCACGGGAAAATTAACATAGCTTTGTCGTTTCTGCCACACTCTGAAAACATTCAGATTGCATTGTCAAAAGTAGCTTACATTGGCATTTTAAACGAAGATATTACTCATGCATAACATTCCAGTATCTATCATACGTGCTGGTATTTCATGAGCTTATAAATTAGTGGCATTGTCCGGGAAGATGTAGCAGGCTGGTTAATATTATTGGAAGTAAAAGTTGCTGATATAGATTGTTTGATAGTGATAAAGCATTGGATTAATATGCTGCAGTCTGTAACATGACAGTAGATTAATCTCTGGTTCCCTTTCCATATTTATTTGTTAATCATATTGATCTCATTGTGTATTTGAATGTATGGAAAGGTATTAATGTAGGAGGTATGAAAATTGACAAAAGTTGGAGAGCTACCATTTAGCTCCTTCTTTTGTTTGCCTCAGAGGAACAAAAAATGCTCATTATAACAGATGCTACATTAAACCAAATCTAATGTTTTTATTTCAGTGCTTTATTAAGGTAATAAACATTAACATCTTTTTATGCTTCATCTCTCTTCTCTCTCATTATTTAATCATTTATTCTTCTGTTCCTTAATTCTCTGTGTCTTAATGCCTCTGTGTTTCCTTCTCATTATCCTTTCACATCCAGTAACCTTTTAATATCTGGTGCATTGAGAGATAACTGAAGAAACAGGAAGTGGTCCAGGAAGTTTGTTGTTTACATTATATTAGATCACAGACCTTTCTATCCCTTAAAACCACTGACACTAGTCATCGGTTCACCAGTTGTTTTGTGTTAAAATGTATTTGAGTCATTTGTTTGTGACTTTGTGTTTTTCTCAATTTTGAACCTACAGTAGTTTTAATATACCAGTCTACCTAATCAAGGTTTCATACCATCATACATTTTTATTCTGCATTATTTATTTTTTCCTGTCTTTCTTAAACCAAGGCTCAGCTGTCCTTGTGCCTTTACACATTGCAAATGAATGCATATCCATGCAAATTCTTAAAAAAGAAAGGCTGAGAATTTGAATATTTTGCTTAAAGCTGCACCCAGGTCGACCCTGCCATTCGGCATTTGAAAGCAGTGTGTCTGTTTGAATACTGAGGATCTCTCTTTGTCATGTTCGCCAGAGGGGCTGGGTGAGCGAACCAGCACCGGCAGGATGGGCAGAGATCGGCTGGGTAGCTGCACACAGACAGACTAATTGGGAAAAGGGGGGCGAAAGGGGGGACGAGGGGTGTTGGTAAGGGTGAGGAAAAGGTGGGGTTTGCAGGAAGGGGGGAATCTAAGATGACGACAGGGGGTTTAGGAGGGAGGTGAGAGAGGACAGTGAGTTGGGGGTGGAGGGAAAGATGGAGAAAGGAAGGAAGAGAGGAGGTGATGAAGAGGGCATAAGAGCGTGCAAGAGGAAGAGGTGAAGGAAGGGTGAGTTGAGACACTGTGGTTTCCAGCACTGATGTGTTAGTAGCCCTGCTGACTATGTCATTATATAGTAGAAGTGCTGGCTGGATAACCAAGGTCCCTACCTGCTGGAATCCACTGATGCCTGAAAACTCCATTATACTGTATGTTTGACACATATGGAAGAGATTTCTTTGCATAAATTAGCTTTCTTGCAGTTATCAAACATATTCAAACATTACGTTATCTTAGTATAATAAAAGTATATATTTAAATCCAACTGAGCATGCACCATCGGATATAGTTTGGTGTGACATTATTAATGTAATGTGCTGGGAGGTCAAAGATTTTATGTGTACGGTGTATAAATTTCAGCATGGTATGTCATGTAGTGTTGGACTACTGTATGCATTGTCTGAAATGAAAAATAAGAAAAAAAATGAACTTTACTCATGATTCACTTACTAGCTTTTTCCAAAGTTTTCAAATGCATCTCCAGGCCTGCCTAACTTCATCTATGTCATGCCATCCCCCTTGTAAATTCATTTATTTAGTAATTTAATCCACCCTTGGTCATGACACATACTTAAAACATGAGGTGAATATTTATTTGGCCAATGTTATTTTTTATGCATACATTTGCTTTTTGACACAGTTTTTAGATAGTTTCTTGATAGTAGTTAGAATAGTAGTTTAATTACTGGGATCTTTTTCTCCTTAGAACTTCTTGCGGGACTAGTTTACCATAGGTGAGCCTAAAGGTGGTGAGTCTTAACCTTGAATATGTGCCACATGGATTAGATCATCAGATTAGCCTTGCGTGAAAGAACTCAGCCCGCTCATTTATTAGGCATAACAGGGCAGGGTTGCCTAATAACAAGGTTGAATTTGGTGCAACTGGTGTATTATTTTGTTGTAACAGTCGAAATTCCATTCTTTACCTCAAAAGATAAAATAGTTGCTGCCATGATAAGTTTGCAGAGCTGTCTAACCCATTCAATCTGTATTACAAACTGTTTATTGTTCTGATGTCTGATTAGACTTTAAAGTCCACCAACACAGCCTCCTGTAGTGTTTTAAATGCACTGTTTTATTGCAAGGGGGAGGGGGGGGGGGGGGGGTGTACAGTCTCTGGCTGTCGTCAGACCCTGCTAATGTTCCGGCTTCATTCTGTGAGTTTAAGCTATTTACATGGCTGAGGAGAGGTTTTTACCCCTGTAGGAGCCAAAATAATTCAGAGCTGGTTTGATGCTCCACTGCCTTGATGACTTGTGCACATTAGCTGAGCATGTGTGACACACTGCTTCAGGACTGAGCGCAGTCCACAGCTGAATCCTCATAGAGATTCACAGATGTGTACCATACCACTGTGTTTTTGATTTTGGAATGGATTTTGCTACCTTCCCAGCTTTAATTGATTTCCATTCATTTCCACATGGTATGAAAGATCAACTTGTGGAGACTTTACTTGAGGTAGGTAATCCATCACAGTGAACATCTTGGCTGCATTATTTTGAGTTATGTTATTTTGGTGTGGTAATGCACCACAGACATTTCAAATCAGTCTGCACTTACAGTTGCATTACCAGGAAACAATAAATTAACTTTGACAAAAATAAAACCAGACAAGATGTTCACTGTGATGGATTATACAGTAAAAACACATTCAGAAATCTAAAACAGTACAACATGCTTTGAAAACAGCTTACGGTAATGTAAAGTATATGTGAATTGTAGTAATGGGCTAACACATGCAAAAACTCTGATATAGTAAAATCTGCTTCTAATATTGGTATACTAGTGGTAGGTTTACAAATTTGCCTGCCACCAGCCTCCATTCCTAACTACAGGCTGTATAGAGGACTCTGGGGGCCAGGCTGCACTGAACTAGGTTGAGTTACACTGGGCAGCCAGCTAGATTGATCTGGCTGCAGTAGCCAGGGGAATATAAAGCAGGGCAGGGGCTTAAAGTCTGAGTCCCCCCAGGGAGGAGTCCTTGCTGCATAGGGAGAGGGGCATGAACTGAGCTACTTCTCTCTCCCTCACTACTCCCTCCCTCCTTTCCCCCCTCCTTCTGCTCTTGCGTCCGTCCATCGAAATACCTTCCATCTCTCCATTTCTTGTGACATTCACTGGGTCAGTCTCCTTTGCCTCCATCTTTCTTTTTCTTTCTCAATGTTTTTGCTTCGTAATCTATTTCAGAATTTTGCTCCTTTACTATCATCCTCTTTCTCTCTTTACATCCACATTTTTGTACAGTACTCCTGTGCCTCACTTTGCAAACATTTGCAAACATATGTGAAAGTGAATATTGGTCATGAAGTTCGCACCCAAAATGAAACACCAAGGCTGATTGGCGAGTTTAGCATATGTATGTGTTATATTTATATTATATTTATGTATGTGTGTGTTAGAGACAGTAGAGCTGAGCCCACACAGTATGATCTGTCACGTGTCATATCCCACATTAAATGCTGTATGCCTCAACCATACATATCTTAAGCAGCCACAATTACTTCTAAAAAGAATCAGGGGTAGAGTAAGAATAAAAGTGAAATTTAGGCCTATTTTTTAAGAGTAGAGAAGCAAGACTGTTGCCCTGTGCCGCAAAGTTATTTTGCTCTTCCCTGCTGTACTGTGCTATTCTGCAGGGGTACGGTGCAAAGCTGCACAGTGCTGCTGTGTGCTGTTGTAGTGTTGTGGTGCAGTGATAGCAGGATTGTCCGCTGGGGGAACCCAGAGCATTCTGTCTCACTGAGTGATACCCCTGTCTCCACTCACGATAAACAGCACACACACACACACACACACACACACACACACACACCAGCGTCTGCCAAGCTAGCAGCAGATTCCTCCCTCACTGGCCCCCACCCCCCTCGCAAAGCTGCAAATATATTAGCTGCTTCTTTTTCTTTTGTCTTGGGAAAATGGCAAGCAGGGGGAGTACGTGTATGTGTGGTGGGGGGCTTACTGTTGTAAGAAACTGTGGAAGAACACCCCCCCCTTTGTGCCACTCCTGTTTAGATATCCCTGTGGTATAGGGCCCAGTCATTGAGGGAGGGAAGTGGAAACAGAGTTACCAGTAATACAGGTATTATGTAGGAAACAGAAAAGAGACTGGCAGATGAGGAAAAGGAAGACTGTCAGTGGCAAATCACATATAAGCAGTCGTCTTCTTTGGTTAAAACTAAAAGAGTTGTTGGAAAAGCAACATTGTTGAGCTCAGCCAAAACAGAGCAAAACATATCAGCTCACTTGCCACTTGTGGTATTTAACCATACAGATAGTTTTGGTGTTATTCACACAGGTCTCTTAAGTACTTGCATTCAACAGCATTGTCTCTGTTACATTTTAGTAACATAATAAGTAGAAGTGACCTTTTTATACAGTCCGTGGGGGATGTGTCACCCAAATCATTCATTTGTGATACTGACTTACAATGCAATAGCCAGGTTAAAGTTGAAAAGTGTTTTTCCCCCTTGTTTAACAGTTTCCATTCAAAGTTATGTTTTCATTAAACATTAAACCTAATAATTAAATAGCCAGTATCCACCCATAATCAGAATAGAAGAGTGGTTGTCATATTGATATAAGTATATTAAAGTTGAAATGATCACTTAGTATAAACGGGGAGTTCATCAATAACAATTTTGACATTGTTTGAGAAAATGTGCCATATATTCACTGGTTCAAGTTGCTCAAAAGAAATTTGCTTTGAAATTTTATATCTTTGTATATATATGTGGGTTTTGGATATTGGGCAGAAATATAAACACTTTTAATACATAACATCAGGCTCAAAGAAATTCTGATGTGGTTTTTCTCTATAATTTTGTGACATGTAGAATAAAAAAAAAAAAAAAGATGAACTGAAATAAATTGATAATGAAAATAATCAGAATTATAAGTTGCATATCTATGTGTATCATAATACATTAGTAGATGAAGAAGGTAGATCTTCTCTGATTTAAGATCTGTCTTAGAGGGATCAGCTGTGTAGATGATTTAATGGCTAAAGACTGAAGATTACAAATGTCTCTAGAGTATATGATGCCAGTATACCTGAGGAAAGGAAACTGATGGGTATATGTGGTCCTTTAGAATGTATATATATAGAACATGTCTCCTGTTTCCATGTCACATTATACACACATACAAACACATCACTTCCCACTGGTCCTGTGTGAGATCAGAGTCTCCGCAGCCCCGAGACTGTCACTCAGACACAGATACCTGATGTGGGCGGGGCTGTGACAACTCTCAAATCTGGCAAGTCAAATGTTTTTATTTGCACGGAAAGCGAGCGCCTGTGTATGTGTGTGTGCACGCACGTCTGTTTGGGTTTGTGTGCCATATGCAGTGCGCCAGGGAGGGCTCTCTGGAACATATTGGTGTGCGTACATAGTGGTTAATAATAGTAGCAATCGCATACAGCGATGGCAGCTCTGATGTGTGTGACAGTTATACAGCCGCACACGCCAAGACACAAGTCACACACATGTATACACACACACACAGACACACACACACACTCCCACAGCAGACACAGAGACCTCCTCTGCCACTGAGCCCTCTGTCTTTGTTGAGTTCTCAATTTTATCACAGATCCTGATAAGTAAAAACAGTCACTTCCCACCCACCCCGTCTCGCCTTCCCGCCCCTCCTGTACACTCCATATGTGGGCGCACACACCGACATATAGGCAAGTCGAGCTCTGCCACCACACACACACACACACACACACACACACACACACACACACACACACACATTGATACAAATGTACATGCCTAACCACCCTCTCACACTGAATGCACAAAGTCCTTGAAGCAGGCTGGCACTCACATACATCATACACTCAAATGCACAAATACACACACACATACCCTCATCCCCCTTCTGTCATAGCTCATTGTTGCTGTTGCTTGCTTGTCTGTGGTTGTGTTGTGCTGGGGTGGCAGCTTTAAGTTTTGATAAGGAGGGGCGGGGGGAATCAGTGACTGCTCCCCACGGCGAGGTCTTAGCAACAGTAAGCAGCAGCGAGCAGAAGACACCCAACCTGTCGTCCAGATCAGTTTCTGGGGGGTGGCACAGAGCGAAAGAGAGAGAGAGATTGACAGAGAGCTGGTAGAGCAGCAGCATCAATCTCAGCTTGGACATCTCCAATCAGAAAGACAGACCTTGGGCTCAGTGGCCGAGCTTGGCACACAAGCCAAGATAAAGAGAGGCAAGCTACTGAGGCCAGAGTACAGACAGCCACCCAGTCCCCAGGATTAGTCTCTGAGCTTGGCAGAGCCTGGCCAGAACTGAGAGTGAGGTAGACAAGCAGAAGGACAGACGGCAAAAAGGACCCGGTGCCCTGCGCCTACTCTGGGCCAGGTTAGTAGCCAGAGAGACGAGGAGGCAGAGCGACAGACAGAGCAGGGACCCGGTGCTTGGTGGCTGTGTGGCTGGTCTGGAGTAGCTCACCCATATGGTGCTCCGCTCTGTTCCTGCTCCCTGTCTAAATCCATATGCCGCTGGTGGAAAGGTGCCCCCCCTCCCCTCCCCTCCCACCTCGCTTGAAGAGCATACAGGCCCTCCCCACACACACACTCCCCCAACCCACAAGGGAGGTGTTGGGAGGTAAAGCCCTGAAGGCTTGTACCCCCCCTCCTACCTCTTAACCCCTCAGAGCTGCTTAGCCCATTGTCACTACAATCTGCCACCATAGCCTTGGTGTTGTGTCCTCTCTCTCTCTCTCTCTCTCTCTCTCTCTCTCTCTCTCTCTCTCTCTCTCTCTCTCTCTCTCTCTCTCTCTCTCTCTCTCTCTCTCTCTCTCTCTCTCTCTCTCTCTCTTTCTCTTTCTTTCTCTCTCTTCCTTCATCTTTTCATCTCCCTTTGGCACCCGATAATCGATGAACTTATTAACTGCTAATTATTCAAGCTGTGGATCGAGGATCCCTCCCTATCCTTGGAAAAAAAAGGGGAACCTTTCCACTCTGCTCTGCCAAGTGAAGTGCTTTATATTGCCCATTCATTTGGATTAAGTGCATTTAGGCTGCAGTGTATGGGATGTGAGGACTTTGTCAGATTGCTATCAGCAGCGTTTAACATTAATCCTCATTTTGTTCAGCCAGTTGATAGTGCCCACTTAGTGGAAGCCCAAGAGGTTTTTATATTGAAATAGACATGTATTATTTGTTTTCCCTATGATGTGTGTTTCTCTAAAATGGTGTTTGTCTCTCTCTGTTCTGGTTTCTCAGGAGGTCCTTCAGACGATACCAAAGTTCTGCTTTCCTTTTGACGTGGAAAGGTATGATTCCTCTACCTCTCAGCTTCCTTGTTTTTTTAGCACTGCAGCTGACTTTCACCTCCCTCATGTAACACACACACACACACACACACACACACACACACACACACACACACACACACACACACACACACACACACACACACAACACACACACACAATAATATTTACACCTAGCTCTCCTCCCACCTACGAACACACATGCATTAAAAAAAATGAATGAGATTATGTGTATTTTGTGCTCTACATAATTGTGTTATAATAAAATTACCATAATTTGTAAAGGCAGTCACATGACGATTTATTGATTGTCAAAGTGTAATAATGAGTGTAATGAGTTTGTGTGTCTGCTCATTTTCACATGGGTATGATTTCATGGAGGCTTTTTGGTCTTACTCACCAACAAATCTGACTTTTTCTTCTTTGTACTGACATGCAAGCAACACAGCTGTTACCTAAATATCCCCCAAAATGAAAATGCTGTGATGGTGAGGTCACACGTTAATGATGATGACGGTGATAATGATACTAACAAATTCCATTAAGGATGATACTGATGAGGTCATCAGTGTCCAGCCCACTTAATGCAAAGGGCACAGTAGCATGTTTATGACTGCATGTGTGTGTGTGTGACAGATTTCAGAGTCTAAGGATATTTTCCCCATATCATATATGTCTGATCAGGCGGGAGGGAGGGAGAGAGGGAGGGAGAGAGAAAGGGAGAGGGACAGAGAGAGGGAGAGGGAGAGAGAGAGAGAGAAAGAGAGAGAGAGAGGGAGAGAGAGAGAGGGAGAGAGAGAGAGGGAGAGAGGGAGGGAGAGAGAGAGAGAGAGAGAGAGAGGGAGAGAGGGAGAGGTGACTTTTGTTTTTTACTGAAGCTGAACTGCTGCCATCTAGTGGTGTAGGGATATACTGATCTACTCTGGAGTTTACCTTAGGGTTATAAGAGCTTTTTACAATTTTTCAAGCAGCCATACTGGAGATATGTGACATTAGATTACAACCTTGATTGGTGATTAAGCTCATGGTGAGATTTTGACTGAGAAAAATAGTAATTTAGTTAGACCACATTGTGTTTTGTTTTGTTTTGAAAGTTCATGGTTCTATGGATTTACTGCACCCTATTGTAGTCAGTTGGTGTTATTAAAGCCATTAGTGGGTGTGTGTTTTTGTGTTTGTCTCTCATGTTCTCTCCCAGGGTTTCCCAGAGTCAGGTGGGGCAGAATTTCACCTTTGTGCTGACGGACATCGATAGCAAACAGAGGTTTGGTTTCTGTCGACTCACTCAAGGCTGCCGGGTCTGCATATGTCTGCTCAGGTAACACACACACACACACACACACCCATACTCATACATGCCTTGCTTTTGTTTACATTGTGAAATAAGCACTACTACAATGTATATATGTTTCAATTATATTCTTCATTCAAGATCACTTTGTTCTGATAAACTGTATCATTGTAGTGTTGAACTCTGGGTATCATAAACTTTATCATTTTTAAAATAATAAATTTACTAATCTTCCATAACTTAAACAAATGTAAAGAACACAACTGGATGTGGAAAAACAATTCTGCGGCACTTCACAAATACAAATGTATAAAACTAAGCCTTTGACATTTTACCTCCTGAATCTGAATCAAGGCAAGATGTGTAAAAAAAATCTTGTTCAAATAATCTGATCTGTTCTACCTAGTTACAAATTATCTGCAATATCTGCATTCATTTCTTGAGTTTAATGACAAAAAAAAGAGTTTAGCAGATCTTAGAAGTGAACACAGGTTTTTGAGACAGTGTTTCCATTCATTCTCACACTTCACACTGAGCTGCACTATGACAGAATAACAACTTTATATTCTCATCTGCCCACACAAATATGTTAGTGATGTGCCTATAATTATCCAAAAGTTTAGCTGTTTTTGATATTTCATAGGTGGTTTTATCCTATCACAGCTTACATAAATGAGGACACCAAACCAAGGGAAATTGCATTTTTTTCGCATAATTACTCTCCAACAAAGGCTATTATCATTTAATTCTCATGTAATTGCATGTTGACACAATGTTTTTACAGATGTAATTACCTCACCATTACAAAGAAGGAGCTCTCCAGTGCTAATCTCAGTGGACAGGCTTCTGCACTTTACAATAAACTGAGGAAAATGTACAAAATAAATGTATTTTTAATGAATGTGTTAAGCAGTTTAACAAACAACAAACTGGAGAAGGAGCACAAAGCCCTTTTCTTTTCCTCTGTTAGTGTAAAGCAGCACTCCTGTAAGCGCTGCTCTCGCCTCTGTGTGTGAGCGTGTGTGTGTGTGTGTGTGTGTCAGTGTGTGTCTGTGTGTCTGTGTGTGTGTGTGTGTATGTGTCTGTTGATGGACAGTCGTGGGTTTGTCGCTGCCCTGATGAGCTGCTGTGAAGAACAGTGTCCCTCCTCCCCACACCACCCACCCTTCCCGGCCAGCTTTCGTGGCCTTTGTTTTTCTTTTCTCTCTCTCTCTCTCTCTCTCTCCTCTCTCTCTCTCGCTCCCTCTCTTTTTTCTCTCTGTCTCTCTCTCTTTTTTCTCCTCTTTATTCGGCTACTGCCACAGTGCGACAGCAAAGACGCTTGGCCCATAATTATGCATGAAGCTTCGCTGCCAATTAGCAGAGGCTCCCCTGTCCCTCTCGCTGAGTTAGACATGCTAATTCATTTGACATATGATGTATAAAATTCATTATGCATTCTGAGTAGTTTGCATGGCTTGCTTCATTTATAATAAAATAACATATAGAAAGTTTTTTTTTGTTGATTTGAAATTGTTTGTGTGCTCCCTAGTTATGATTTTCTTTTTTTGTAACTGATCTTTTTACTTTTCTTATCTTATATATCCTCCACTGTGTTAACAAAATATTCTTATGCATATAAAACATTGTAGATAGATAGAAGAAATGTGAGAATGTGAAAATGAAGGTCCTTGGTCAAAAGGTTTTTTCTGTCTTTTTTTTTTGTTTATTATACTTTTAACAATTTTCAGATCCACCAAATTAGTTATGCAAGGCAATATTAAGAAAATGACAACAAACTGCCCCTGTTTAAAAAAAAAAAATGTAACCATAGAGAAACATTAAAAAATACAGATACTTTAAGTTGTTTATCTTAAAGAATTATCAGTTAAAATGTGTCTGGTTAAAATCTAAAGCAGGAAGGCCCAAGCTCTCCTAGTTTATATTCATTTAATCTCTCATTTCCCATGGATATAAAATAAAAGTAATTAAAACAGTTTGCGTCTCTGTGATTGTTGAAGTGCTGGGACCGTAAAATTGTCACCTCTGCTTACAGGAGGAAGTGCCTTAATGAGTAGGACAGTTTTATGTGGACGGCCCTTTGTAGTCTCATTGCTAAAGCCGTGGCCGAAAAGGTCCGCTCCCTCCAGGCAAACCTCAGGAAAAAAAAAAAGAACAACTTAAAACAAATAATGATAAATTGCTCTACACTATGCTGTTATACCATCATCTTCTCTTATTGGCTGACTCTCACTTCAGGAAGAATCTCTTGAACACGTAAATTGTTAAGGGATAAAAAAGGTGGATTTCCTCAGTTTTATTGGATGGCGAAGGCTTTAGGATACATTTTAGGGACTGCATTTCTCAGGTTAGTGGTCACTTAGCGGGTCGCCGGAGGACACTTCCTCCCCTGTATTTAACCCATGACCTGGAAAAGTAAAGGTGTAATGAAATCTTCCACTGAGCCGTCTACAAAGTGTAAGATGACTTACGATTACAGGTGCCCGTGTGTTAAAAGAGATCTAAGAGTCATCTAAGGAACAGGAATAAACGTCGTGCTTAACACCCAACAGGTATTTTATGGCTGCAAAAAGGGTTGAAATGATTGCTCCGATATTAAGGTTTAATCAGGTACTAGGAATGAATTTGATATATTGGCAGAAGTGTGAGTGTCGACAATATTTGGAGATTTTGTGAATGGTTTGTATTATTTCTGTCCACGGTAGAATCTCATTGTGGATATATACTGTACAATGCATGTGAAAAGAAATTTTGAAAGGATTAGTGCAGATTTATTGGTGTTGGTGAGCACTCCCATCCATAATAGCATAATTATAAGTTCCAAAGGCACTGCCATGCCGCTGTCTTATGCTAGATATTTCCATGCTGTTAGGTGGTCTGAGCCTGGGATGGAGAACACGCCGGGCTGTGAGTGGGCCGCAGATTAACTGGTTCATTCTTTGAGTACATGGCACTTTGAGAAGACATGTGTTTTAAAATGGCAGGAGAGATTGCGGGGCCCCCACGCACTGAGCACTCTAGTGATGGATGCCTCTCTCTCTATCGGAGGATTTGCACAGCACAAACAGATCTGAGCAATGAACTGTGACGAGTAGGAGTATCTCTCTAAGCTTTCCAAACTTAAACTTTGCATCAACAGAGAGAGAGAGCAGAGCGGGAGGGGTGGGATAACCAGGACAAAACAATCCATCTTTAAGTTACAGTCAGTCTATTGCATTTGAATAAAAAATCTATTTCCTAGCGTACGAAGATGTTAGAGGAATATTGATAATTTGCTGTTGGCTGCTTTCACTGGCAATCATGTGTTTTCCTCTAAAACAAAGGATTTATAGCACCTTGGTGTAGGAGTGTAATGACTGTGAGATCTGTGAGGCTTGACGGCTGCTCTGACAGCCAGAGTCCTATTTACATCCCCCTCAACAGTGAAAAATGAAGGATTAATGTCCAGAAGCCTGGATTTTTAAACAAGGCGTAGAGGAGGAAGATAATGCAAATGCTTTGTTCTCCCCCTTAGTCATTATATCAGACTGAACTTTTTTTCTAATGTTAAATGTAAACTGACCCCATATGCAGACATTTGTGTTATATGTTGTTTGATGTGGCAGAAATAGGTCTTCAGGTTGATATCCGGTCAGCATGTGAATTAACATAAGCGTAATTGATTTAGGCTTTCCTGTGAGTGTGACCTGATTGCGGCAAATCTTCATGCAGACATCAAAATATTGGCTGATTGTTTCAGACTAATGGTCACTCAGCCTCTCTGATTGGTGCGCTTGGCTGCACTTCTCCGGGAACCCGGTCTGTCATTGGCCCCTTGCGGATTTAGCTATATGAAAATTTGCATTAGGTCCACTTTATTGTTTTCTTGTTGTCTGTTAATTCCAGTCTACAGAGCAGCCAGTGACCCATGGCCTGGAAACTCCTCAGTCTCCAGCCAACTGCTTGAACAGGACTTCATTCCCTTATAAACTCACACACTCAAAGCTCCACTCTTACAAATCCATTATAATACAACCAAGAAAATTCAGCTCTTTGTCTGATTTTTAATTTGAATGGAATTATTGTTTTAATGATGTGTTAAAAATGGCGTTGCACTTATTGACATGAACAAATATGAACTGAATTTGAAGAGTAAATAAGAGTCCACTTTTGATTGATTGGTTCATTTGGCCACTAATTAATTTTTCAACCCCTGTATCCAGGCAAGTTAATGAAGCATTAATGGGAATTTCTGTTTATTTCATCTCAATGCTAAGAAGTCCTTATCTAGAATCATTATTCATGCAGTGCTCAAAAATGCATGTTAAAAACCAAAAACTAAATAAAAATTCAATACCTTGATAGAACACCATATTTTTACAAATTGATTGCATAACATTAAATGAACTGAGCCCTCGCAGCTTTTATGCCAAAAGAAAAATGTTGGCCATCTTCCACCCAGAAAGCAAGTCGACTTGGCCAAGAAAATGTCAACTTTGTAAAGAAAGCCATGCTGCAGATGCTTTTAGCTTGTGGTGGGTGTACTTAGTGATTAGCTTTAACACAAACACTGCAGTATAAATTATTTTGAGCTCGTTAATGAATTTATTTATTTTACATTAATTACATAAGGCAAAGCTTTTCTACTATGTGAGGGGCATAAAAAGAAGCACAGAGAGGGGCAGAAGGAAGGGGAGGTGGTGGAGGTGAAAAGGGGGGGTCGGGGAGGCGGGTGGGGGGGGGGCAGGAGGCATCTTGTGCTGCATTTTTGTTAAGCCTTTGCATCTGGGAGCAGCATGCTTGTAAACCATAGCATCCCTCTGTATCACATGAAAACTGTAGTGGCCTGGTGTTTTTTTTTTTTGTTAAAGAATCTAAAATCTATTGTTTTTTCCTTCTACCCTTCCTTCTTATTGGTTCAAAGAGCAGACATGACAAGAATTTGTAGCATGTGGAGGGCCCCGGGTACAAAGAATTTCATAATAAGGACTAGATAGCATTTACCTCTTTTTTTTTTTCTCAATACAACAATGACTCTGTGCTTTGGAGTAGCTTTTGCTGGGAACACTATACATTTGTTCTGTATACATTTGATCTTTAAACAATAGGTCACTGACTGACAGGACACACAGTAACATTGCACAAGCTTTTTTTTAAAAAAACTTGATGCTGTTTAAATGTGTCCAGCAAATTGTGAAATCATTTATGGACATTATGGCTGGCAAATATAGAGGAGAATGAATCATTTGGTGTACTTCTAAATGCAGCTGAAATGGAGAGTGTGGTAAATTAGACATGAGCTGTTTTGATTCAGTACATCTTATCTGTTTATTGTAGATGATGATGATAAAAATGATATATTTTTGCATGTACAAAATGTTAATGTATACCTTTTTTTTTTTTATTTCTCTGTCTCTCACAGTTATCTACCATGGTTCGAAATCTACTACAAGCTGCTAAACACCCTTGCAGACTACCTAACAAAACAACAGGTAATCATTTGCTCTTTTGGGGCATTTAACAAACCCTCAATAATGTTAATGTACATTTAGTAAATTACAAGCACACAGTATGAAAAATAAGACATTTCAGTATGATTTGACTCAGAAACAAGCACACACAGTTTAGTGTATTTGAAACTGTGCTGTGGTAAGATATTTCCTCCATTCTGTTCTTCTGCATACTGCGTGTTGTCTTTTGTGTGCAAGTTTTGTTCACTGTCTTGGGCTCGACTTGACTCCTGTTGTTAGCAGCAACAATGTTGACATTTCACAGACCAAACGCTGATCTGACACTGGAAGTTATTCCTGATGATTTACTGGAAAACAAATCGTTAAGAGAAAAAAAATCCCCACACAAACACACACACACAAATGCTCCACACTTCACAAAAGTCTTTTCCCCTGACTATTCACTGCATTGTACTAGCAAAGGGAGGGGAAATGTAAAATATGCAACAAACTGGAGAGATGTGCAGCGTCTAGCGCAGAGGGTGTAGGTGATGTTCCCATGTTTAGACTGAGGAGAAAGAAAGAGGGGAGGGAGACAGAGCAGGGAAGAGATGCAGAGCGCTTTGGGGCCGCTTTCAATTGTCATGTTAGTCACTGCTTCTTTCCAAAACCCCCAGAGAGGAGTGATCAAGACCAAGAACCATGCTAAAGTAGATAATCACTAACACATCACATAAACGTTTAACATAACTCATAGAAATTCAGCAAGATAATAAAGTGTAATATATAGGGAGTGACAGAAAAGCAGGAGAGGACAGTTTGTGTGTGTGTGTTTTTTTTTTTTTAGAAAGAGTGAGGAAGAGAGAGGCAGAAAGATTGCTGGAAATCCTGGGTGACTGAAGTGTTAGTGTGCATGATTTGGTTTCTATTTACCCCGCTGTCCGTTCCAGGCGAGAGGGAGATGTTGACAGACGAGGGAAGACAGAAGAGCGATGAGGGTTTAAGGCGAGGGGTAAATGAACTGTTTCCCCAGGCCGTGTTGCTGACCATGCGTGTGAGCATTGAGCCTCTCATGACAGGAGGCTGTTCGATTGCACACTCCCCAACACCCCCTCCCTCCCTCCCACCCTTCTCCTACTCTTACTGTATATTGCCGCCAATTCCTCTTAGGTTTCTATTTCTCTCTGGCGCGCACAGGCACATACATACACACACACACACACACACACACATGCACATTTCCTCAAACGGGCAGTGGCTCGTAGCCACAACCAAACAAAGTTCTCACAGAGGGCAAACAGAAAAAGAAGCAAAAACAAACAACAATGCCCGACCTCTGCGCTCACAGTAGTTAGTTTGGTTTAAGTACAAGTTGCAAAGTGTCGTCTCCATCAGTTCTCCAGCTAGAGGCCCGAGAGTGTAAATAGCAGTCTTGTCGTGGAGCTCATAAATGCTGGAAGAATAATCTTGGGGCCTGTTCTGTGGTCAAGCTAGCTCTCTGACGGCTTCTTAAAGTCCCGGTCTTTGGAGTGGGGACCCCTGCTTAATTACTGACAGCCCGCTCTCGGCCGTAAATCAACGCTGCTGGATAATAAGCGTCTGCAGCCCCACGCTCAGCCGTCTTTTAACCTCACCATTGCTCGTTAAACATATGTCAGTCGGATGTTTTGGAGCCCTTCAGGCTTTGCTTCAGGATCGCCCTCTGGTCTGCAGTAGCGCCTGTCCCAGCTACGGTTGTAAGATTGACACATAACTCGTGGCATCAACAAAACAAGTAAATAAAATTCATGTGTCCTATGTTTTCATGTCTTTTTGTTTGTTGTTTGTTTCTCTCCCCTAGGAAAATGACTTGAATGACATGCTGAATTCTCTGTATGATCTGCCTGTACCAAAGCCCTTCACGCCAGTCAACCTGAGTGTGGTAGGTATAGATCTCATATTCCCCCTTATCAGAAGCAAGATTTCTGAGTGTAGAGACAGAGAGAGGGAAGAGAGGGACAGGTAGGTTACTGTAGTAGTGTGTTGCATCAGGAAAGAGACTGCAGGAAAGAAGAGGAGACAATAACAGTTGGCTGAAGTAGTTTAAAGTAGAGCGAGAGACGCAAAGACAAAATATCTAATAGAAAAAAAAGAGGGAGGAATAATGAGAACTTAAATGAAATTGACACAAAGAAGAGAGCAGGAGACACAAATGGCATAAAAACAGACAGAGGGAAAATAGGGCAGACAGGCAAAAAACAGGGAGATGGGCAAAGTATAGAGGCTGAGATGCAGGAGATAAATGAGGGAACAACACAGCAGACAGAAAATGGAGAGCAGAAGGAGGTTAAGATAGACTAGGTAGGAACAGAGAGACACGGAGGGCCCAGGACTGACACTCTGTTTGGAAACAAGAAGTGGCACTAACAGGTTTTTGTGTGATAAGCCTGAGCTGGACATGTTTAAACTTGAAGGGTCCTTTCGCAACTCGTCATGTCTCCTGCTTATCAAAAAGTGAAATGGCTTAACGAGCCCAGGTCCCTCAAAGTCAGCTTGTGTTTGTGTTAACTCTGACAATCTCTCTCCTTGTGTGTTTCTAGCTTATACATAGAAGCTCATTCCCATACAATAAAGCCTGGCCTTTTATAAGTAGCATATAATAGTTTATAGTAGGACCGCTAAACCTCACAGCATTTTGTTCACTTGTGTCTTTATTTCTGAGTTGCTCAGACTCCATACTGTAATGGGATCCAAAGAGTTTCAGTGTTAGCCTTTGTCCTTGAGGACCACAGCTCCTTATTTTGGGCCAATTAAACAAGCAACTCTGGGGCTTTTCTACAAGCCAGGTCTCAGAAGGATACGCATCTATTTAGACAGATGAATTTACAACATAACACGACTAATAGGAGGTAATCAATATATCCCTATGAAGGTTAACAAGGTCAATTCAGATTCCTTGTGATTTATTTTTTCCTCAGTGTCAGATTTTTTTTTTTTTTTATCAGCTCTGTATGTGAACAAAATCTTTTCATGTGAATCTCTGAGCTTCATTGGGAAAGGAGCCCTGGAGAACAGAGGTGATAGCTTCATCTCTCTTCTGGAGAAGTCACTAGTTTGATATTTAATTGATGAAGCAGAATTATTCCCTAAAAGAGTGTTTTTTTGTTTTATCATGGCAGCCAAGAAAGAAGGATCATTGTCCCCTTTCATGTGTGAACCCTGTTTTGCTCTCTCTCTCTCTCTCCCTCTCTCATTGTGCAAGAATGAGCAGTTGTATATTGCCACTGGGCAAGTACTGAGAGATCGGCGAAGCAAGGAGCCGGTGAGTGGAGGGGAATGAGTGAACGGCAGAAAGGGAGGAGGAAAGGAGGCTGCTGTGAAATATGAAACCGCTGCTGTACTAATCGCATGGGAGCCACGGCTTTCCAATTTGGCCAAATAAGCTGCGCTATCTTTTTAAATATAACAAAAACAAACTATCCTGGGCCTTGGTGTATGTTTCTTCTCCTCTGGAAAACAATCAAACTTTGTAAATGATTAATGCCATTCCACACTTCTATATTCTCTCTCTGAATATCAAAAGTTTTTTTTCTCTCTTTATGTTTAAAGCAAAGGCAATTGTGCTCAAAAAATCTCCTTGATGCCTTTCCAGTTAACCCACTTTCAATGTTTCTATATAAACATGTCTTCGAAAGAACAAGAAAAAGGCAGATAAGCAAGCAAACAGCCAATGAAAGCCTGGGTTGAGTTGAGGAGCATGGCTTGTGATTATCACAATGCCATGAATTTGTAGACCAACAGGGAAACATTATTTAGCGCACAGAGCAAAAGCAAAGAAAGCCAGAGATACAGAGAGATATGTATCTACTTACTGTATGTTGTCTTTAACCTCAGATGTATTGTCCAAATGCTCAGATCTTCTCTCATAATTCATGGTTTTGGTCCTATTATTGGTTGTCTTTTCTAGAGCTGCAACGATTAGTCAGTTAATTGATTAGTTGATTAACATTTTTAAGGTATTTGATGAATGAAATATGCCCAACATTTGTTACAGGTTCTCCAGTTTGAGAATATGCTGCTTTTTCCTCATATTACATTATAGTAAATTGATATATTAGAGGTTATTATTAGAGTTTTGAATTGTTGGTCAAACAAAATAACTAATTTGATGGCATTACCTTAGTCTGCAGGAAATTATGATGGTCTTTTTTCAATGTTTTATTTTGTTTTATAGACCTAAACAATTAATTGACTAGTCCAAAAAGTAATCAGAAGATTAATCGATAATGAAAATAATAATTATTTGCAACTCTATTCTTTACCAATGGTTGTAAATAGCTTTCCCTTCCCAAATAGTATTTATTAAAGATGAAATAAAGATTTTTAGCAACACTGTTGTCCAGCAGCTGAGGGATTATGGGAAATGTTTCATTGTTCAACAGCTCAGGGTGAGGTTAATGCATCTTCCCAGCAGTGGGTTTCTTGATTTGAAAGGAATATTATAATAATTAATTATATTGTTATACAATTATATTATTCATTACATTCATTATAATTCAACAGTTGTTCAAATATATATTGTAATGAGCCAATGTTTTATTTTAATGACTTTAAAACACAAGCTTAGCAGTACTATGAGCAGAGCCAGAGAGCCTCCTTTTAACTCATGCTGATTAGAAAATGTAACTAATTATGTTTTAGAAAAAAGATCTCTGAGGAGTATTTCACAGCACAGGCAAATATAAATAGGATTTTACAGTGAAAAGCCAGACTTCCACATGTTAACTTTTACATTTTAAAATGCAAATATACTTTTCTATCACTGGTATTGTTAAATCAATAACCATTCCATTTATTTGCGCTCCTAAAGAATATAGACAGCTAATCATGGGTAGCCTTTTTCTCTACCTAGTATCTTTTGTAGTAATTTATGCAGTATCCGTAGTGGTTTCACAGTAAACCATTAGCTCTGATGCTCTCTAGACTCCCTCTGATTCTCAGCTACAGTATGAACTAAAAAGTAAACAAAAGTATTCCCAGATATAGAAGACTCACATTAAAATGGCATTAAAGCAAGCCCCACTCTAATAAACTTTAGACCTGTTTAACTTCTAAAAGAGTTTTAGATACATTCATAAAATTGTAGTGGCAGCTGTACAATGTGCATAAGGAATTGACAAATTATATATTCATACTTGTATATCTTTTAGCCAGAATAAAAAAAACAATTCAGAACACAAAGCCTCGAATGTTGGTTCCAGTTTAGTGTTTGTTTGTGCCTCGTTTTTATCTCCTCCAAGCTTTTTTCGACTACAGTGACCCTCCTCTGGGAATATGGCGATTGTTTACTCATGGTAATTGTTTTCAAATTTTTCACACTTAATACACATGCGCTTAGGGAGTTTAACATTTTACTTTAAACTCATTGTTCCAATGTCAAACACAGACAGAAACTAAGTGGTTATGTACTGCCATTGTTTTTTTCTTAATCTTTACAGTCTGTTAGTGTTTTTTCTTTGCTCAATCACTGTCACTCTAAGTCTTTTTTTACTGATGGTAATTGAAATTGACCAAATGTCTGGCAGTTGTTTGAAATTTCCCACTGCTGAAAGAATATAAAATTTAAGGTAATTTTCATGTTAGGCTCCAGAAAATATAAATCAGCAGTACTTTATGTGCTATAGTTAATAACCTTTGCACAGACAGACACAGTTAGTTGTTCAGATAATGTTGTCTGCATGATGATGTATATGGGTAAGATTAATCCAACATTGTTCAAAATGGCACTAAATCAAGTGAGTTGGCTTGGGCATTAAATCAAATTGTCGTAACCCTTTTATACACGCAAAGTTGGTGGGGGTTTTTTTTGGGGGGTGGGTTTTTTTTGGGGGGGGGGGGGGGGCGAGGGTTCTTCCAGTGGATTTTTTTTTATTTCTGGATCTTCTCTGTCTGGCTGTGATGGGCTTTTTCTTTTCTCTATCCTCTTATGTCTCTCTAATCAGAGGTATTTGTCTTTCTTGGTGGTTATCCTTTCAGTGAGGCTGCTGATTTGGAATGGCTGTCCTTATATTTGCATGCTGTTTGCTATGAAATGTGCTACTGTTGGCATTTCTGAAATGTAACTCTAATTAATATTCATTATTATTATTATTATTATTATTGTTATTATTATTATTGTGTGTATATATATGTAGATCCGCTTGTCAAAGTGCAGACAGAATTAAAAGAGTGCCAGGACAGTGCATTTGTGTGCAGTTGTAAATGAGAAAAAAAAATCCTAAACAGGCTTGGGTCATGAATGCAGTGCTGTTTTTCAACTAACTGTCAAGTATTGGATGCTGTTTTTCCCACCACAGGGACCGCTAATAAATTCTTAACCATTGGGGAAACACACACTGTGTAATAATTGGATATTATTTGTTCATTATTCCTTTTGAATTAAAATTAAACTATAGTCACTAGTTAAGAACCTGTGCAGTCCTAGTAAACAACATTTTTATTTCACTTTAAATACTGTGCTCACACTGTGAAAAACAATCCACATTAGATGTTACAGTGGATTAAGGGAAGACCTGCAACAGATGGTCGAGTCAAGGCCTAGAGAAACGCAGGTGTAGTAAGGATACAGGAGAGTGTGTGTGAGAGACACAATTGTGTGTTTCAGTTGGTGGTTTGTCTACCTGTCTCCAAACAGCACTTCTCTCAGGCCCCTTTGATCTGAACACTGAACCTGCCCTGCTCTCCCAAAGTGAGACAGGCAGCCCTGTGATCCTCTAAACAACCTGTGTGTGCGTGTGTGTGTCTGTGGATGCACACGTGTGCTCATGTGCACGCATACTTTTGTCTGTGTGTTGGTGCTCCGAAAGCCTTTTTAATGCTTAAATAAAGACTCAGTTTTCCACCGGAGACATCACCCCAGTCTGTGTCTATGGGGAGCTCAGCTGCTATTGAGCTTTCTCTGTTCTGTAGGCCTGATAAAAGCATTGCCACAGTTCAGACACCAGCTCAGCAATTCATATAGACAGAGCTGAAGATGAGCTATAAATCATAGAACAAAGTGAACGGCCCTTTTCCCCCATGTTCCCCTCATTCTCTTCTGTGTGAGTGGTATGCTTCACTTGTGACCTTCCCTCTTCTTTTTCCTGCATGTTTGTGTTTTCGCAGCACTCCTACTTCATCGCCCCGGATATCAATGGACTGCCAACCATCCCTGAGAGCGTAAGTATTCATGGAAAAAAAGAAAGGAAAAAAGAGACAGAAGGAGATAAAGAAAGATCCCTCTCTTCTGAAAACATCTCTGCCTCTAATCGTATTTAATCAGATACACTTGTCACCTTTTGAAATTATTGCACCATCCTCTTGTTTCAGCTTTATCTCCTGTGGTGCTTATACCTTTAATGCCGAAGTTCAGTGGCTGCCATGGGGATTAGAGGATTCAAATTGAACTCGTCTTTTGTTGATTTTGTATTCAAAACGTAGTTCAAGTCAAGCATCTCTGTCTGTTCCAGCATGGGAGATGAAAACTATTAATCAGACAAATTTACAAAAACTTTGACATCAATTGTTTAAAAGTGACTAAATCAGATGGATTAACTGCACAAAGCCCTTCACCTCTTTTAAATCTGTATTTCTTATCCCCTTTTGATTTTATGGCAAAGCAGTATGTACAGAATTGGAAGTCCAAGTCCTTTTTCAGCCAGCACTGTATGTCTCTCTTTATATGGCACACTCTAGCACTTTCACTGTCTGACTTTGACATTTTACTGTAGTTGTGTGAGGACAGTTTGTTATGTACCTGCATATCTTTCTGTTCTTATCTTTTTCCAGAGGAACCTGACAGAGTACTTTGTGGCTGTGGATGTCAACAACATGCTTCAGCTCTATGCCAGTATGCTGCATGAACGGCGCATCATCATTACCTCAAGCAAGCTTAGCACTGTGAGTCCATTCCCTCCAAGTCATTCTCTCATGTAATATCTCTGGTCTGTCATGCACATTGGTTACAATACGTTTTCAAAACATTGTTGATATCTAGGTTGGAAAAAGTTTCCTATACAGTTAGTTCAAGTTAAGGTGAATGTTTCAATCATAAAATATTATGCTGTAATATTAGATCATGTAGGATCCTTGTAAGGATGTTAACTTGCATCCAAAAATGATATTGTACAAGAAGGAAATTGCTAATTTACAGTCAAAAAGAGTCAGTGTTATTATTTATGGCTTCATATGGCATTCAGATACCAATTTAACTATAAATGTTGGACCTCTTTTCTTGATTGAACATGAGGCTCTTCATCAATATTCTAGCAGGATATCAAACCCTAAATAGTGCGATTAGAATATTTATCTGACATGGCTATGCTACTTGTGCAGAGAGGGTTCAACTGATGTGTCTAACCCTCCACCCCTCCTCCCTGCCTGGGCATCCTGCAGTCAGACAGCCACACTATCACCATGCTTTGACACGCTGTGAAATTCACACTAACGCTGGAATATATTTCACTGTTTGTCTTGTACATGTAAAATATTACTGGACAAAAAGCTTTAAATTATCCATTATTACATGTCTTAACTCTCTCACATAATTTAAAACCACTTCTATCTTTCTCTATGAGGGAGGGAATCTCTCTGTGTCTTTCTCCCCCTCTTTCTTCCTATGTTTCTCATTCCATCCTCCCGCTCTTATCTTTGTGGCTGATGGGGCAGAGCCAAATGTTTATGACAGATGAGATGGGAGAGGGAAGTGATGTCATCCAAATCCTATCTGTATCTTTAGTGTAGCTGGCCCTGCCTCTGTATCTACAAGGCTGCAGAACACTCAGAACACTGTACATCCGCAGGGGCCGGTGGTGGTGATGGGTGCTGGAGGGAATGGGACCCAAGGTCTCCCACAGGAATCATAATCAGGAGAAGCTGTAAAAAAAAAAAAAAAAAAAAAAAAAAAAAAATTACCCAGCCCTTAGAGAATTTCACCTGTCTCCCCTCTGCTCTTCAGACCAGCAGCACCTCTGCTCAGGATCTAGGCAGCAAACTGTGGTGTGACACAAGGGTTACATGATGTAAATTATCAGACCCAAGGGTTTTTGTTTTTTTTAGCAGGGGGAGGGGCCAGTGGTGCCTATGATTTACAGTTTTCTGCGGCATGGAGACAAATGCTGGGCTGCTTTTTTTTTTTTTTTTTTTAACAAATATATGCCGACAGGATATTTTAAGAGCTTCCACGTCAGACCTTTACCTCTGTAAGCCTTTTATCCTCTGAAATCCTTCATCCACTCATCTGTCTATCCATCCATCTTCCTCAGGGAGAGGTGTTTTGGTTTGGTAGCAGTATATGTCAGGCAGTGTAGTACAAAGGTATTTTCACATCTCCACTGGGATTACTTGCAGGCCTAGTGTTATTACTGCTCCTGTGATGCGTTATTTTTTGCTGTTGGGTAGATTGACCTCCTAGTTCAAGTGGAAATGACTGCTGTGATTCTACATACTTAACTGCAAAGAGCCCCACTCATTATCCACACCACTGTCTTGTGATCAAATATCTTAAAGTATGATAAATATATAATTAATGTCACAGTTTGTCAGAATGTTTGTTAAAATGAGTGTTAGCAGTCACTGGATGGACAGGTAATATTTCTATAGTCTGCTTGCCACAGATAGAGGATGTATGAGAGAAGGTATTGTTAGTAACATCGTTAGTACCATCCAGCTGCTTTTCACCACCTCCGCCTGTCCAGCCTCTCAGCCAAGCAGAGAGAGAAACAGGGAATAGAAAGTGGAAAGAGGGAGACATACACATACACACACACACACAAAGAGATATACTGCATTCATTCTGCCTGCTCAAGGTGCTGTCTGTGTTAAAGCCTCCGGTGAACCCAGTGTGTCAGTCTGTCGGTACATGGCCGGCGCGTCTCGCAAGCAGCCAACAGCAAAGGAATAAATCATGATCTTACAACAATGCGTCAGTTGACTTATTGCTGTTTCGTGACCGGAGGTGAATGGTACCACTGTTTTAAAAGGCTGGTCGGCGGTGGCGCTGGGGCGGGAGCCAGCCGAGCGTGCAGCCTTGTCATAGGGCCGTATAATAGGACTGCATCGGCCCTTCCTCTAACTAGTCAGTTGGGAGGACCCCCACCACCGCTGCCGCCCCACCACCCTCCACGTCTTTCATCTGCCGAGGCCCCCCAGCTCTCGAGCCCAGCCTCTGCCCGGCCTATCGCCCAAATTCACACAGCCTGGCCCTAGCACCAGCTGACAGCAGCCGTCTCATCAGCCTGTCAGGCCTATGCTAACAAGGAGCTATCCATCCACCATGCCCTAGAGTGCCAGCTGTCTCTCTGTTTCCTGCTTTTTCCTCTGTTGTTCCTCTCCTCTCTTTTCTTGACTTCTTTCTGTCTCTCTACTTTCTCTCTATCTTATCTTAGTTATTCTTCTGCACTGCCATATTATTTTCTGTTCATCTGTCTCTCACTCATTCTGGCTACACCTCTCTTTCTCTCTGAGTTTGCCTCCTGTCTTAATGGGTGTCTTAATGTGTCTTTCTATTGTCGGGCATCTGCAGAATACTGGGGCATCCCCCACCCCCTTCCCCTCCTTGCCCTCAATAGACTTATCTCAGCCTCATGCCATGTGTCTGAGTTAACGTGTGTGTCGTGCCGCTGTGACCACGAATGCGCACATGTGCACGTCGTGGGTGTCTGTGTCCTTTTTGCATGCATCTGTTTGTGTGTGTCTTCTGCGCTCACAGGTGTTTGTGCCTTATGCCTTATGTCTTCTGGCAAGAGAGTCAGTGACTGTGTGTGTGTGTGTGTGTGTGTGTGTGTGTGTGTGTGGGAGGCCTGGCTCTAGCTGTTATCAGTGGTGTCCTGTGTGCCCTCTCTCTCTCTCCCTGTGCCACCTACTTGTTCATGGCACACCTGCGTTGTGCTGGGTCTGACACCGGTGTTTGTCAACAGAGGGAGAAGCAGAGTGCGGGTAATTGGTGACTTACTCTGTGCAGAGAAGGGGAGAGGGTAAGGCTAACACTGCGATAATGCATCCTGAGAAACGAGGGAGAGGTGGCAATGGACAGAAGGACAGCAGGAGGAGAGGAGGAAAACAGAATAAGAAATGAAGAAATGGGATGAAAATGAGGCAGGGAGCAGAGGAGGGAGGATTGAATTCATGGAGTGAGTGGGGACAGAGTTGCAAGGAAAGACGAGTAGAGGGGAAATGAGTATTTGAGGCTGGTGTGAGGAGGTCAAGAGCGACTGTTGATACCATTCTTCCTGTCAAATTGAATTATGTTGCCTGCAGCAGGAGCTATTTGTCTCGCACTCTGCACTCACTTTAATTTAACATTCGCAATAAGTTCTTTCATCTAAGGCTATGTAAGCAGAGGGAATGAGCCTTGGTTGTGTTGTAAGTCTGGTAAAATGGCTTAATCTTCATTATACTACCCTTTTTATATGTGAAGGTTGTCGAATATGTGGAAGTTGTGTATGTTGGCCCCAGCAGTAGGCTTTTCACCCATTTCACTTAAACAGGTCCAGTTATTATTCAGGTAAAGAGGAATGGAGTGGGTGGAAACACACTGCTTACTGACAGAGTCTGCAGTGTTGAGAAGATCTGAGGTCTCTGGTGGCTCCAGCTCTTTAAGGAAACCTCACTATTGAAGGGTTATGTTGCTACTCACGCAGATAGTTTCAAGATATTTTCAGTAACACAATATATAAATATGGCTTGTGAGCAGCTATATAAGTTTTAGTAGCTGCCCACTTGTAATTAACTTTTTTTTGTCAGTTGTGTCATAATTCTGCTTTTTGGTGAGTCCCAGTTCCATACCACCTATTAATTCTTTGCAGGTTTTCAGTGTAGTGTGGTCACACCTGAAAAGTGCCAACATTAAGTATTAAAAAAGTCAGTTTGCATACTAAAAAATGCTGGAATTTAGATATTCAAAAGGACTAAGTCAAGGACAACTGGACTTGCTTTAGATTCTTGAATATTTTTCTCCTCTTCTTTAGTTCAACTGAAGAAGAACTACAGCCACTCACAACTCGAAAATTATTTAAACAAATTGCAGATGGTGAAGTTGTAAAACACTCTTTTCAACACAATATAAAAACAACCATTAAATCTGTGCAAAAATATTTTGCTGTCTGTTCATGAAATTTGCTTGTTAGTGATGTTCCAAAGTGGCAGTTTGATTGATGCTTATCTTTGCACATATTGCCATACAGTATTTCCTGTTATTATAAGATTATTCAGTATGTTATTTTTATATATACTTACTGCAAGAACAGTCACCTGAGACATTCAATCTATATTACATGCTTCATACAGTTTGTTAGAAGTATAGAACTGGAAAACAGCAAGTGACTCACACCTACACCCCATAATTGTCAACCTGTGTGTGACCTCTTGCTTAGGTGGAATGCTATCTACTTCAAAGCTGCAATGCAAATTCATTCTTCCTTCTTCTCCCACTTTCATTCCGTCTTTCCGTCTCTCTCTGTCTGTCTCTCTCTCTGTCTCTCCTTTATTTAGTCCCATTGAATGGATCTGGAAAAACCAGTGTTAGTGTGGACACTTTCTGTCTCAGTTACAGCGCACTAAGAAAGCTCTCAGGGCAGAACCAAAGACCTTGACTGCTTTTTGAAGCAGGCTGTCGCTGTATAATCGGTTAGCTTCTCTCAGAGGAAGGGGAACACACACACACACACACACACACACACACACACATATATACACACACACAGTGTGAGAGGCAGGCAGCCCCTCATTACCGGGCAGAGCCCTGGTCCCTGAGGACTGGACCCAGCACCTAATCCTGTATTTGTTCTTGGGGACTGTATCTGTGATTCTCCATTGAATGGAATATTAAGCACCCAGGTCTTTTGTGGAGCGTGTAAGCCATTTGGCTCCACTCATCTATTATTTATCAGCCTGGCAAATATTTTATCAGCCTTAGCCTCTTATGACCCACTCTCATGTGAAGCCCCCCTTCTCTAAATGAAGAAAAAAAAAGAGGGGTGCGATTTCTCTTTTTTCCAATTTATCTTCTTTTTTACTTTTTGCCTCATTCCCTGTAAAACCTGAACAAGGACACAGGGATTCATATTAAGTTGAAAAAGAAAAGCAAATATGTGAACTATTCCTCTGGAGTTCCCACCAAGTTACCTTATCTCGGGCTCTCTGCCACCTCTATCGCTTTGGAGATAGCAAATAAAAGAAAACAAAAATCTAGATTTGCTTTATAAATCATTATCTTAGTTTCAGTAACCCCCCTCCACTGTCAGGCAACTCCCCTAAGACAACCACCCGGCCTGAGAAGAAGAGAAGCAGAGAGAGACTCCTGTTTTCCCTTTCAACCTGAGAGTAAATCATGCCAGTTGGGGGGCTCACCTTGAGGCCTGGTGGAGATAATTGGAGTTGGTTAGCGAGGTGTTCTGTGCCATTACCTCCTGGTACCAGCGAATGGCTGGGGCTTGTCTCACACTCCCAGAGGAAGAATACACTCGCCTGTTGGCTCTCCGCTCAGTATGTGTGTGTGTGTGTATGCGTGTGTGTGTGTGTCACACGTTTATGTCTGTGTGTATGTATACTCACAGCCAGATTGCTGACCTCTCTTCATTACAATTTAATGGCCCCTTACCGTCATCGCTTTGGAAAAGGGAGAAGTGTGTGATGATTTTGATAGTAGCTCTTCCACCAAGTGCTTCACTTTCACACATTAATATTCATAGCATTGATTTACTTTCAGAATTAACAAAAAAACAAACTGTTTGCCAGGGAATTAATCCTGACAGGAGCGTGGCATTGTTGTGTTTTATTTGAAGACGGCAGGCAGTGGAAATATGCATATTCAGATACACAGAGCAAGACACCAATTAAATGTTGATTAAGTCCTAACTATTGTGGGACTGGGTGTGTGAGAGATTGTGTGGAGACAATAAAAAAAGATCATTGCTTTTTTCCCCCCCCCAGCTGATGTGAAAAATGAATGCAGTTAAAACAAACATGCAGAGAGGGAGGCACATGAACTGACACACACACACACACATATACACACATACACAGGCACTTTCTGCTGTGAGTTTTTCAGATGCCCAGGCTTGATGTTAGGTTGAATTGTGAGGGGCGGTTTCTCTTTCTCTGGCAGCGGCGGTTTTCAGCCGCCAAGCTCACCCGCTTTTGGCTGGTCAATTGTGACACTTTGTGTGTCAGTGAGCAGGGGGTCTCTTGGTAGTTGTGTGTGTGATAGTGTGTGTCCGCTTCACACATTGACTGTGAAGCTGCAGCAGTATAACAGCGGCTGCTGCTCCGGGGTCCCGGCGGTATTGGCCTAGCCCGCAGTCTCTCTTGGCTAACTCATGTTTCATTCTTTGGCAATTTGCCCTAATGAAGTCCCGCAGGAGCCCCTCAGACCTCTGTTCTCTTTCCATATTTAATCATGTTATTTTAATCTGGAGGATGAGCTAACGCCTCTTTCTCCTGCCGTGTCTGCGTGTGCGTCTGTGTTGTGTGTGTGTTGCAGGTCATTACTATAGCTGAGTTTTCATGAGATGGGATGTCAAGAGGGGTATTCTGGCTTTAAGACAATGGAAGACAATGACTTTAATTTTATGTGCAGTGTTAGTTTGACAATGTAGTGAGCTCCTTTGAAAAGGAATGTCAGCTTCATGTGATTGCCTCTCATTATTTGTTAAAAAAGAGGTTAATTATTCCATATTTTCTGCTATAATATCCTAGCCATAGTGGCTGGGATAATTTACATTTTTATGGATAATGTCAGTATACTTTTAAGCTCATTTTATTGTTATTTATGCATGTAGGACCACAATTCTTATTTTGACATTGAATTGAAAATCAGTTTATTATGAACACCAGGCTCATATTTGTTAGATTTTTTTGTGTTCAAAATCGGCTCAGTTCTGTACATTAAATGAATTAAGGATTAATCATACACTTCCTAAAGTCATGTGCAATAGTGTCAGTGTTCTTGCAGACATAAGCTACCAAAAGCAATTTCTGTTTTTCAGTACTTTTCTTTTAACCTCTTTTCCTTTCTCTCTCCTTAGCTGTGCTCCTGTTATGAGGTTAAAGACAGCCTGCTGTCAACTGGTTGATCTCAAGCTTTCATTCTCTTCTTCTCTTTCTTCAACAATAGCTTGCAGGTCGTGTGTTCATCACAGCAGCACTAGACATGTCAGTGTACAATGTTGTTGCTGACGGTGTTTGTGAGCCATATTAAAGGGTAACTCCATGAAATCAAACATGCAGTATATCGACACGTCAACAAAAACCTTCACAACAGCAGTAACCTTGATCATACTTTAAGATAAAAAAATAAAAAAAGAAGGATATTACAGTATATTGTTTGGACAGAAAGAGAGCTGTACTTATCTATAGACTCCAGCAGTGTGGAAATATAGTTGAATAAGTCAAAGAAATGTATCAGAAAGAAGAAAAGCAGTGCATTTAGTTCAAATATATTTTATTACGTTTGCTTCTTGATGCTGTTCTTTTTTTGGGGCACCTCTTGAAAGTGAAATCACACAAACTTTTAATTTTGAAATGTGAAACTACCAGTTAACATTCAGTGTGGAATGACACTGAGTTTGTCCTTCTGTCTTTGTCTCTCTCTCTGTAGTTAACTGCATGTGTCCATGGTGCAGCCGCTTTGCTCTTTCCTTTGTACTGGCAGCACATCTTCATCCCCGTACTGCCCCCGCATCTTCTGGACTACTGCTGGTAAGGCTGACCACCTCTGAAACACACACACACATACACATACACATTGACATAAACAGTACAACACACACACACACATGGACATCATCAGTATCATCGTAATAAATGTTTACACCCCCTCTTTTCCTCTCTCCTGCCACTTTCTCTCCTCCTCTCTCTAATTTTTCAGCCACCTCCTGACATACACACACTTGCACACACACCTGACACATAGACACGTAAACACACACTATGCCATGTGTTCCGGTTATGCACTGAGCTCTGCCGCTAAAACCTTGGTGTAATAGTGCAGACACACATGTTCACACATTCTCCCACCCGCTCTTTCGAGTTGTTCTCACAATTCCTCTCATGGAGCGCCTTCTCCTGTGTGGCCCCTCAACATAATGAACGGCCCGGATCACCTTGCTCCATATTTCATGCCAGTGCTAGCACCACACTCTCATCATCTTAGTCCTCTCAGGGGTTCATTACCACCCATCCAACACCAGTCCAACAAATCTGAATGGACTTGAGTGAAATTGAATGAAGAGGAGAAGTAACATCTCATCTTCAAATCTACATGCATTCAGGTCAACTTAAGATCTGTACATATTTAAAGAAAAAAAAGGAGAAAAAAAAACAGTGGGAAAGTCGGCTTATGTAAAAGGTGTTTTTTTGTCGGATCAGTGCTGATAGCTCGTACAGTACAGTGCTTTACCATGAGGGGCACATCAGCTTTAAGAAGCTATTCATCACTGACAGTAAAATGTGATTTTCAACACTCTGTGAAGACTCATCATTATCTTATCTAATCATATGGGTGTCCTCCATGCACTGGTTAGAAAAAACAAATTATATTAAATGATGTGTGTGTTCGTACATTACATCTGAGTTTTTGAATACTGTGTGCTGGTGTGTGTGTGTAAATGTTGATGGAAGGGAATACTGTATATTCATGAAATGGAGAAACCAGTGAGGACATTGCAGACCTACAGGCCTGCTGTTTATTTTTATTTTTCACTAAGTTGATTACAAGCCTGTTGCTTCTGAATCATTCTGGTCCAGGGATACACTCACCCAAACTTATCCAATTATTGCTGCCTCTGTAAATGTTATCATAAAATGGTTTCTATTATTTGACTTTCTATTTTGTTCATTTTGGTGGATGTTCTGACAATCCTCAAAATAGAAACATGCTTTATGATTCATGTATTTTCAGTCTGAAGATAAATATAACATAGAATAAGAATGACATGTTAATAACCATGTAAATCATAGGTTTTTAATGTTAAAAGGAAACATACAGTATGACACTTTTATTCTTTAGTTTTTTCTTTTTTAGTGCCCCAAGTCTTTCGATGCTTTGTGAAACTACCAGTAGATTAAAAATCCTTTTTGCTAGAGGGAATACTCCTTTAAATGTCCTGCAAAATAATGTATTGTTGTAACTAGTTGTTTTTATCATGATAATAAGTTAGGTAGTAGTAAGAACAGTTACCATTAGTATTTTTCAGTTTTTCCTGGGAGATGAATGTTTACTGGTAGATGGTTTTGTTTTTCTTCTAAATGTATGGAACTACTTGGAACTGTAATTTATTTACAGTTTAAGGCACAATTTAGTGATGCAACCTGAAACTACTCATTAGAGGCAGAATTAAGACCAAACTTGTTTGTGAAGTAGCACCAGATCAATTCCGTTGCTCTGCTACACGCACCAGTAAATCTAATGGCGTTTCCCAGTTTGAGAGTGCTGCTGGTTTTCTGGGAAATAATTTTGCAGCCTGTAGCCCTGCCGTACATGTACTGTAATATAATTGGGTTGAAAAACCACGTAGGGATGATAATCGTTTTGTTGTTTGCTATGACATGCACAGCCAAATTAAAATTGAATAGTACTGTATATTTTCAATCCATCTGATGCACATTTGTTGCATTTCAACATTTGTTACAGAATTTCTAGCAGGTGATAAAATATATTTTTACTTTTAAAATAGCTGCTGTCTTTATTATGTCTGTAACTATTCTTTCATTGCTGAATGATCACTTGATTGTTTTTATAAAATCAATTATTTAGTTTATAAGTTTAAAATAGTGACATATTGCTGTCAAAACTTATATCACAGTCAAGCCATGTCTTTCACAAACTCACAAACCCCACAAATGCAATTTACATTTATATAAAACCTAGTAAACATTTAATAAGCTGTTGTTTTTTATATTATTTTAATCTTGAAAGATTATCAGTAGCAATAGTAATAGTACTACTAGTACTGTACTAGTAGTAGTAACTGAATCATTTTAGAGTATCTTCAACATTAAGCTTTTCCGCTAGATATATGAAATGTGTTTTATGAGTGTAGCCTACAGACATTTTTATCTACTGCATTTAAACATCTGATATTGATTGCTAACAGATTTGTTTTCATCTCTCCATCCACAGTGCCCCCATGCCATACTTTGTGGGAGTTCATCTTAGTCTGCTGGAGGTACGTTAGTTACTCTGTCAGTATGTGTATGCATATAAATATGTATGCATGTAATTGTGCATTGTTATGCTGTATATGTATAATTATATATGCTGCTGCAAAAACTAAACTGTTCATATTCTGTCATTTTCATCAGATACACAAGTATATCACAAATTCCAGGAGTTTTTTTTAGTGAACGGTCTTTAAATAAAAGAACTTACATTAAGTTAAGATGCATTAAATGCATTTGTGCTCTAAATTTTGGTGAAAAATATTTGAAATTTTTTGTAAGGCAATTCTTGACACCTCCAACACACTGAATCAAAAAAAAAAGTAGACTGACTGTTTTTTCCTCTTTATTTGCCTCTCTTGCTTGTGTGCATTCTTAACCAGAAGTACAAAAGACACGGAGAGAAAGGCAGAAAAAGCATCTGCAAACAAAGAGCTTTTCTACTTCATTGTTGAAAACCTGTGTGTTGGTTGGGGGGCAAGCCGTCACCAGCACTGCTGTTGTGTGTGAATGCAAGTTGCACGCACACGCACATTTACACTTGTGTGTAAGTGTTAGTATGTAAGTGTTTGTCTGTGTTTGTGTGTAACTGTGTGTGTTTGTGTGTTTGTGTGTTTGTGTGCTTGTGTGTTTGTGTGTGTGTGTGTGTGTGTGTGTGTGTGTGTGTGTGTGTGTGTGTGTGTGTGTGTGTGTGTGTGTGTGTGTGTGTGTGTGTGTGTGTGCGCGTGTGTGTGTGTGTGTGTGTGCATGCGCGCGTGTGTGATATTTGTCTGACAGTTGCGGCAGTGGCAGTATTTATCACACTCTGCATCCGAGACAGACCCCCTTTCCGCCACTACATAATTAGTCCAGATCAGCATGTGAGCCTCCACTGCACAGGCTGTCACAAAAGTGACAAACTAGAAATTCACACACTATGCCCCCCCCCCCCCCCACACCTGCCTGCATCCTGCTCCACACTGAAATAATTGTTGAATTTGTCGCCATCAGGATGCACACAGCACAGCACAGCATCACTGTGTTGTTGTTGATGCATGAGGTTTTGGTGCTGAGGAAAATGTTTGTGCTATCCAAAATGTTCCCTCTCAGTGCCATTCTTCATTTTTTGAGCGTGTGTGTGTTACATTAAAGATGTTCTAATATATATATATTTTTCCCACATGCTGTTTTTCATCATTAATTGTAAAGAAGCGTGATGACAGTGTGGTTTTAAATATGACCGCTGTCTTTTCTCCTTCTCGGGGCTTCAGGGCAGCAGTGACTTTCTGTGCTGTAAAACACCTCGGCCAAACTTAACATTTAAAATATGAACCTGAATTAATGTTTTATAAATTAATCAAATGATACTGTCTTTAGTTTTCAACATATATCAAACAAACAGGATTTTAAAAATGAATGAATTGCTATGCGGTATTATATACCAAAAAAACTAATAATGTATGAAAACGTCAATATTGTATGAAATATTTCTGGTATTCATTTTCTCAGAGAATTCAAATTCATTATATATGATCAGAAAATATTTGATATCTTGTTAATATCACAATAACTTAAATTAAATATGTAAAGACATTTAAAGGTATAGATTTGTGATCATAATAGTTTTTATTTACTCAGACTCATTATTGATGATCGTTTTGGACATTTCCTCTTTCAGAGAGTTCGCAGTCGGTCACTGGAGGATGTGGTCATTCTGAATGTGGACACAAACACCCTAGAGAGTCCCTTTGATGACCTGCACAACCTTCCCAGTGATGTGGTAAGATACACACACATACACACACAGACCCACATATACACACACACACACGCTTCTCACCCTTTATCATCTCATTACACACAACACACAGAAGGTTCATTTTTTTCTCTTTTATGCCGAGTCTCACTTGCATAAACACACATTTTCCTGTCCTCTCATATACTCATTTACACTCACTCAGATACACTTGCACCCACATGCACACACATACAGAAACACACACACAGACAAACACACACACATGAAGAAACTTGTCAAAGTATAGCTCTGTCCCATCCCCACATCATTAATGACTGCAGTACTGGTTCCTTAGATTGTGGCTGTCTAAAGTAAACTCCCGTCGCGTCGCATGACGCTTGAAGGAGAACAGCATTCCCCGACCATCAGAGGCTTGTGGGAAAATGTGCAACTCCCTTCCCTTCATCTCCATCCATTCTAATCATTATTTCACAAAGTCTTGCATTTCTGCCTGCCCACTGGCACGTTTCTGAGAAGGAGAGATAGGAGGAGGGAACAAGCCAGAGAAAAGAAAAGAAAAGGCAGAGATGGGTGATTTTCTAGGGGGAGAGAGTGGGAAGAAGGGGGCCAATTACCAGTGTGGGCAGTGAAGCCACCTGCCAGCGCATCGTCTCTTTAATTAATGGAGCACTGACGCTGTGGTGATGCTTCCTGTAGCACTGACCGGCGTCAGGGTCACTTGCACATTTACACACATTCTCTCTCTCTCTCTCTCTCTCTCTCTCTCTCTCTCTCTCTCTCTCTCTCTCTCTCTCTCTTTCTCTCTCTCTCTCTTTCTCTTTCTCTCTTTCTCTCACAAACACACACGCACACACACAAACACACACACACAAACAATACACATGCTTGTCTTCCCTGTCTTTGACGAAGCAGGAATCTGTTTGTTTAGCTGTTTTTCAGGCAGTGTGTATTAAAGCTCCTCTGTGAGGCACTGAAGCCCCGCTGAGGCTGCGGACGCACTATTACCCACGCTGTTAACAGTATATACTCAGATTCCACCGCCTACCGGACTCCTGCCGTACCAGCAGTATATAATTCAATCCACTGCCCAGCAGACTCCAGGCCTGCTAGCACTCCCACTCTTCTCTGGTTCTCCTGAATTAGCACTACTCAACCTTACTATGATTGCTAGTGTGCATGAATGCCTCTTTACTACCCATAACAATACGATCTTATACAATTTCCTGACTCCTTTTTTTGGGGGGGGGTTGCCTGTTTTCTTGCTGACCTTATCGCCTCCTGGCAGTTCGAGCTTCATGACACCTGTCTGCTTTCTTGTCTCTCGCACAGTACTTACTGCCAGCCTGGACATTTCTTGCACCCGCTGTTTGTTTCTCATGCTTCTTTGCCTGTGTGCCTGTCTGGCTACACTGCCGCCTTCTCACTTCCTGCCTCCTTGCTTTCTGCACCCAGGGACTCAAGCCCTAAATTAAATTGCAAACTGAGTTTGTCATAAAAAGGAGTCAGGGCTTTTGAAAAGCGACAGAAGCAGAGAGAAAAGCCTTTGTCTTTGCCGTGTGATAAATTAAGTGGCAGGCTCAGAGCCTTTTTGCTTTGATCCCCTACTCACCATTTTTCCTGACTAATGACAGAACATAGCCCACATATCATGTCAAATTACACCACCTGAAACTGAAACTTCACCGGCATTAATATATTTATTGTAACAAATTGTTGTTGTTGTTGTATTTATTCCTATTCCTGTTTTTTTTCCCTGTCTCCTCTTATCTTTACACTGGGGCTAGTAGATTAATAAGGAAGCAAGCAGGTACTAATTGAGTAGAATTCCAGGTCTCTTGTTAGTTTGCTTGTTAGTGATGAGGACATGCCACATGGCATTTGATGTTTGTGTTTACACACAAAGAGATGTTTGAGGCATTGTGCAGTCAAACAGAGGCCTGAAATCTTGATTAATGCTGAGTGATTCTCTGCCTGGGCTGAGCTGCCACGTGTTGTTTCTGAGCTATTAAAACCACCCTTCATTTCTTTCTAATTCTCACTGTTACACTGGCTACTTAACACTCAGACTTTATTCAGTGTGAAACCGAAGCCCTGAGACCTATGAAGTAATGATTATTCTCACTTTAAAAGCCCAGCTTCACTTTGTATGAATATATAAAGCATGAAATGGATTAAAAGGTAAAGGCCATGGGCAATTTTTGTGCGTATTTCAAGTCTAACTAATAGGGAAAACAAAGCACTCTGATGTTGATTTAAGCAAACCTTTCGAGATCCCTCTAATTACAGCAATGCAGGCTGTGAGCACATGTGGACTCTATTACGTGGCTCGGCTGACCAGTGGCCATACTTTTAGCAGGTTCAGAGTTCACAGTTGTCCTGAATTAGCCGCCCCTTTTCAGACAGGACCCCTATACCGGTTCTACTAGTGCCCGCCCCTTAATGATCTTTTCCCGCAATTTCACACATAATATTTTAGATTTATTGACTATTACAAATGCTACCATGCCAGTAGCAGTTCCGTTTGGCAAAAGAGGACATTTCTGGATAAGAGAGTGATTGGTAACAGGTCGAAAGAGGATGCAACTCTTGTTTGAAAATACTTTTTGACATTTCTTGAAATTGGAAACGCATATCAGAGGGCCGCGAGTGATTGGGCTTTTGTTCTGGATTTGTCTTATTCTGACAGTATAAATTCATCACATCAATCTCTTGAATTTTTTTCCACTTCATTTTTAGGTTGTAACATGCTTTGATATTTATTTAAAGTCAGTCCAAACATTTCCAATTTTAACCCATATATTTTAGTATCTTTGTATGAAAATAATGCAGATCAAGAAGTTTTTTTATTGCTTAATTTACTTTTAAAATCCATTCTGATATTGTTGTAAAACCAATTTTTTTTATTTTATTTTACATTGTATATTTTAGCAGGGTTTTAGCACATTATAAGATTTCTTAAGTTAAACTAAAAGTTTCCATATTTTATATCCAGTAATAAACCATATTAATCTCAGGGAGACTGTGCATGTGTCAGTAAAATCAATGTGTTGACAAGAACACTGAAAAGAAATATTCAATAAAAAAAGCAGTAGATTTTCCTTGGAAGATCAAGGTATTTTTGTTTCTTTTTCTGAGATACACAGTTGCTCTTCGACGCAGACATTGTGCTGATAAAGTTATAATTGGCTTTTGGTTGGTTGAGCTGTTTACCGCACTAGTCATTAAAAGTATCCAAGAATAGCAAATTAGGAGTCTGTTAATTCTGAAAACAAACAATATGTGACTGAATCAGATTTTTATTTGATCCCAGCAATTGATCTCAAACCAATGACGGAATAATTTTTTCATGTATTATTCTTTCTGTGCCACCTATTCAAGGTGAGGTGCTACAATGCAGCTTACATCTTTATTTTCAGATGCTCCCTCTCACATCACAGCCTAATTCCTTCTATTCTCCTCCTCTCTGCCTCTCGCTACTTTGCTGACACCGTGTACCCATACATTCCTAGCCTTCGCACATTTGATCATTTGTATTCCCAATCAAGGGGGAAATTTACAGCGTACACTCCTACTTCCTGTATTTCAAGCCTGCATTTGGAGGTTTACAAATGAATGAGGGGGTTGAGGTTGTGTCTGCACGCCTCTCCTGAGATCACCTGGCACACTTAATCAAACATCGCGGCTTTAATTTGGTGTTCAGTTTCCGACGCTCGCAGAAAACAACATCTACATCATCGTCTACAACAGAATACAGCTGACAGCAAGCAAACACACACACATGTATATATGCACACACACACACGTGCACACACACGCAGACGTCTACATATTGTCGGCCAGGAATGTTCATCAGTGACTAAGAATTAATGAGAGATCTAGTTCAGGAGTAAACTTTTGCTACTCACAGATTTTGAGTTTGTCCACCAGATTTCCCCATTTTCAGCTTAGACGTGTCTTATTTCACTGTTGTCTCCCCAGTATAGCGGAGCCGCCTACAGTAAAGCCCCTCACATGCTGTACTAACTCCATGTTAGCTCAATGCTGGGAATGCGGTTGCTCCACCTCAGTTACATACTATACACTACTAACGATCTTCAGCGTATAATAACAAGCTCCAAACAGTGGTTCATTTTTTCATTTTTTCATTTTTTTTTCCTTTGTTGTCGTTCATGCTGTCGAGTCCCTATTTTACCAACTCCAAATGTCAACATCTGTTCATTTGAAACATTATATTTCAGGTTACGATCATTTTAAATGACGCTGAACTGTGCACACACTCTTCTCTGCAGTGTTACCAGCCCTTCATTTGCTCATGTGGAGTTTAAAAGCTGCACTTCATTTTCACATAGTCGTTCTGCCGGCGGTTCACTCTGGATTAGAAGTCAAAAAGGGAGAGCAGTATCACCCACTGCGTTAGTTATTGAAGTGAGAGATGACATTTAGCTGTAGTTAATTATGTATGCAAAACTCAGCCGCTCAGCTGCTATAAGAGGTCAGCTTGACAAAGTAACCCCACACCGGGGAGAATCTCATGGCAATGAGATAGCCCTATTAAAACACACACACACACACACACACACCCAGACACACACACGCGCGCACACCCACACACACACACACACACACACACACACAGACCTTTTCTCCCCCTTGCTTTCTCACTCTTTTTCATTTCGCCTGACTAATGTATTGTATTGCATGAACTTAACAGCAGATCAACATACTGTATGACACAAAAATTATACGTCTGACTAGATGCCTTAATAGTTGAACTATTCTTGTCTTTCTCCATATGTATTTTATTCTACTCACTTTGCTAATTTAATATTCAACAAAGTTATTTTTTGCTATCTTACCAAAGGCTAGTAGTTAGGAATCTTATGTGATTAAATATGAGAGATGATATTTGACTCCACCCTATCAGTCTGAGTAATATCCCCGTTATTGTGCAGTTTCTGTGTGAGTCTGACACCAGAGGTTATTTTAAAAATATCATAAAATATGTCATATTTATTTTAAATTGAATTAATTAATGAATTTTAAAGACGCTCATTGTGTATATGCATGTGTGTGTGCATGTGTGAGAATACTTGCCGGTTTTCTGTGTGTCTTTGTTCAGATTTGTGTGTGTGTGTGTTTGCATGTACTTGTCTGTGTGTGTGTGTGTGTGTGTGTGTGTGTGTGTGTCTGTGCATGCGTGTGTACGTGCGAGTGTGTGTGTGTGTGTGTGTGTGTGTGTGTGTGTGTGTGTGTACAGTTCAGACTGCAGCACATCAAAAGAAAGTGGGAGATTTTCATAACTATTTTTTTTCTTTGTAGTTCTTTAATTGCGTCCCCATGGCTTTCTTTCCCTGGACAGAATCTTAAACAAAACATTCTTTTTTTGTGAGAAGAAAACCCAACTTTTTATTTATTTATTTTTTAACAACAGACAAGTGTCAGGGTTGTTATTTGGGAAGGTTTTTTTTTAATGCTCTAGTGAAAATTTAGTGGAAAATTCTAAATATATATTTAGAGGTTTGTGTGCAACTTCCTTTTCTTTCATTTATTCATTTATTTTCATTTCTGAAACAGTAAATATAATATGGTTAGCCAGGTTCTTATATTTTTTACATGTTTTGTGTATTTGTTGCTAACTGACAGTAGAAGTTAATGAATTGTTTGTTAACAGCAGTAAACAGGTTTCAGGTGTGTCTGACTATGAAATGCATTAAGAGTAGGATCATTCTGGATAGGAATGTTACTTCTTGTTGTGTACAGCATTTTTTCAGTTGAAGTTTTTGAAAAGTACAGTGGGAGTTGCAGTCTGCTCCAAACACAGTGAGAAGAGTCAAAGCTCACCATAACAAAAGATTTTTATCACGAGATTCTCCAAATGCTTGTATAGGTGTAAATGTCCTACTGTATATAGTACCAGCCAGAAGTTTGGACGCACCTCACATTCACTTAAATGAGAAAGTGTGTTGACTGGTATTGTATACAGTACACAGTACCTGCTTTTATGTACACTATGCATGCAAGAGTAAGATGTAAGTTTTTATCCCAGATGGATGTTTCTGTACATATTAATACGTTGAAGCACAGTGTAGTCTCAGCGTACATTTACACACACACACACACACACACACACACACACACACACACACACACACTCTCAGACTCACACATACACTCACACAGATGCCTGGTGTCACCTACAGTGGTATCATCCCTTACAGTCAGGCAGGGATCATCATTGCACCTGCTAATTACCATCTCCAGCTGGAGAGTTAAATGGAGATCTGTTCTATGTCTGACCTTTGACCCCATGCTCTTTATGTGACGCACTTCAAACCCTGTTTGGGGCTGGCTGGGCTGGGCCTTAATGAGGCCCCATGTCTGCCCTCTGTGGGCTGTGCGCCTTGGATGCCCCGCTTTCATCCCCGACCATCTTCCCTTGATGTAAATTGAAAAGATCACAGCTATGGGGAGAAGACCTGTACTGGAAAGGCCTCTCTGCATAGATTATGAATATCATAACTCAACAGTTTTTTTCTTTCTCTTCCACCAACCACCCACTCCCCTCTCTCCTCCTGCCACCCCTTCCCTGTACAATGCTATAGTTCTAATTGGACCCAATGGGGGACTCTCTGCCTTTGATCTCATCACCGCCACTGTGACTTTACACTAAAAAATGTCACTGCCAAATAGGGTTATCACCTGTAGAGCCTGGCCTTCCTCTGATGCCTGTACGCATCTCGTTAGCTTCACTCAAACTGTAGAAGTTAATTAGTTTGACAGAACCATTACCGTGGAGGCATACCTGATGATTGTGGCGTAGGCGCCATATTCAAAATCCAATTACTAAACACACATTTAGTTTTTGTGTCTAATATGTGAAGAAAGGCACCATTGACTGTGCTTTGCCTCTCTCTCAGCAAAGCCAATATTCTTGTATTTGACATGCACTACTAATATATTTGTGATATGCGATAATTTAATTAATCTCCACATGTGACTTAAGAAGATTTTTTTTCATCATGCTTAATCTTGTGAATAAATGTGAAACTTTGAACTTATCGCTTTATCACCCATTTTTCTCCAACACTGAGAAACAAAACACAAGTGATTGTGTCCCCACCTCATTAAAAAGTGTTTGCCACTGCAGTGCTCTCACCCGTTCAAAGCTGCTGTACAGAACTCTGTGTGCAGAGTAAACTCAGCTATCCCATCTTCTCTGACAGTCTTTGGGGTATGCCTCCCCCAGTTAGACTGACATTGTGTTCGCTTTGATTCTCCCCTCGAAAAAAAGACAGTTTAATGATTTGCAAGGATGAAAAAAATCAGTGAAAATGCACATAAACATGAAATATTAATTCTAGAAAGGGCTTTACATAAACATAAAAGCATTTAGCACAGTGAGTGAATATGGAGATGACACTTGTTAATTTAACCGTGATAAACTTTCTGTTTGATGCCTTGGAGCATTTGCAATGGCAGCACGGGGATGTTGTGGAGAGTGAGAAAGCCCAGGGGAGAGGAATCAACACTGTTCGTTTTGTCTTTGTCCCAGTTTAAGACTGCCACTCTCTCCGTCTCTCTCTCTCTGTTGGTTCCTTTCTTTCTCTCTCTGTTTCTTTCTGCCTGTCCTCTGTATGAGCTTTGCTAACGCTTTGCTTCTCCTCCCTCCAGTTTTCCTGATAGGCTAATTGCAGACACGAGATCGCAATATCCCTCCATCGCTACAGCTACACAGCATGATATATTTGGCCACCTCTGATTGAAATAGACTTGATCAAAATTGTATTATAACGCAGAAGAGCATGGGGTAATTTAATGGTAGACAGAACATCAAATATTTTTCCGGCTTTAATCTCTTCTTTCTTATTATTTCTTACAAACACTGCTGCTATCAGTGGCAGCATTAAGATGAATATTATTGATATATGCAATTAGTAATAATTGTGTAAAGAGTCTACAGAGTCTAAAATATTGCACTGTATTAAGAGGTGGTTGAGTGGGCTGGTAAAATATGTAGCACAGAATTAAATGTAAAAGGCAGGCTGCTAACCAAAAATGTTAATTTAAGGCTCATTGTTATTTCACACACTTTTTTCAGGTCTGCATGTGCAGTCACTTTTCTTGTACTATATTCAAGCAACAGAGTGGTGTGCTGAGTATATGAAACGACCATACCTGAGGAGCATTGCTTTATTCTGTCCTGCTGTATGATGAGCAATACACCAAATCCTTACCAGCCACAGCCACAGTTCTGTTGGCGACCCTTTTCTGAGTTCTGGGTAGCATTTGTCGTCTATTATATGTTGAGGATGGGAGATAAAACAATGCAAAGTTTACAGTGAGGAAGCCAAATTAATCTGTGTCTTGCTAATTGTGGTTAAATGTTAAACTTGAAGGTTTTTACTGTTAAAATCATGAATCATGTTTTGCTAACAGCCCACACCAAACTGCCTTACAGTAATCTAGACCTCCTGTGCGACCCAATCAAATGTTGTGCTTTTGTGCTAAGTTGGCACAGCCCACACAGAGAGCAGCAGTCCCTCGCTATCTCTGCCTCTTCGCTCTGCCACAACATAGTGAGACTACTGCTGAGCAGGTGAGGAGTGCCTCTTGACAACTTCCTTCCCAGACTCCCCAGGGCCCGGTGGCCAGGGTGAATCTTTTGTCATCCTAAAACAAGCTTGGGCCTGCTGCTCCTCCACTCTCGCCTGGAGTCCTGGAGACAGAGCCAGGAGAAGGGAAAATAATTAAAGACATTTTATGTCAAGAGTCCCTTTCTAGAGGGAGTCTGGGAGAGCCAACAGGGGGAGGGGGACACAGGAGGACTGGAAAGAACAAGTAGGAGAGTAAGAAATGGAGGAAGAGGCAAAAAGCAAAAAGGTGATGGGGAGGAGAGCGGGGGTGGCATCCTGGAGAGAGAGGGTGAGAGAGGAAGAGCAGGGATGTGAGTTTCTATTTCCTCTCCCTCTCGGTGCCCCCGTCCTCTGCTCAATTAGCAAAGCAGCAGGTGCTCCCAGCAGCACAACAGATAAGCTTGAAGGGAAGGCTGAAGCTTTTCCCTTTCTTTTCTTTCCTTTTTTGAGATGACCTGCAAATGTGATACTTCACACCCAGAATGGGCTAGCTGTTTCCTCCACCAATTTCAGAGGTGATAATTTAACTTTTACCCCTCCATCTCTACTTTTCCCCCCTCCCATCTCTCTCTCTCTCTTTCTGACTCTGTCTCTCTCTCTTTCTCTCCCACTTTCTCTCTCTTCATGTTCTCCACCAGGTGTCCTCTCTGAAGAGCAAGCTGAAGAAGCAGTCAACAGCAACAGGAAGTGGTGTGGCAAGGGCCTTCCTGAGAGCACAGGCCGCTCTGTTTGGATCCTACCGAGATGCTCTCAGATATAGACCTGTAAGGCTCCATTTCTATTAATCACTACTTTTCATCCTGTGGAACATATACTTATATATTTAAATCAGCTTAAGGACACTCTACATGATTGGATGCAATGGAACCCAGAGTGAGATGCATCCAATATTTGAGCTAACCTAATTTAGATCATCACACCCAAATTACAAAGTACAAAGAAACGTATTTACCCATTGCTTGCTGGTGATATTTGTTTTATCTGTACACATTTTGAAATATCTGTCCTTCATCCCAGTGCAGTAAATGAAATTGTGATTTTGTATGTGCTGCTCACACAATTTAATAATTTACAGTAATTTAATGTTTAGTAGAAACATATATTTTTAGAAACCATTCAACTCCTTGGTTCATGGCAGAGGCAAACAATTTCAAATGAGGATTTCTCAAAATTACACAAACTCACCACAACAGTTTGTAAAATTCACAAACATACAATTATTAACAATTATATTTAAATATATATATTTATTAAGTAATCCAACAGAAATGTAAAGCCCACAGACTTGTTTAGCATTTTAATTGACAAGCACAAGTATTCACAGACAGGAATATAATGCATGTTTGCTCTTCAGAATGTGTAGCAAGCTGTAGTGATCTTAGTTTGGGTGAAGTGATTCAGATTTCACTGGAGTCTGGTTAGACTGGGGCAGTTTTGACTGAAGGTAAAAGGTGTGTTTTCAGATGGAGTTCTGAGCTAAGGTGGGCCTGTCTGAGGCAGTGAAATGTCAGAGGAGCTGAAAAGAGTCAGGACGTTCCCTTTGAAGATCCCTTATAGCCACCTTTGGTGTTTTACTCTCCTTTACTAAGCCCTCCTAACATTTCTTTTCTGGATCTTTTCTGCTTATCAAGTCTGAGTCAGGGCAGAGCAAACTACAGCATGTCCTGTTTGTCAAATAGCGAAGCCTTTGTTCCTTTGGCTTTGAGATTAATTGGACTTTGTGGACTCCCGGAGTCAAGATGCTACATTATTGATGCTGTCTCTCTTTTCTCTGTATACAGACAGTATACGAACAAACTGCCTCCCCTCTGACACAAGCACTGAGACTCAGTATATGTGTGTGTTTGTGTACGTGTGCACGGCATGCAGTAATTTCTTCGTTCACTCAAGCTCTCAATGTTTTATTTTAGACAGGCTCTGTATAAAAGCCTGGAGTTAACATACATGCACAAGCATAAGTACGCACATGAAGATACTGGTGATAAACCCCACGTTCTGATAGTTGTGGGGTTTCACTTTGCTCATTGTTCTGAGCTGAGGAAAAGATCTTCCTAGACAGTGCTGATCCGAGCGCTGTGGTTCACGGGCCCATATGTCTTGACAGAAGGAGGGGTGTGGATGCTTGGTGGGAGTCTTGCTGAGCTGTAAATGAAACAATACTGGAAAATGATAATGAGTTGAAAAGCAATCAGCTGATTAGAACAGCATTTCTTAGGTCATCAGTTTCAGTGCATGTCTATGTTCCCTCAGGTGCTTCTCACCAGCTCAGAGCAGCACTCATGTCTGGAAAAAGAACCTGAAATAGCAATTCAAATTAGTTTTCACCACCATTGATGAAGCCAAGCTGGGTAGGTGGGTGTGCATATTCCAACATTGCGTTCTCTGTACTATTTAGGGGAAGAATTAGCAGAAGTTCTACTCAACCAGGCATATAATCAGTTCAAAGCATCCAATCAGATGTGAGAACTCTGGGTGTGGGAGGTCGGGGTGCCATCACATGTTTGAAAGTTGTATAGACAGCTTTAGATGCCAAACTTAACGCAGTGCATGCTCTTGTGTACTGCCTATAACACGTATAATCTGTGCACAAACAGTACAGTACAAGTCACACTCAAGTACATGCAAGTCTATACTGAAATGTCTAAAAACAGCTCAATAAAGTTGTAACTTAAGTAATAGAAATAACTGCTGTTATTCTACAGAATATTTAGAATTTCAGTCCCTGTTCTTTAATGGAAAGGAGCTGCTCCTGGCCTTCATAAATGAAAAGCTTGTATTTTATTTAAACATTTCAGTCCATGTCTAACAATATTGAAATAATAATTTACATTCTATAACAGCTTATTCTACAAAAACTCTCTACACACCCACTGCAGTAAAAAATATAGATATTCATACATTTCTACTTACTGATACTTCTGTTCCTCCTACATTAGAACACTAATCCATTAATTCAACACATGTACCACAAGAGTGTCAAGCTCACATACAGTATATGAATGTTGGTTCATGATTCAAATTGCAAATGATTAAGACCTTAATTAAGAAAGATACCATTTAGTAGTGAATGTATGTCACATGTACAGTATACATACTTTACATGTGCATGTACAGTGCTCAATATTCCAGTCAGTATATCCATGATACACAATACAATATTAACATGGCATTACTACAGTGGCTCTTGGAGGAAGTTAACAAGTAACATGACCCTTGCCTTAAGAAAGGCTATAAACCCATAGCTGTTTCTGTAATATGGGCTTGAGATATATTGTGTTCATGCCGTGTAAGTACTACTACAGCTTTAATGACTTAATTCAGTTGTATAGTCCCATGAAAATAAGAATCATTTTGTTTTAGTTACCTTAGAATAAGCCCTTTATGTCTGCACAGAATGGGTCCTCTTCTACAGAGGCTGCCATTTTGCACCTCCAGTTTTCTACAGTCACCCTGAATGGACAAACCAAACACTGGTTCTAGAGAGGGCCTTTTGCATTTTTCGCAAGTTTCGTGGCCACTCTAGGCTCTCCTACAGGCTTCGAAGGGGAGAGGTATTCAGTTAGTTGCTATCTGCAACCTCACTGCTGGATGCCACTAAATTTTACACATTCAACCTTTAAGTCATTGTTTTTTGTACTTGAACAGGATGTTAATGTCATCTTTACTGTGCTAGCTGTAAGCTAAATGGTTATTGTGCGAGCCACATAACTGCAATGTCACTGGTTCGACTCCAGTAAGGAACCTTTGTTGCATGTTGTACCCATCTGTCTCTTGTTTTCCTGTCCACTTCACTGCCCATTTTCCAATAAAGGCAAAAATAAAAAAAGATTACAATTTATGCTGCTGTCTTCCTTATAAAGGAGCCCATGTTTTGAGATTCCTGTACTAGCAGGAGCAGTTGGCATTCAGTACAGGCCTGTATGAACCAAAGGATTTTGTTGGATACTGATGTGTACACAGACCAAGTCTTAAAGTTGCCTTGGAAAGTTTTTTTAGTAGCAGTTAGTTGTTAGTCTCAGCATGCTATTCAGTTTTGCTAGCTGCAGTATGGTCCGAGGCTGTAGCAGCCAGATGGAGACTGGATAGATGATTAAACTACAACTGAAGCTACTTTCAACTCTGGCTTTTACGAGAGAATACGCCTTAAAAACTTTAAGTGATGTAAGGGGAGCAGTATTCCTGTGATGTAATTTGGGCCACGGGTATCATCCGCCCATGCCTGAATGGGGTTAGTCTCCAGTGTTGTTAAGTTGTTTTTATGTGCCACACTGTGCTAAGAGCCAGAAACAGACAAAGCATATTGTTTTACACCAAAAGAAATTAGAGCATCGTTGAAATATGTGAGAATTATGTTAATTATGAGAAAGCATGAATTGGAAATGACCGTGGGGCTGCGTGTGATTGGCCTGCAGTGGTTCTGTTGTCATCCTCCGTGTCTATAGCTCACAGGCCAACAGACATGATGTAAGAAATAGTAATAATGTGCTAATGTGCTCATGTGGAGTACTGTGGAGTTTACTGGGACACTGTCTTCTGGTCTAGGGGAGATCGGGTGCGCTCTGCCAGGGGAACTGTTTTAAAGGGGACTGTTTCTTTTTTCTTTTTACTTTACTCTTCCTCCTTTTTTCCTTCTTCCTCTTTCCTTCCTGTCCCTTTTTAGACATTTCTGTTTTCAGGCCCACTTAGTTCACTAATGAAGACATCTGTTGAAATAGTTACTTATTAGGGAAGAGTTTTTACAGGGCATAATGATAATAGACACTGTGTGAATTACTTAGTTAGTTATCATATTATAAACACCATTGTTTAGTTTAGACCCCCTGCTGTTCAAGCCACCAACCGCATCTGCCTTCATTCAAACATGGTTAAAATCAGGTTGGTGCAAAGAAGAGTGAGCCAAAATGAATTAATATCAATTGTTCGTTTTAATTTTTGCCAATAATGTCTCTGTGGACTTTTCAGGGAGAGCCGATTACATTCTGTGAGGAGAGCTTTGCAAACCATCGCTCGGGCACCATGAGGAACTTCCTGTCCATGGCAGTCAATCTGCAGCTCTTCAAACAGGTACAAACAGCTGTGTGTGTGTGTGTGTGTGTGTGTGTGTGTGTGTGTGTGTGTGTGTGTGTGTGTGTGTGTGTGTGTGTGTGTGTGTGTGTGTGTGTGTGTGTGTGTGTGTGTGTGTGTGTGTGTGTGTGTGTGTGTGTGTGTGTGTGTGTGTGTGTGAGAGATAGATTGATAGATTGATAGATAGATGGAGGGAGAGAGATTATGTTTCTTTAAACCACATTTAATACTCATTTTGGCACACTGTAACCAGAACTGATTTCATACTTCAAAATATTGTGTATGTGTAAATTCTGGACATGATATTCAATCTTCTGTGTAAAAACAGGACCTTTACTGATCTCAGATCATAATTATAGTTGGCTAAACATCTCCTGTCACTTACATGCGTAAATTGACAGATGCACAGCTCTGTTCAGCAAGCTATAGGCAAGCACAAATAGAAAAAGATGACTGAGTGCTTCCTTGGCAGGTTACTCTGTCCTCTTCCATCAATGTCAGTTCACTTTTAAGGATTTTATTTTTTTGGGAGAGATCTTTTATTTAGAACAGTGAAAGTCTTCATTTTTACAGATGAAAGTTGTCTGTCTACACTTTTTGTGCTCAGCAAACTGTCGGCTTGGTAAAGTTAGCATTTAGTATCTTGACAGTTGAGTTGTTCAGAGTGAGGAAAAAAGGAGAAAAGAGAGGCCTGGTGTTATAGAGGGTTATTGACCCCTAGAAAATGTTTACTGTGGTTATCTCTGCACACACATTTTAATGTGTCTCTGTTTGCTCAATTTTTCCTGATGCACAAACACAACCATGACAAGTTAGGCCCTTAAAAGCATTTACAGTACAGATACATCAAGATTGTGTTATCTTAAGCCTCTTTCGCATTTAGTTCACACAATGATTTTCACTATTATATTCACACATGCAGCTACAGTACATGCATGAACATTTCTGTCTTGCATCTTTTCACACAAGCCAAACAATGCTAGAATAGATGGGGCCAGGGACAAGTTATCAATCAATCAATCAATCAGTCAATCAATCTTTATTTATATTGTGACAAATCACAACAAAAGTCATCTCAAGGCACTTTGCACATAGTAGGTCTCTAGACTCTTGAATTTATTTAAAGTTGAAGTCATGCAACACTTAAGGATGCCAACCGTTCTGTGCGGACTGAGAGGAGCTCTCTTATTTCTGAGTCCCACTTCCAGCCATTCTTAAAGCTTATTTGAAAACCAAAAAAGTTGTATTGCTTGTTAGTTATCAATTCACTCACAAAAGCAAGGCAAGGCAACGATAAACAAGTCGTAGATTCAAATACGTCATCAGCTCAGTCTTGTGATTGGTTCACTCGCTCCACGTGAATTATATGCTTGACGCTGCAATGTTACTGCTTTCATTCACAACACAGCCATACTTATTTTGCCCTGAAACGTTGCTAGGTGTTGAGGTGGGTAATTGGTGGTACAGATTTCCCTGAATATCGATCACTGCTCCCCTTCACACATGACCCCATGCAGGAAATGTTCCTGATCATTTCAGGGACAAACTGCATTTGTGAAAAGAGCTTTATTAACATGTATGTACAAGCCTGTAAAGCAAAATATGTGACCAGAATTTCAATTCAGTCTAAATTGAAAATTCACCGCTGGCAAATATTGTGAAGTCCTCTGTGGTTATGTGTGTATTTATGTGCATGTACAGTATGTGTGTGAGCAGGTATCGTTTATTCATGTGTGGTTACAGGAGTTTTCCTTACAATCACTCATGTATACTTAATATGTTTTTCTCCCAAATACCTTTAGCTGTACTAAACTTAGCTCAGCCAATTGGGAAGACACCTCAGGCTCCGAAGAAAATGTCCTCTCACCACTTGAATTTTTCTTTGTGCTCTCTGACCCGTGACAGTAGTGTGATTTACCCCCGAGAGTACAGCACAGCGGCCCTCAATCAGCCTTTTGTTTCTCTGGACACACTGCCCCGTCTATAATTTTCCCAGGCAGAGCAGATAGAGAGCAGCAGTTCAAAGCATCCTCCCGGCTGGCTCCTGCCTCAGTGGTAGCATTGGGAAACAGGCCCTTATCTTCTCTCTAGAACGGGGGATGAGGTGAGCTTATCTCCTCCACTCCTCTTTCTACTGGAGTGAGTGAGGCCAGCGGTCTGCCCAAGCTCTGCTCTGGCCATGACCCATATCCGCTCACAAACACGCAACTCAACTTGCTTGGCCACACACATGCACATATAAATTTTCACATGAATAAGTACTAGCTGAATAAGTACTAGCTGAGGATGCTTGGATATTTTCCAGTAGCTCCGCTTATTTGTCTCTTATTGATTGTTTGTTTACTGTAACAACTGTACAAATGTATTTATCATCATTATCATCATTATATATAGACCTGTAAGAAAGACTGCTTAAAATCAACATCTAAAATAGACCATTAGTAGTACACAAAAAAATTATTTTTGCTTGATTTTTTGTTTTCCCTGTTCTCCAGCTAAAGTGAACAGACATAGAGAACTGACATAGATGCCACTTATGAGCAGTTTGGGCGGTGTACACAAACAAATTGGGTTATTCAATTATCAAGTAACCAATCATCAGTGACTGAAACAATATATAATAGAATATGTTAAATGATGATGTTCATTAGTCCAGTTGCAAATAATGGGCAAGGTGTGGGACTTCTCACTGTCAACTCTATGTTTGCACCACTTGGTTAAATATGAGCCAAATTCAAACCATATTGTTGTGGCTGGGAGACCACTACACACATTACTGCAGGCTGAAGCACATATAATGTTGAGGCGTTACCCGAGTTTAAAGTGTTACCATCTTAGCAGGAAATTGCTTTTCTGCAGGTACATTATGTTGTGATTGTGTTTTTTTTCTCATAAAGCAACTCTTTTGCTGTGTGATCAACTAAAAGTAATTACAGTTTTATAAGGAAACAGTGCGGAGTTGTTGATGCAAATTCAGCAAATATTAGATACTGACCTACTGTAGTTGTACTATAGTGAATTATGTGTCTAGGTTACAAAAAGCAGAAACAGAAGCCATTTCATCTCATGTCTCTATGAAATATAGATGCTGAATCAACCCTAAATACATACCCACCTCTTAATATGCCAGAGTTTCACACGCTAACACACATCTGTTCCTGAAGTCTTTGCTCTACTCAGTCCATCAGCCAATCTCTGTTCAGGCCAGAACAAGTGGGAGAAATCTCCCCAAAGAATGCAGGGGAAAGCCTGTTGACATTAACCTGCTTCCTATCAACCATCCTCAGCTCCTACACACTTAAACACTCACACACTGCCATGTGTGTATTGTGCCAGCGGAGACTGATTCAATAAACTGTCCTCCTCTTATTGACAAAACTAAGCTCTACACAGTTTTATTGAGTCTGTAGGGGGCACTCATAAATGATGTACTACCAGGAGCCTTTGTTGACAATATACGTTCTATCAATCAATAATTATCCATCGTTCTCAGTGTACATAAATGTGAAGTTGTGTCCTTCATAACCAAATAATTCAATTTAAAGACTGACTATGTTGTTGCTTCATCTACTCCATTGGGTCCACAAGAACCCATATCATTGCATTTATAATAAGCTGGAAAGTCCAACAAATAGTGACGAATGACAGATAAAACTAGCTGCCACCACTATGGCCAAAGAGGAAGCAAATATACAAATGCCTTAAGATGCAATAATATTAATGACTGCTTGACAGTGGCTCCAAAAAGCTTTTATCATAGAGAACGCAGTTCAGTAAATTGCATTTTCTCTCTTATTTTGCAAAGTCATTTTTTTTCATGGAGCATAATGGTTTGAGCACCCAATTCACTTACTCTGATACATATCTTGGTAGAGATTTGGTTTAGGTTTTATTAAACTGTGTCTCAGCATATCCAGTGTACATATTATTTGCCACTTACTCCCCAGGCTTCGTCCCCTTTGGCCAAATTTGGACTTCCATCTGCCATTAGCTAGCAGAAATGGTGGCAAGCTGCAGACCCAAAACCAACCTTGAGAACTTCTCCTTTAAAAAACCATTGATGACTTCATTAAGTATACACTATAACTGAATTTCTAAAGTTTATGGACCAAAATTCTCAGGTTGAAATAATAAATTAAATTTCCTTTAGGATCCATATGTACAGTATATCGCCACAAATGATCCCCTGTAGAGACCTAATCCCAATTTCTGGCTCCACAGTTCCAGAGTTTAAATAAGTGTAGACCACTGTGACCGGCTTGTGAGTGAGTTGGTATGCTGGTAGCCAGATGGGATAACTCTCCCTCTCTACTGTCTACAGCTACAACAGAAACAGGAAACAAGATGACATGTAGGCATGAAGAGATGGAACAGAATTTGCATCCAAGAGTGGAACTCAGTGTGGCTGAATCTGCACTGCAATGTTTTGACTTGACTTAATTTACACATATAGTTTGGCTGAATGTTCATAGACGTTCGTAGATGTTATACTGGATTCACAAACACTGTCAAAGTATTATTTAATAATAATCTCTTTTTTGTTTGGGTGAAGGTAATCCTGATTTGGCCCTAACCTGAAATGATTTTTTGTTTCTTTGAGAGTTTCTTTTTCTATTTAATGTCGACTAACTTTCCAAACAAAGAAAATGAGCTATTGTGTTGTATGTTTTGTGTATGTGCTCTTCTGCTCATGTGCGCGAGTGATTGTTGTTTAAGTGTTGGTGTGCATGTGTGGTGATCACAGTCTGCCATTGTTGAGTAATGTCTAATTAAGGCCCACAGTGAGGCAGGTAATCTGGTCAGGGTGTGTGCAGGGAGATGGTGGAGGGGGATAAGTGGAGGCTTTGGCTTGGTGATGATTTGGGTTGATTATCTGCACTAATTGGGCCAGCCAAGTAGCAGAGCAGTGGTTGGAGCCTGCAGGCTCACCTCTCATTAAAATGATCTAATGATGAGTTTCCAGCTCTTCTGACCAGAGGAGTGGGTGGCCGTGTCGGTCGCTAGTTAGCAGGCTGTCCCTTAGGACATGCACACTAAAACAACCTACATTGTTGTTACACTTCGGACACACTTGCAGAGGTGGGAGAAGGGTTGTCACAGTTAAATATGATCCGACAATACGTCAAAGAAAAGTGTACCACCATTTGTTGTTTAAAAAATACAGAGCTTTAAAGGTAGGAGGTGTTGGTTATTAATTAAAACATTAATCAGTCAAAATAAATTACACCTTTATTTCCACACCTTAATTTCCCTTTTATATAGGCTACTAATTATTTTAGTGACACTATTGCTAATTGTTGGCTGCTTCTCCCACCTACCTTTATTTTTAAGTCTGAAAAGTTACATCTAAATCTAAAGTCAAAGTTCAAAGGTATTTCTCACACTTTAATGCTGTTATTTTATTGTGTATGTTTGTGTCAATTTACACGTGTGTTTACTTTTAGTTGTGTTACATATTTATGCGTGTTTGTGTGCTTTGGTGAAATGTGTAGCTGTAGCTGTCTTGGCTGTTAGGCCCATATTTATGAGATGGAGTTTTATGCGCTCCATGTTACTAAGGGAGGAAATGAAACTTCCTCATGTCTCAGACAGTGTGCAGCATGTAGTCTGCTGCCTTAATCCCTCACCTGCTCCACATTACCAAATCCCTATTACCTGCAAACCACCTAATCTTGGGATGTAGTTTCCGTCAGGTAGGATTAATAACACCCACTGTTGCCTGAGTGTTTGAATCTGTGTGTGTGTGTGTGTGTGTGTGCGTCCGTGTGCACGTGTGTAAGTCTGTTTAAGTGTGTCCACCTTCTCCCCCACCTCCCCTCTTTAATAAGCAAGTTGTAATTTATGGTTGTAGTTCATCGACGGACGGCTGGCCAAATTGAACGCAGGCCGCGGCTTCACCGACGTGTTTGAAGAAGAGATCACAGAGGGGGGCTTCTGTGGAAGTGAGTAGTGCCAGACCTGTTCATCAATTAGTCAGATTACATTCATTTGCCATATTTCATGCAAAAAGAAGAAGGTATTGTGCTAAAGTAAGAGTGAACAGAACAAAGCTTATTAAAGTCATAAAAATCAAAAGAGTTGACATTCAAAACCTTTCAATGACCATTTAAAATCTAGTCTCAAAAAATAAAACAAGGCAAAACAATGAATGAGGATTAACAATCATATACTGAATCATTTTTGAATAAGTTTATAATATCTGTATTTAAAAACATTTCTACTGCTCAACTGCCCATTAGTTGAGTCATCTGAAGAAGTTTCATGTGAACTCAAATACCACCACGTAAGGTGCTTGTACTAATGCACTGATGAACTGTAGTGGTTTTGAAGGATTAGAATTTAATTATTATAAAAGACAACATCAAATTTTGTGCGTTGAAGTGGATCCTTTCTAAAATTAGTGTCAGGCATCACCTTTCATTGTGAATTGATTCAATTTGTTGTATTTGACACACATCAACAATGTCATCTGTTACAAAAATCCTTTATCAGAGCTGATAAAAAGGTAGTAAATCTGGTTGGATGTGGCAAAAGAAGAGTGATGAAAGAATTAATAATGTTTTGTCAGCAATGAGTGTCATAACAGGTGAACTGTGCACGAGACATCAGAAGTTTGAGTGTGAAAGAAATCCCACAGGACCGCTCAGACAAATTATGTCATTTTGATCGTAACACTTCAGGCTTGAGTTGTATTTCCATGAAAAAAAACTGTACCAGCTAAACACTTATCATATTACTGAGCTTATCAATTATGATCCTGACCCAAACCTATACTGTCATCTGTAATTCTATTCTCTAAATAAGAACAGGCCCTGAAAACTCTGAAAATATCACCACTATTATACAGTCCTCCATTCTGCACTTAGAATTCCTCTAATTCCTAGTACTAGTACTCATTTTACAATTAACAGTTAATATTTCTTATTTTTTCATGACAAAGGAACAAAAGAAGAAAACATCTTTGAATGTTGCAAGTTTTACAGAAAAGAGATACAATCAATCCAGAGATATGACAGAGCTTTCATTTTATTCATTTTTCATCAGCGTCAGTATTTGACTTGTCTAAAATGTGAAATGTTCAATAATGTGTCTGTCCTTGCTTTAGGACTGTGTCACAGTGTAATATACATAGTTAGCTTTGCTTTGCAATGTTAATACAGTGATATTGAGCGCAAAATGATTAATTCATATTCCCTGTGTTTTATACATCCTTTCAGGTAATTCAAGGTCTTATCAGCAATGGATGCACACTGTAAAGGTATTCACAGAATGTCCCGGTATCATAACTAAATGCTTTTATCTGTGGCTTTTTTTATGTTTCACTCATTTTATTCCCGAGTTATATTTAATTGAAAGCGTGATTGACATGACTAAGTGTTTGAAGTCCTGGTGTTGCCTTTGGAGTGAAGGGCTGCATGAATGTACAGATCCAGCTCGAGTGCAGTTTGGTGTGTGAAGCGGCGCGTGCAGCAGGACAGTGGAGACAGACAGGGAGGGAGACAGGAGTGATTTGACGTGACAAGACGTCCTCCGACATGACATGTTGATCTGGCAGCAAGCACAGGCGTTACTTCGTTGAACCGACCCAAGAACATAGATCTCTCCCTCCTCTTCCTCATCTCCTTCTGTCTCTTTCCTCCTCTCTGTTTCCTCCCTCTCTCTCTCTCTCTCTCTCTTTCTCTCTCTCTCTCTTTTCATCTCTGTCACAGACCCCCCTCTGTCTTTCTCTCTTTCTTACTCACTGAGTATCCCCCCTCCACCCCCGCCGTCAGCTAAGGCTGAATTAGTTCTCTAGAGTGCTCTTCAAAGGTTTGTTAAAGTTCACATTTCCTGACTGACAGGGATCTATAAGAGGGGCCTTCACCTCGGCCCCTCTCCTCCTCTCTTTCTGCCGACTTCTGAAATGCTGTCTGCCATTTACTCTGTTTAGCCGTTTAGCCGATGCTTTGTGCTTACACTAAAGACCAAACAGAGAGAATAAGAGTGAGACGCTAAAGGAACTAGGAGCGATGCAGTAACTCGGAGAGAAAAGAAGACAGACACAGAGAGATATTGGGTACCGTAATGTCAGTCTGCAGAGCTCAAAGTAGAAATCAATCACGCACAGTCCCCTCCATCGCTGTTTTAGCCTGCTTCTAAATAAAAACCTCCCGAATGCCATGAATCATGCAGTTTATCATGGCTCAGCGATAAGATACTTTGTCTGATGTCACCACTATTTTACTAAAGTTGTATTACAATACTATTTACAGCTGCAGAGGGAGTTAGGTATTGAAAGTCACTTGTGTCGTTGTGTCGTATCATGTGTTTTAAATTTTGATATTCTTTTAAACACTGATATACTGTGTATAACTCTATGGCAAATGAATGTAAAATCAGATACAGAATAATCAAACAGATGATCAAAGTGATGAATTGTGTTGATCTGTTATTCTGTATAACTAAAATCTTATATGTGTTATTAAAACTTCAATAAGTGTTTGTTTTCTTTAAGTCATTAATTTGGTCAACAGAAATGTCATAAGATTATTAAAGAATTATTACTTTGATAATTGATAAATGATGGCACTGAATGATCCTGTGACACAAATGGCTCAATGTGTATCTGTGTGTTCAAACCCACTCAAAATGCCTTGAAGTGACTGACTAATACTTTTCTATGTCTATAACAGAGAGGAGGAGCACTCATCAACACAGCTGTGATAAAGGTACGTTCATCTGCAAAACTGTGTTAATAGGCAACCACATCAGCATAGCTTGATGCATTTCCTCGTTCAATATGTACTTCCGAAAATTCATGAAATAGAGCTCTGACGACGACACACTGCGTGCTTGCATATAAAAGAAATTAACAACTCTTGTCTGTTTGAAATTGGCTGCGGAGGGAATAGGAGAAATGTTCATGACTAGACTATGTTTGATGAGCAGAACCATGTCGTTATGTGCTGTACAATAGGTGGTCAGGGTGCCCTTTCATGTTATTGCCTCCTGTTAGTGTGCAAGGCTCTCTTATCCAGCCTTTTGTCTCTGTGTTTTTGCCACAGGGATCAAAGCATTTCTTGATGTTACATGAAACCAGAACAGAATGTTAATGCAACATGTTTTGATTAATAATCTGTGGGTGTGGGTATGTGCGCATGTGTGATTTGTTTTTTCTCCTAGGCCAAGAGTCAGGCCAAGAAGGGCATCCGGGACATTAAGGGCAGACTTAAAGCGAGGGTGAGTGCATAGACCTTCACACCTCTCTGACTCACATGCACACGCTTGTGGAAGCGCTCATACACACACACACATAACTCTGTGCGGAGGCACATGGAGAGACACACGCCCCCCTCATGGAAACAGACAGGAAGGCTGCTTTACATGGAGTGTGTGATTCTGATGCAGCGGCCTTTAATGACTGTTGAAGCCTGCTTAGCGCTTTGTTCAGGGCTGTACATTTTTAACCAACGCCCCTCTGGCTATGGCCTGTCATGTCATCCGAGCCCTGGCCCCTCTTTCTCTTTTATTGTCTGCATATTTCATCAGTAAGCCTGTGATTTCCTCAAAGCTAATGTAACGAGGTGTATGTTTCCATAAGCCTGATGGATTTGATAAGGCAATAGCAGTTTGATCTGTCAGTGGAAAACTGAGAAGAGATGGCACTGATGATGAACAAGAGGAGTATGCACTGTTCTGCAAAGTGTATGCACACACAAACATGCATGCAGTCAGGATTGGCAAATGGAAATGCTAAAATCTATTTGATTTGGAAGTTTAACAGATTTCCTGTGCCTTCAGAAGACAAATTAATTCTAGTTTTGGTAGGAACACACTTGATCTGCAAAGCATTTATGTTGCTGCCAGCTGTAGGCATCTACACTAGGACACTAAAAGGACAAATATATTGCCGTTCAACTGATAATTATTTCTGGAACCTGCAAGAGAAAAAGTTTTAACGCTAACGCTCGCAACATTTTACATTTCTGTTATAGTCTTAATGAATCACCGCCATGTCTGTGACTCTGAGACTACTTTTCTAAAACAGCTGGGGACTGTAGCTTTTAGAAAGTGTTATTCAGATACAAGTACAGTAAATAGTGTGTTTGTTGGGGGCTATATCAGTTCCAGATTTAGTGCATAATGAGCATTTACATGATATATGTACAGTATATAAACTATTTAAAATATACCACAGTGCCCATGTTCATCTTAATAAAGATAACAGCCAATGCAGTGGTGGCTTTAACAGACTTTGGCAACACAGTCAACACTTGCTAGTTTAATTATTTTATTATTCATTTAGATTTTTTCATGGTATTTTTTTGACAAGAAGAAAAACATTGAATTCCACCAGATTTATCCTTCAATGTACATCAGTGTTACTGAGATATAGCAACAAACTGGACAAATAGCGGCATGTATTCACTTAAAAACCCTATTACATTCTTCAATTGAAAATGGATTAACTTATGTATGGTACAAATATGTTAAATGGGTTGTGGTGTGGACCTTTCACATGAATGCAAACATACAGCATTCACAAAACTCACTGATATTTTAGATGTGATGATAGATTAGATCATGTATTACACAAAACATCTAAGGTTTATATTCATCATTTCTTCCTCAGGAAGAAGAAGAAGAAGGGATGACTATCTGTGCAGGGTCTCCCACCAGCACCAAGAGCCTGTCTCCAAGGAGACTGCAGAAGATGAGACGGGTATGATACACACACGCACACACGCACACACACACACACACACACACACACATATATCAGTAAATGAGTTAACTGCAGCTACACTGATCATACCAGAGCTCAGTTTTCACTTGATCGACATGGATGCAGTGTTCCACTTCTGTACTCTTTCCGTCCACTTTTTCTTCTCATTTCTTTCTTTTCTCCATCCCCACATCACTCTCTCTTTCTCTTTTATCTCCATCCCTCTCCTGTCTCTCCCCTTCTTCCCCCAAACTCACTCTCTCTCTCTCTCTCTCTTGTAACAGCTCTTGGAAGCACATTAGTTTGTCAGGGTGCCAAATGTAATGATAAGCATTTTTTTTTCTTTCAACGCACCCATGTTGTACATTCAGTATTTTTCTCTGAACAGCACGGACAGTAGAAGCAACTCATCTGCTGGTCAGCATTTCCTCTGAAGAATTTGCTTTTGCACCATAAGTGGGTAGCACGTTTTTTTCTGTCTTTGTTGTGTGCAGAGCTGGCAAGCGAAGTGCAAGCACATGCAAGCTCACAAAGTATGCATTCATCAATAAATTTATCAGGAGATTTAACGTCTGAGATTTGTAACACTGTAGTGTGCTGTAAATGTAAATGTTCACATATATCTCTTGGTTTTGAAAGTTTAGTTTCAAGTAATTATAATTGCACACTTCTGTACAGTACTGAACACATACACACAGCCTCAGGGATACTAGTTATATCTCCCACCTCATATCTTTACCTCTGTACTCACAGCTGGAGCTCTTCCACCTCTTATTGCTAAAAAAAAAAAAAAAAAAAGACTCCCAATTCAGCTTAAAAAAACACACAAAAAAACATGCCTGCATGCACACGCTGACATTTTGGTCACAGTCATGTAAGAGTGTGATTAGGAGAGGTTGTGCTGTGTCTAATTAGCGTTGTGTTTCCTGTGTGTGTGTGATGAGGCTGGAAAGCCTTAGCGCAGAGGAAGGTGTGACGGCCGGGGAGAGGAGAGGAACGGCAATTAGGGCTTTTCTAAAAGCCTCCTCGGACACCCTCCCCCAGCTAATGCACACACAAAGCTGGGCCAACACACACACACACACACACACACACACACACACAGACAGATTAACAGTTAACATGCAATTGATGTGTGCGCACACCCACAAACACGCGCACACCATATTCAGGATATACACACGCTCACACCCCTGTCCCTGCCATTGAGGCCTGTTCGCTGCCACAGTAACGGGTCCCTGGAGACCACTGGAAGAGGCACACACAGGACACAGCATAGCATGTCCCAGAGCACTGGTTTTGTGTGTGTGTTTGTGTTTGTATATAGTCCATTTGATCCTCTATACACAATACTTCTTCCATTCTCGTCTTTTCACTTTGCCTTCCTGCCATTACTTTTTTAAAACATTATAGTTTATAACTCTGATAAATCAGTATACTGCCCTGGCACATACACATTAAAACCCTTTCCAAACCCTCCTGGGTTTTGTGTCTAAAGTCTGACAACCCTAGATTCTTTTCTGTCAACTGAAACTAAGACTGAAAATTGAGAAGCCTAGAAAGCCTTGATAATTTATGGCCTGTCAGTGTGCAATAACCCCTGAAAGATTGAAACTCTCCAAAACATTTGTCAGGAGATTCTACTGGAATTTTTTTGATGCCTTCAGTTTTGTTGGTTTTTAGAATAGCCCCATTAGTTTGTTTTCTGTCATTATACTTCAATTGAAGCACACTAATTGGATAAGAAAATTAACTCGTTCCCACAGAAAATGTTTATGCTCAACTCAGTGAAGAATGCCATTTGTTTACAAAAATCTGCGGTAAAGACCACTGGAAAATCATTCAGCCAGAATATAATGAAAGAAAGACGCTTTTAGGTTTAAGTTGCTACTCTCTGGACTTAAACTTGTACCTGGCTGCTTAAAACATGCCATAATTACATTGCAATTATATGAAGTCACAGCTATTGTTCTTAGGGCTTTTTACCTCTCTGTGTCTCACCGTTCTTTCCTTTTTTTTCTGAGATTGCTTCCTATGAAATCTTGATACTGTTGTTCTGCCTGCAGCTTTCTTGACCAGGTGCACAAGAAATTGATCTCAATGGGACTAACCTGGTTAAATAAAGGTTAAGTATAATGAAAACAATTGGAAAAAACATACCTTTATCCACACACCTGCCCAGGCTCCTATAGAGCTGTGCCTGTACCTACCCACATTTCAGTTCATTCCATAGAATAGTATAATAATAATAATAATAATAATAGAATAATAGACCTAGGCCTCGCCTCTGTCCAAATAATCCACTTTGTCTCAACCTTGCATTAACAGTATTTAATTTCAACTTTTAAATATCTAAATATTTAAAATAAGACAGAAATAATACTTTTCTTATTTTAAAAAAGGAAATATATTAAAGCATGAGCAATGATTCTGCTTAATATTCCACACCAAGCTCACCTCATTTATACACAGTAAGACAAACCAAATAACATATTGACATATTTTTTGCATTATACCCTCAGCTACACCTCCCCTGCTGTCCATGTCTGTTCCTTTGACCAAGTGACCAAGGCCTTTTCAGCCTCTGCATAAATACAGAAACATTTTGCGCTGTCATAATCTCAAAAAATGTGATCTGATTAAAGAAATTCCATACCCTATGAAAAGAAAAAGGCTGATGCATTTTTATCATTCATTTTTTAGAAAACCCCACCATGTCTGTCCTTGAAATGAAATGAATGATCAGGGAGTAGCTCCTTTAATTAATCATAGCAAAGTAATGAGAGTAATGAAATTCATATTCTATTTGATCAGCCAACACATGTACCAAAGTGAAAGTGCTGCTGTCATATGCGTACATATTTCAGCTGTATCCGGCAATGTGGGTGATTTGTAGTGTTTGGTGTGCTTGTTGATTAAGAACGGAGGAGTAATCCTCCTTGTGACAAAAACAAGACTGAATTGGACTGCTGACTTCTTGTCTGATACAACAAACAACAACTATTGTTCTGGCTCCTGGGTTTGTGTGTGAGTGTGGGTTTTGAGATTCTGTTACAGATTTTATCTATTTGGTGTTTGTTTATGTGTGTGCCACTGTGATATTGTGCTGTAAGGATCTGCAGATACTGTAGAAAGTGTATCTTTACCCTAGCCTGTTTTTACATGAGCATGTACGTGTGCATGTATACAATGCATGCATTTAGCAGTTTGCCTCAGGTTGGAGGCAATAGAGTGACAGCTGTAAAGAGAGCAAAGGAGCGTAGAGGCTGGGACAGTGTAATGGACAATGACAGCCAGCAGGCTTGTGGCCGGGCTCAGCCCCAGGCTCTGGACTCTTCACCTGGTGGGGCAGGAGAGATGCCAGCCCGGAAAACACCACAGAGCTCAGGGTGGAGGGGAAGCAGGGAACTAACACAGATGTAGAACAGAGGAATAAAGTCGCATAGATACTTCCGTGTGTAAAGGCTGCTCTGCGTGTGTCTGTGCGTGTGTGCGTGTGTGTGCGTGTGTGTGTGTGTGTGTGTGTGTGTGTGTGTGTGTGTGTGAGAGTGTGAGAGAGAGAGAGAGAGAGAGACAATGCTTGGTTAGATGTGTGTGTGTGTGCCATCAGTGGGAGACAGCTCATGTGTTCATGGCCACTGGACACATATGTACACTGTACACATGACTTGTGAAGTGTCTGTGTTTGTGTGATGATGGTTTCAAGATGAAGAACTATCATTTGTCTATGACTTCAAACATGCTTACACTAATGTTTTTTTAATAAAAACACCACTTAACTTGAAATATTGCTCATAACGCATTATATAGTCAGCAGTACATGATTGAAAGTCCTGTAATATGGCAAAAACAATGTTTCTGGATAAACATAATAGCTAATAACTATTTCAAAGTATAGCCATGCAATGTAAATTATAGCATGTACAGCATGTGTTTGTTATAATTAATAATTTTGACATTTTCGGTATGATTCTGATCTGTTCAAATATGCTCATAGTGTTCATTTTGAGATTAATATTGAGAATAGATATTGTTAGATGAATAGTTTATTGTAAACATGCCTCACAGTGAACTCTAAATAGAGTGGCAGTGTCCATACAGTAGATGTGTGAGCATCTGTGTGAGAGCACGATTATTTGTATGTGTTTGTTGTCTCCACTTTGTTTAGTTTCGCCCCACTTCAGAGACCAACTGGCTTCCTCACTGAAACCAAAGTGCCATCTCCTGGTATATTCAAAGTACTGCACCGCAGCCATTCACAGAAAGACACCTGGTGATTTTACTGGATGAGTTTAGTTTAGTGAAGAAGAATGAGCATAATGCACATTTTCCTTCTTTCATATGGCTCCTGTTTTGAGCAAAAAGGATGTGGGCTTTCAGCAACAGCCAGTTGGACAGATGAGCAGTGGATCTTGCCTCAAAAGCAGTCCCCCCCCCCCCCCCACCCCCCTCCCTTTCGGGTGAGCAGCTCTTAAACAGGCAGACACAGACTTGGCCGTACTTCTGCAAGGCTCTGCCTCTCCCCAAGGTTTGTTTGCATTTTACCGGCATCTCTTTACATACTCTGCCAAGCTGTGAGATCAGTGCCCACTCAGAAATACCATATGAAATGTATAATGTAAGACTGGCTATTAAAGTCCACTAGCATTTGGCCGTGTCACAGAGAGGCATAGTTGTTCCTCATAACCAGTCATGCAGGGAAGGAAGGGAAGAGGAGAGGAAAGTTTGTTTCTCCAAATAGCTACTAAAATGGATGGTGATGACTATTTTCCTCTCATAACCATAGGAATGAAATATAATTTTATTTGTATCAAATCTGAAGACTTTTCTAGGCCCCTTAGATATATTTAATACCTTTGCTTATTGTATCAGAAGGCTCAGGGTATAAACAGTTAGGGCAGAGGATTACTTACTCATGTTTATAATTGTACCCTCATTTACTTGCAGTCCAGGATTGTAAAGACTTGTAATCTGCACTGAAGATATAGTGTGTTTTATTTTTTTGTCTGAAGCCTGAACTAAAGGTAATCAGGATTCTTTAACTTCTTCAGCCAAGTACTCAGGAACACACATCAAAGCATTGAAATAACAAAATAACATAAAAATAATAAAGAAATGTTTCCCTCAGAGAAGAAAAGGGTGCAAAAAGAGATGTCAAAATTTTTCCTTGATTTAAGGAACACAAGAGGCTTATCTGCCGCTTCCAAAATACTAGTTTGAGCTAGTTTTACTGAAATAACCTGACCATTTTTATTATTTTCACGACTCCTGCTGTATCTTCCCCTGACTGGTTCGCTCTCGGTCTCTGCATTCAGTGCAGTCTCACTTGTGGCGGCATGGTGGAGAGGAAGGAAGTGAGAACCAGACCGACAGAAATAGTGACATCTGTCACTGACAGCTGAGTGATGGAGGGAGGAAATGGGAGACAGGAAGGCATGGAGGGAGAATCACTTTTTTTCATTTTCAACTTTCTGTTTCTCATTAGCCGACAGCGTGAAGCTAATGAAGGAGCAGTATGATCATCTGTTGTTCTGCTATTTCATGCTTTCCACTGTCCTGTCAGGCCTGGGGAGGTACGGGGCTGGTGGCTAAGCTGTCACAGCTTTAGCGTGGTACCTGTTTGCACTGGTTGAGAATATTTCATCATGAATGTGTAAAATTTGAAATCTCCCCAGGCACGTTTTCATTGTGTTGTTGTTACGCTGACATACAGTACGACAAATTTCAGATATCTTACACATACCTGCTTTTGCTCATTTTTACAGCTCTTGATGGACAGTAATACTTTGTTCAAGTAATGTAACTGAGAAATACACACGCTGTATCTCATATTACAAGTAAAATTAATACAATATGTTGGCCATTTTGAAAAAAAGTATCATAAACCAACTCCTGTGCCAAATGTGGCGCTTCTATCGTAAAATGGTCAGTTGTTGTAAATAGTTTAATCTTAACTGCCGCACTAAAGGGTCACAGTGAAGAGAAGGAATGACAAATTGATAAAGCCGTGAAGTGAGGTACCATCCATTTACTGCTCCCTATGGAACTTCCTTTTGGGTAGACGGCACCAAAGCTGTAACAGAGATCAGAGGGCCATGCTTCATGACCTGTGTCTGGTTGTGTTTGGGTTCACCTTGCTTTAATAAACACCTAGACGCAGAGAGAGGCCCTGCTTTCCTAAACACAGCTCTGTTCCTCAAATGAACAGTCTAAATAACTGCATGCACCATGAACATATAGTGCATGTGTTTATAGTGTTTGTGTGAAAGTATTTCTGTGTCTCACAGGTGCATCTCCACTCTGTCAGCTCGCTTTGGCTGGCTGGCATGTCAGCCTGGTCCCAGATTTACTGCCCTGACACAGGAATCCATTAAAGGCTGTTTAGGGATCCCAGGCCCGAGCCCCTCTGAAATCTCTTTCATTATAGCTCCAAGCTACCATGGAAGGGGAGTGGGTCGGCCAATCAGCAATGCCACCACATGTGTTCGTGTTTAGCCCGATGGCTGAGAGGCTTAAGTGGCTACTGCACACATCTCCTCCGCTGACTTTTATGGAGAAAATGGCACTTTAACTCTTTGTGTTTTTGTAATAGGGTGTGTATGCGGCTGAGTGTGTGTGTCTTCCCTGGCCGAACACAGGCCCTAAATGAGGCCGGGCCAGCCACACGTTACATTCCGCCTGTCTGGCTGGCACTGCGTCGGCTAATCAAGACCGGCTTGGTCCAAGGTTCCAATACTGACCCCCCCACCCACCTTCCCATTCCCATCATTCTTTGGGGCTCTGAGGAATCTTTCCTCACCTTTCAATATTTCCTTCATAGCGTTTCTTCGTTCACTCATTACCTTCCACCACCATCATTATTTTGTTTTTTTCCACAACACAAACACTACTTTCCACTCTTCTTATACACTAACCCTGTGCTTTGCTCACTTATAGGGTTTTAAAGAACATTTTCCACAATAATGTGCTTTGATATGTGTGGCTAAGTTTACAGAGAAACATGTAGAGAAATAAAAGTGAAGGGAGTGTAAAAAAAACCAGGGGAAACGTTGCTGTGCCCCCCCAATTCATAAGAGTAACTTCCTGCTGCTGACACGCATGCAGGTTGTTAACAGTGCTAGCATGTTAACTGTACCCCATGAGTACTGTACTTGTGTGTACCAAAAAAAAACACTCAAGGACAATTTGAGATGTTAAGGAGGTGAGGAGCAATATGTAAGAAGATAAATAGGCAAAATGAAAAGAGTGTCAATTAGAAAGTGAGAGATAGTGTTAACATAAGCGAACATGCACACGCAGTGAGAGAGGAACATGTGCGTCTTAGTGGAAGGCATGTTAATAAGTGGCCTGGGGCAGATTTGTGCTCCCATGGGGAGAGTCCTGCCCTGCTCTGTAAAGCTTCTGTCTCTTCTTTAACCCGCCCATTAAACATGGTACACAGGTGGCTTATTAAACCCACTGTGTCAGACAACTACAGTACACACTGATCATTCAACACTCTACACTGACAAATAAAATCACGTGCATCTCTGTCGTAATGCAAATGATTAATGCAGTTTCCCATATCCTCACTGGTAGCGGTTAAATGCATTGTAGTCCAAATATAATGCTGAGTTTGATAAAATACTGCAGGGGATCTTAAAGATTTTTATCCCTAGACCCAAATTTGACAAATTTAGTCTCAACCCTTAGGGTCCAGGCCCATTAAAACAATCTGGTATTCTTATCTTATGGGGACCCACCAGGCACAGACCTGCATCTTTTTTGTTTTGGGTCCCATGTCATAGTTTTATTAAAAAAATAAATAAATAGAAAAAGCTGCACTTCAGCAGAACACCGTATTTTAGACTCAAGGTTTAACGGGAGACTTGCATCTTTAAGCTGAGACCACCTCCCTCCTCCTGGGTCCACTTATATTGTTTTATCGTTTTGTGTCTTGTGTCTCACTACATTCTATTGCTTTGTGATTCTCATTACCAGCATAACCTTAACAAGTCTCCTATGAGTGTGGGCACTCGGGATCTTGGCTATGGGCTTGATGATGATGAGCTGGACAGTGCGAGCAAGTAAGTACTCCTGGTTTTATGACTTACAGCTATTTTCATTGTTTCAAGTATGTGTGTCAAGTTATGATAACTTTGGCTGTCCAACTGATGCATTTTATTTTTTTTTAAAGTTGACAAAAGTGGAAAGAGCTTTTCCAAGCAGATTCAGTGTTTTTTACTCATGATAACACTGCCCCCAAGTGGACATGTTTAGTAACAGCATAAGAAATGTCAGCTATATACTGTAACTGCTTATTTTCAAAGGATCCTCCAGTCGAAATGTTGACGTCCAGTAATACATTAAATATTATGTGTAAAAATTCCCACCTTCTAAAAATATTTCTTATGAAACATGACATTCTCTTACTCAGATATTAGGACTGTTAAGCACTGCTGTCTCTTCCAAACACAGGATCTCCTCTGAGGACAGCGGGGATGTTCCTTCATACATCGAGGACAGCGATGACTCCTACTCGCTGGAGCTTGACATTGACTCCAACCGCTCAGGTCAGATGAACCTGCTAGAGGAGATCCTAGACTCTCTGAACACCTCAACAATTGAGCAAGGAAAACTCAGTGCTGCCAAGAGCCTGGACTTCTTCAGATCCATGGATGATTTGGATTACAAAGCCCCGGTAAGTGAGACATAAGGAGTAATAATAAATCAGTAGAAGAGCTGTCATTATTTAAATATGGGATCAAGAGGGCAGAGAAGATTTAAACATCCAACTTTGTCCAGAAATATGAAGACAGGTTGTTGTTGATATATGGTTATAGATAGATATAACATCTGCATGTCATTCATGGCTTAAAAATGTCTAAAAACATTTTATTTTGGGATCTTTCAGATAGTTTAATCCACTTTATTGTCCACTTTACTGTAGTGCAGAGTATCTCTACAATGATATCTATTAATCCTTTTTGTCTCAAGTCAAAAACTGTTTTGTTTCTTTTTAACTCCAAGTGCTTGCATTTATCCTCCTTTCAAAGTCTATCTATCTTTGGCTATTTCACACTTTCTTTTTTAAAGCTACCCATACCTTTGTTACATTTTTACACATTTGTTTGTTTAGGTTAAAATGCTATTAATAAGATAACCATGGCTGTTTAGAAGTGAAGAAATATTTGATGTAAAATTAAGGAATATTTCAGTGATTTCACAATGCTCAAGGTATCTAATATAACTGTTAAATACAAAACAGTAATCTAACTTTTAACCTGGTTCTAGCCAAGTCGAACATGTTGTCTACCATTTTGAGTTCATATGGATCTAAGGTCAACATCTACTATGGAAAATGAATAGTTTACAATTCATCAATAAAGAATAAATGTGACTATTTAGTTAACTCTTTACACTCTTCTCCCATTAAGTAGAATGGGACCAAACCAAACCAATGTATGTGGACTTAAAGTAGGATACACCAGTTTGGAACGCTTCAGTTACCATGCTTACAAAATACAGTGGTATTTTCACCCAGAAACTGAGCGAGAGCATGATACGCAATGATACCCAGGCCTCCTCATAACAGTAATTGTTTTTGTGATCATTTCATGTTTCTTCACTTCTAGTGCAAGCCGAAACCTTCCTGCGAGTTTAAACCTGCAGATGAGAGTGGTTGTGGTTCAGGTGGAGATCAGGGGGGCTGGAACTTGGGCCAAGATGACAGTGCAGTCCACGGGAAACACCTTCCTCCGTCCCCACGCAGACAGCCCAACAAGAGCAGCATGAAGGTGTCAAAGAAACCTGCAGCAGCTTCTCCAGTGCCAGTCATGACAGCAACAGCACAAGCCCAGGACACTGATGCCTTCAAGCAGCAGTCACATCTTCAGCAGCTCAGTCTTGACCCTTATGCTCTACCTCTGGGACGACAACCAGGAGACCGCTACTCCTACTCGCCCACACTGTCTCACAGAGTTACGCCTACGCAGCCGTCTCCCACTCTGTCTCACACCTACAGTTCTCCAGCACCTGTTTCTCACCTGAACTATTCTCTACCAGCGAGCCGGCCTCGGACCATTTCAGACCCCCAAGCCAGCACCGAACCTCCTCCTCAGGCCCAGAACCAGACTGCATCCACCAGCATCCTGAGGAGGAAGGTGTTGTCCAAGGAGACAGTGAGACAATACCAGGAAAAGGCTCTTCATAGTCAGGGCAGCAAGGGCCACATGGAGGGTCAGGGGAGTCCATCGAGGAACAGCCAGTCAGCTATGCAGGTCCCGTGGGAGAAAGAAGTGTCCAAGGAGGGCCTCCTCGGGCTCGGCCTGTGCCTGGGTCAGGGTAAAGGCTCTGGGGCGGCGGTGGTACAGGATCAGGGCCTCTTAGAGGAGATTGAGTCCATGTGTTGCTTGGGCTCAGTGCTCCACACCAGCCTGCAGCTCTCACAGGTTCACTGCAACAACAGTCAACACCAGGTCCAGGGCAAAGCCACAGACGAGTCTTGAGAATGTCAAAAACTCTGTGTCTGTAAAATACGCCATAGGTTCTGCTGAAATCTATTCACCATAATTATTCTGTTACATTTAGTCGTAGCCATCAATTCAGACCTTTTCTAGCTCAACACTCAACTGTCAGGAAATGTTACAAACAAATTTGATGTCATTGATGCCACGACCAGAGAGCCACAGCCAGTAGGGGTAAAAGAGGAAGAATCAGTGCCTTGCAAAGCGTCTTCTTCATATCAAGTAATTTCTGTGTAGAGTTGAACCCTGAAAACCTTTTTTTCCTGAGAACAAGTGAAAGCTGATGCGTAGTAAAAATATTTCACCTTTGCCAATACAACTCTTCTTGAAATGAATGTCTGTATCCTTGCGTAAAACATAAGGCAGGTCTTTATTTTAAAATGGAGAAAAATACTACTTTAGTGTAGAAAATGAAAGAAAAATTAAACAACTTTCTACGGTATACTCAATAACAAACAAATTACTTGATAGGAAGGAGATTTTTGCAATGTTCCGTTTGTAATTGCTCTAAATTCCTTGACAACACCTACATTTTCATGTGTTGTATTTTTTTTTGTAACGTGTTCACAGTGGAATGCCGAAAATAAAGACCCATGAATAATATTTTGGGGAAAATATAAGTAGCCAACTGTTAATACAGGAATTTCTCACCTTCCCTAAAGGAATGTAGAATAAGAAAAACTCAGTACTTTGTCAGGATAAAGAAGGGACTATATCTCCTCATTACACCATTATGCCAGTGTTCCAAACATTTCTCATGATCAAATTGAATTTGCACTCGTAGATTAACAAATAGTCCTCAGTCGATACTTCTTGACGCTAAGACTATTTGAGCAAAAAGCAACAAAATGAGACAGATTTTTTCAGACACAAAGCCTTTGAAACTAATTATACACTGTGTAATATATTTTTTTTATCACGATGCCTTAAATGGACATGTGATTTGTTTTTCTAATACGCTGGTGTCTTAATCTATAGATACCATTACAGGTACTTTGTAATCAGAATCACTGGTACAGTCAGACGTTAAATGCAACAGTTAATATTACTTAAACAGCACTGTATTTCTCTGAATTCATAGAATAGTTAATATATATGATGTGCTTTAAGCTGCTGTTTTTAATTGCATTCCAGATAATGAGATGTGCATGTAGAAACATCTCTGTCTCGCTCCTCTTCTCGTGTTCCTCAGGACACTTCTGTTACTCTGAAGAGAAGCAAATACAGAAAAAAGATAATGTGGATGATCTGATGCCAGTGCCCATTCTCCATTTTTTCCTCTTTTTCCATGATCATCACTTTCTTCCTCATGTTGTCTTTTTTTCAAATTTTCTGCCTTTGACTTCTTTAAAGGACATTTCACTCTTTTTTGACCTTTATAAATGGTGGCCAGTTGTTGCAGAGCTGATGAGGTTTGGCGTGGAGGTGGAAAAGGTGAACTTTAAAGTATGAGGCTGGCATCCTCTGTACTGTATGTTTCTTATTACCAACAAATTACATGAAGACCAAAACAAAACAACAGTACATTATTCCGTTATTTACCGAAGATGGAAATCTTCAAACAAATATAATCTGCTAAAACTTTACTGGACCATTTTTTTCCCAAACATTACTCAAACAATAAATAGTGCATTTCTGCTGGATCATTTTCAGCTGTCAACCTGTTAAAAAAAATTGTTGGTTTTAGTCTTTTCATGGAATTTTTTGTCATAAAGAAAATTATACAATATCACCAGACTTATCATATAACTCTCTGTCTATCTCCCTTTCTTAGCTTTTTTCTGTCTCACAGGAGGAAATGAAATCTCTGCCCTTCTAGGTTAGAGTCACACTGTTATGTAATGCAGTGGTTGATGATTGTACTGTAACGCAGCAATATGGTTCTCCTCAGAGAGTAGCTACGTGGATGCAATGTGTACAGAGTCAAAAGTATTTCTATAACAGACTCTCCTGTGGAGAGAAACGCTGCATCCAGAGATCGGATCGTGGTTCCCATCATTCTCTGCGTCACCACAAACCCAGAGAAAAGAAGAAAGCTTTTTTCATGTGTGCTTGTGTTGGGATTACTACATTTATGGTTCGTTGTTCTTAAGATTTATGCCAGACGCCAGTCGGTGTGGCAGTTTAATAGCAGCTATTTCTCTACTTTTTGAGTGCTGCTCTGCGTTAACGATTTGCTCATAAAGTCTTTGGCGTGCTTTTAAAAGCCCAGGAATCAGTCCTAGTAATTCCAAAAAAGGAAAAATTAAAAAACAGACTCTAGAATAATTTCTGTACTGGCCTTATTCATTATGAACTATTTAAAAAAACATATTTACTATGCAAATATTTAAAATTCAAGAAGGTCAATTTTTTTTTACTACTAATTATTTTATAATGCAAGATTCTACTTGAAAAAAAACAATCACAATCAAATTAGCTTCTAATGGGAATAAGCCACATGTCCCCAAATAAATAGATAAATATCAAAGACTATTTAACTGTGTGTGAGCTGAGGTGTGTCTGTGAGTGTTAATGACAGAGTGTATGGTGTGCCTTATACAGTAAGCGTACCACCCAGTATAACCAGAACAAGGTACAGTGTTATAGAGAGGGGGAGTATGCAATGTTTTCAGACCACCTTAAATCACAGTTAGGCCCTACAAACGTTGGTATTTAGATGATAAACCGACACAAAAACTTGTTTGGTCCTGAGAAACTGACCTGAACTGAACTTGGGTACTAGCATTGTTTTCGTAACTGTTCTGTTATCGAGCTCGGCTGAAGCCCAGCTGGAGTTACTCAGTGTTTTTCTTTGCTGTGGTGATCGGCGGGAATCCTCCTGCCTGTGTTTAAAGAGAAGATCTTTTTGTTAAATAGGTACTTAAGTTGATTCTTCTAGTAGGTGATTATATGTATAGTTTGTGCTCTTTTTCTTTTTGTCTCTTCTCACTCTCTCTTTTTTAAGCACCCTCATCATGAGCTAACGGCATTTAAAAAAAATTCTCAGAGGAGATTCTCTAGTTGATTTCATAATGATGAGAAATTATTTTCAACTGAATAGACATGTATTTTTGCTGGCTTGAGTATATTTTACATGGATAATATATGATTGGTGTTGTATGTTGTAAAAATGACACCTAATAATTGAATGTTTTTAGATTTTATTTTTTTGGGGAAAAAATAAAATATAGAGAGAGAATATTAACAAATGTCCCATGTAGCCATTCATGTTGAGAAGCATTTGACAACTTCTAATCAAAATAAGCAGACTGATGCTTGCTTGTACATGGTACAGTGCTTACTATTGTATCTGCATGTATGTACAGTACCTGTATGTATTGTATGCTATGATTTGGCTTTGTTCAATTTTACTGATGTTTTTTTTTTTCTTGTATTATTATTATTATTATTTCAGTATTTAGTGTTTCCATCAAAACGTGAATGGTGGAAATAACATGGGGTCTGGTACAATACACTCATTCTGCCTTGCATTTGGATATTGTAGTGTTAAATGTAATTTGCCTTGCATCTTATGCAGGAGAACACATTTCTACTTTTGGTTACAGGCTACTGTAAATCTCACTGCAGATGTTTGTAGAGGAGAAATACTTGAGCAGTTAGCTGCTGTTGAGAGTGAAATGAAAAGCTTTAGACTGATACCGTTTACACTAATGTAAAACAATGAAGAAGTTTTTGTCAGGGGATTTGCATTTCAATGTCTGAAGGTGTGTGATAGCTATGAATACCTAACCCTTCGTGTAAAATGGTACTCTGCTAACAATACAGTGTAAATTAATGAATAAATATATATTAAGTATGATAGTCCTGAAATTGCAAGTTTGGAGTGAGAGGTAAGAGATTATGTAGCAGATTTTAGTGAAAACGCAGGTTCAACTTCACAAAGATCATTAACATCACTTCCCCATAAACCACACATTTACAAAAATCAAACATATTTTCAGTGTCGTAACAGTGTAGGAGAAGTTACCTTAATCAACAGTTTTTTTTCTCAGTCTCTTGTTTGGGTATTGTAATGATGATTAACTCTTTGATATGCCATTTACTGATTTTCTGATTCTGTGCACACTTGCATGTTCTCATTGCAGAGAAAACAGCTGTCTTAAACAACTGAGGTCAAATCTAATGCGCTATTGATGAGTAACTTGGTACAACTGCACACAATGTATGCACTGTGAACTGAAAATAAATTATACTGTTTCATGCTTATGCATCTCTGGCCTCATTTCTAACCACATGTCTCTATTAAAACAGAATGTATTTAACATACAAAACAGTCAATGTGGTATGTTAACTATTTACAGTTCACACAGCACATGGTGGTTTATTGAATGTGTGTGTTTGTGTGTGTGTGCATGCATGTGTGTGTGTATCAGTGTATTGTTTGATTTATTAGACAAACACTGAAGTAAAAATGCAAAGTATCTCTTATAGTGACACCACACTGTTCATAAATATACATACACTTTGTAGATTTTTAATAAATTGACAAATAAATTTTATACTTTAATGAAACGGCACATGTTCTATGTACAGCTGCCAACAATCAAAGGTAGAAATAAAAATCACAGTTTAATATACAAAATAATAATTACAGTACATAGACTTAAAATGGCACAGCTGATGACATTCAAGTCAGCCCAAAGGAAGCTAAGAAACTATTATTGACTAGTGCAACTAATCCTTAAATCGGACTCTTTAAGGGCACAATTGTGTTTGTGAGGAGCTACAGAAAAATCAATGGAGAATGTTCAGTGAGAAAAAAAATCAATGATGACTGCAATATTCAACATATTGACATGTAATATACAAAGAATTAGAAAGGCATTGTCCTGTAATAAATACACATAAATGAAATGTAAGGAATTTAATTTAGAAGCGCTATTTGTCTGTCCAAAGACTGATTAAGTTTTTTTGGGGTGATCGCTGGTACATCAGTCCTACAAACATGGATGTGACAGACTCGATACATTCTGAGCTCAAATCTTTGCACTTAGATGGATGTACTGCTGCAGGCTGAAGGCAGGTGCAGCACGTTGTAAAAAGATGGATGAATTACTGGGATGCAAAAACACAAAAATGGTGTCACAAGATCTCATACAGTCCTCTAGCATGTGTTTATGCAAGTGAAGAATGACAGTTTAATTTTGGGACGGAGGAACTGTGAGGCAATGAACATGTGTTAAGCAGGCTGCGGATATTCTGCTGCACAGTTCAGATGATGATTTAATCCAGTTTGGTCCTCTGTCATGTATGTCGGTGCATGCAGACACAGTCCCCACCTGCCTCTCATATGAGCCTCTCCATAGGTGGTGGCTGTGTGATGCTCCACATCTCCACTCGAGATCCCTCCTTCTCCTGCCGACTGGGACTGTAGGTGCCATGGGTGGCACGGCGGTTTAAGGCCACCACCAGGCCAACAGAGGTAAAGATGAGAATCAGCAGTAGGGCAATGGAAACCAGACTGATGGACAGTAAGAGGTCAGAGGTCAAACCCTCTGAGGTCAGCTGGAAGAAGGCGGAAAAAAGAAAGAGTCAGAGATATGAGTTCTTACTGGAACTACTGTCAAATATTCTTATTCTAAAAAGCTCATACAAAAGATACATCATTTATTTCTACATTACTCTTGCACAGTTTCTCTCACTCATTCACTCAGGCACAGTTTCCCTCTCCTCACTGCTTTACACTACACCAGGCGCTCCACACGTGCTGCCAAAGTGCTGATGGATGCGTTTCCCAGCTCAGCAGGTGGGTAGCAACCACCAGGAGCCTCGAGTTGCCTCGGACTGAAACCTCCCTCCGTCTGCCGCCTCTCTCGCAGTTTGGCTACAGCCAGGGCTAGAGCCAGCATCACCACTATCGCCAAGCCAACCAGACACGGTGCCAGCACGGCAGCCACCCGCGAGCTGTATGGAGCACGCTCCATCTGTGGAGGATCACACAAAACACACACATATACACATACACACAGGCAAGATGCTGCCTGATGATCCCATCAGTACAAACACCCCCAGAAACACATTCACACACCAAAAATAGCTCATACAGTCACGCATATGATCCTTTCAAGCAGGAAGAAAAGCTGTTTTACATGAGGTGTCTGATTTGGATGCAGGTGTTTTAATGACTTGTGAAACCTGCTAACATTCATTTTTAACTTACAGCCCTGTGGCCCTTTGATCTTCACACACACAAACAGCTTCACCACCAACCAGAAACACAATCACCCTGCGTGCAAACACAGCGATTTCAGACCTCACCAGTCAAACCCAGTGAATCAAGACAAATCAAAGCTTCCAATGCAGTAGGAGAGTGATTGGTTAACATTCATTACCCAGCAGCTCAGGGGAGCATATGCACTTACATCAGTAGTTCTGGTTGGTGTGATAGTTGTGACACTCTGAGCGACTGCTACCAGGTTACCAACAGCACAACAGCTGTAAGTATCACTCCATAACACTTACAATTCTGGTTGACAGTATCTTCATGACTAAAGCTTCTTACTGAACTTGTCACTCTATGAAAAAAAAATCTCAGAAGTCAGCAAACTTTACACTGAGCAATCAACACAGAGACATAATTCTAATAAAAATACAACCATCCATATCCTGAGGCAAAAAATAACTTATGCTCGACGCTGCAGATATGACAGTTTCTTTCCCTCGCTACAGGTCCTTTGTTGACTCCTGGAAAGTGCTTACCTGTCACTGCAGCACAGTTGGCTGTCAGAGCGAGTGTGACACAAGCAAGCCGGAGCAGCCTGCAGCCAGGACCCGCCATCAGTCACCGACTGCCACACACACAGACACGGAGATGTCTAACTAACCAGTCTCTAAGGTACACGGCAAGGCCACCCTGAAGCCTCAGCAGAGCAGCTTCGCACACAGAGACAGCACCAATGCTTTCCTGCTGTCAGCACTATTGCACAGCATGTGTGTGTGTGTATGTGTGTGCGTGTGTGTCTGCCAGATAAGCTGCCCTCATATGTTTCTGTGAAGCAAACCGAACTTCTGTGAATGCCACCAGCTCTCTGCTGAAACTGCACTTCAGCGCCAGATGCTGCTTTTTCACTGGCGCAGCACATTTCTCCCTCTCTCAAAGGATGGCCGACACTGAAAAACTGCTTCCTGTGCCTTCCCCCCTCTTTCCTCAACATTACCTGTTTCTGCAAAGGATACACGCCAAGCACACACACACACACACACACACACACACACACACACACACACACACACACACATACATACACACACACACACATGCACATATATACAGTCTTGAAAAATGGAGAAGAGTGCCATTGCATATACACTATGGTCTAAAGTATGTGGTCACCTCCGTGTTCCACCCATAGTATCTCATTCAAAATCACAGGCATTAAACTGCTGCTGTGACAACCTCCATTTGTCTGTGACTGCAGGGTTTTCCTCCCATTCAGCTACAAGAGTATTAGTTAGGTATTAAGGGCTGGGATTGAGCTCTGTCAACTTATTCCAATTCTAACTAATTTCTTTATTAATCTCATTTTAAACAGGTAAAGGCCTCCCCTAATTGCTAGCTAGCCCAAACCATGAAAAACCACCTCTGACCAGTAATACACAAAAATATACAGACAGAGATGACCAAATACTGCAGCTCTGTACTTTTTCTCTGCATGTGCCGATGAACTTGGGCTGTTCGGGAATACACTCAAACTACATCTCGTTAAGACAGATTAAATGTCTATATCTGGAGTCACGGTAGCCACCTGATTCTTTACACACAAAGACACTGATACACAGTTAGGAAATCAATGAAAGAGTTTTGTTAACATTCAACTGAAGTTTATCCAAAGGTGAAAATAGAGGAAAGAACTAGAAAATGAATTAAATGTGTGGTGAAGGAAGAAAAAAAAGCTAGTTTAGAGAAATGAAAAGAGGACAGACAAATGAATCAAGCTCATAAGAAAGATTTTTTTTTTATTTGACAACAACAAAGACAGACTGGATTTAAACAGACACTGGACATGAGGACAGAGAAAGACAGACAAACAAGAAGTAACAGTCATACATGGATTCTTCAGTATGACTGAAAGTCAGACAAAAACAAACACAAGTCTACCGTGAGAAACAGTGCAATGATTTTTGAAGGTTGACCACATGGTGACTGTTGATAGGTACCATTCAAGCAGAGCCGCAGAGAATTCCAGCTGAAAATATCATTCCTCCGACAGGAAGGTTTAGAGACAGAAACTTCTTCTTTGGTACAAAACAATGCACAGCAGTCAGCCAGTCAGTCAGTCACCACAGTGATCTGAACGCACATCAACAACAAAGTCAGACATCCTGTCGTCTTCGAGCCCCTCTAGGTGCTTTTGTAACTACAACACTGTTTTGATAGTTCATACATTTATGCGTATGGAGCTCCCACAATCCAGCTCAGATGAGACTGACAGGATATCTTCTATGAGAAGCATTATAAATAATACTTATTGTATAATGTTCTTCACCAAAAAGTGCATTATCGCTCCCTTTAAAACACTTTAACTACTCTGTGCAACATAGAATTATTAGTCAATTAATTGACAAGTTGATAAAAATCTTTTTTAGTAATATTTTAATTGATTGATTGATCATTTTAAATTGAAAATATTTGGATTTTGGACTGATCAGACAAAATAAGCAATCTGAAGTCATCCATTTGGGCTCTGGCAACTTGTGATGGGCAGTTTTTCTGTGTTCACGTTATAGACTAAACGATGAAAATATCAATTGAAATGATAGTGAAAATAATCATCAGTTCTAGCCCTGTAATCACTGTATTTCCCTTCTTTTGTTTGTACAGAGATTATTGCTGCTTTCATTTGTAGCTATAGCTATAAATATATAAATTAAGTTATTATCTAACTACATTAAATAAGGTGCTTAATGTTAAGGCACAGAAACATCTCTGCAGTACAGTTAACCAAACTAAACAAAAACAGTCGACTAGAGAAAACTATATTGTGTGCAGCTGGTTGGTCTTAAATATTTCACTGTGCTTTGTATAGGGAAGTACCAGCCATTGCTCTGTTTTATAAAGAAGGAAACACCCATGCACATTCACAGACAAATCCTCAAAAACTCAAAGTCTCAAACACATCCATGCACACACTCTCAGTCGTTGTCTCCCCAGTCCACCTCTGGCTCATCATCCAGCCTGAGGATGAGGTAGGAGAGCAGCTGGAAGAGGTTCTGCCACAGCAACACAGCCACGTAAAAGTAAAGGTCGCTTACGTCCGTCTGGCAAACGTCCCCAGCGAAGCTCATGTCGCACACGCAGATGAATTTGTTGATGAGGTTCCGGCAGTAGCCTCCATTTAGACAGGGGTTTGATTTGCACTCATCCACCTCCTGCTCACACCTAAAAACAGACATGGATGACAATATTTTTTGTCTTGTATCCATTTTCCCCATTTACAGTTTTAAATAGAATGTTTTTTTTCTCTTTTTCATACCGGTGTCCAGTGAAGCCAGGTGGACAGTCACAGGATAGCTCTCGGTCAGTGCAGTTACCTCCATTGAAGCAGGTGTAGTTTCTGGTGTCATCACCACACACAGAAACAGGTAGCTTGGGCCTTCTGTAAGAGGACAGTCAGACAAACAGAAAGGGAAAACGCATGGGTTATGTCAGTTTTATTCAGAGGTTCAGTGGGTCGTTTGGAGCAGTTACATCAGCCGGAAGCAGAAGAAGCAGCCAGGCAGGAGCTGTATTGTTCGGCCTCCTGCTGATTACCCACAGGGGGGACAAAGAGGCTTAGCAGCCGACCAGGATAATAAGTTTAAAGACCTCTGGCAACCATTCACCAGCAGGTGTCAAATCACATGCACGGGAATGGAAGAGACAACCATTCCTCCATGACCTCTTTTCTTTTATACTTAATTTTGCTGGGAGCAGAGCAGCTCTGTTCCAAAATCTGCAGGTAACTTGAAATCCATTCTTCAGTAGTAACAAAATACTTCTTTTTTTTTCATTTTTACAAAAGCACAACTTTGGTAGGTGAAGTTTTAATTTAGATGCCAAGAGTCATTTTGAACTACAGCTGTCACTCATTTGAAATACCCGGTATCTCAGGTTAAAACAAACAATGTCACAGGGAGCGTTAATATTAGCTTTGCTTGGCATTTTGTCACACGCAGTTGAACAAAAAAACTGCAGACATTGTACATGACATTTGAGAGACAAACATCTAACAGGAAACAATAGGGAACACCTGAGAAATAGGGAAAAAAACTACTTACACTTTTCTGACAACAATGTACCATGGAATTTCTTCAACGCGTTCACTGGAGAGAGGAACAGAAAGAAAGATGGGGAAAGCGGGTAGAAAGAGGCACAAACAAGAGACACAAACAAAACGAAGTCATTTTGATGAAAACTTTACAGCGTAGATGTTCGCAGTAAAGGGAGATGTGCAGCTTGTCTGGTGGCTTGCTTAGCAAGACACTTGCAAAGGCTTTTCCTTGTGCAAAAGAGGCAAAATGCAAGAAGCTGTGTGTTTACAGGATAAATGGTTGGAGGCGTTCCCCTGCTGGTTCTCCGAGGCAAACGGTAGATGACAGGGGAAAGAAACTGGCGCTGAACCAGAGAGCCTTGTGTTGTGAGACACCACAGCAGACTGAGACCTTTTCTGGCTGACACTAGAATAGAAATGCAGCTTCTGAGACGCTCACTGCAGGCGTGGTTGAAATGCTGAACAGAGACAGAGATGGGGAAACATTTACAGTGTAGGGTTTTGTTTGTGTTGTGGTGCGGTCCCTTGTCTGTGCAATTTGTCTGAGCGTTTATTTGTGTGTTTTGTGTTTACAAACTAACTAGGCTCCTGAAACCGTTCCCACACAAGCATGAAATATTTATGTTGGGATTGTCTTTTCTTCCACTGCTTGTCTTTACATTCTACAAGCCTAAGGGACTTTTGTATTCCCTGCATTTTTATTCTAATCTATCGTCTTCCTTTCTTCCTTTTCTAGTTAACATCTTAACTTACTTGCAGAGGGGTCCAGTGTAGTTCTCAGGGCAGAGGCAGGCGTACCTGTCTGGCCCGTGCAGACAGGTACCTCCATGGGCACACAGATGGTTTTCGCACATATCCACCTCTTCTTCACAATCCACACCTGCGTAGCCAAACTCACAGTTGCACTCGTAGGTCAGCCCATTCACGCTGCAATTGCCGTGAACACAGGGATTAGAAGCGCAGGTGTCGGTGAAGAAGTTGCAGCGCCTACCGGCCCAACCCTCAGTACAGCTGCAGTTGTAGGAGTTGAAGAGGTCTTGGCACTGCCCTCCATTCAGGCAGGGGTTCGGCTGACACACGGGGGCCCCGCTGCAGCCGAGGAGTGGTAGATGCCATGATGTCTGAATGAACTGCTCCTCCTGCAGGCGTGGGAGGTTCACATCAGAGGAGCTGAAGTAAGGCAGGGCAATGCCTCCCAACTCTACTGTGCTTAGGCATCCAGTCAGGGACCATCCGGCATCCGGGGCCAGACCCCCCAAGAAGATGTCCACTCCTTGTTTGAGAAAATCCAAGTTGCCCCCTTGGTGCCTGGAGGTGCTGACTTCATCTATTTCTTCATCCAGCACCAGAGTCCACCGAGAAATTTGTGCCCAGGGCGCTGCCATGAACAGGTGGACGCTGTGCCATTCGCCATCACTGACACTCCTCCTGCTGCTCAGGCTGACTGTAGACACATTCTGCTTTTCTTCAGTCTCTTCTCTGATGTCTCTAGGGGTGCTCTGAAGCTCCATGAAGAGAAAACCATCTTGGATAGAGAGCGTGATGAAGGCCGAGTCCTTCTCTGCATGTAGGATGGCTGCATTACGCCTCCGTGTGCGCAGGTTTAGGGAAAGATTAGTTAGATTGCGGAATATGTGGCCATTTCCCTGGTAGGACAACACAGTGCTGTCATTCAGGAAAGTTGCGTTGGAGTAACCTAGGAGGTCAGGAGAAGATATCTGTGAGGTATCTTTACACATTAACAAACTTATTTTGTTTCACCACCTTTTTGTGAGTGTGGCTCATCTTCTGTTTTTTAATTTTTCACTGCCTTTTTGCACAATATTACAAAAAGGGAATCAGGCAATAGTGCTGATTTTTAATTTAAAGAAATGACATAATGAAAATGGGCATTACTACATCAAGGGACTTAGTTGACAACAATAAAATGATTTTAGGCATCTAAATGAGCTAACAAATGTATCTGTAAAGAGCAGGTATTTGTTTCTCATTGAGTTAACCACTCAACATGAGGTGGCTTACAGGACAGACGGGCAACACAGCAAACCATCAATAATCCCAGCAAAAAAAGGATAAGCTGGCCTCAAGCCAATCCTATTTTACGGAGCACATATACTGTGTGGGTGGATTGAGGTCGGAAAGCAAACACATTGTATCACTCTGTTACATGACTAACATAATGGTGACCAAATCCACAAACAAGGTCAAAGATTAGGTAAGATACATGTACTGTAGTGTAAGAGGTAAATAACTCCAATGTCTATGGTTAAGGACTTCTAAATAACTATGAAATTATATTAAAGGCGAGGATAACAGCAGGAACAGGCAGCAAAATGTACCACAAATAATATAACTTGATGCTTTTTGGGAAATCCAACCACACTGTTCCTTATAAATAATGTAAGCATGTAGCAACAGGTTGTGTATAACGTGGGTGATCATTTAACAGATTGCCAAAATGTAAAATAGTTGGAAAATGGAATTCATGTATTAACATTCACACTGCTACACTGACAAAGTTCTTTAGGGTGAATAATAAGTATAAGATGATATGACACCACATTATCACATGGAAAATATGCAGTGATTAATATATGACATTAACAGTGTTATTTTCTTTCTTAATATTTCTCGCATTTTACATCTTCATTAAAGAAGATAGAGAAATGATAAGAAGTGAAGAAGAGAAAGAGATGCATCAGAACTTGAACACTGATTGAAGTTATCTTGTTACCAGAGATGTAGAGTTGAGTCACACAAATAGCACAGGAGATTTGTCATGCACCTGAGTTACTAGGCTCTTGACCAAAAACCTTCATTTCTTAAGTTTTAGCCTTGTATAATCACAGAACAATGAAAAGATTGTGTCAGATAAGCACATGCACACAGCTACACACATTGATTGGACCTGGGGTGTGTGTCCAAACTTGGGACTGTAAGTCTTAAAATGTCATACTTACATTCATATCCCTCGCTCAGCATCCTGCACTCTGCATCTGAGGGACAAGGTGACACCTCACACCACCTGACCTCTTCACAGCGCCGTCCTGCTGTACTGGCTGGGCAAGTGCAGGTGAAGTCGTCCCACATGGAGTAACACATTCCCCCGTTTAGACATGGGTTCCTCTGAAGATGAAAAAAAAAAAGTAAACTGCTTACTTTTTCTTCATCATGCCTACTTGATCCTTTGCACTCAAGATGTGAATACTTTCATAGATGTGATTCATTTTAAGATTTAAATCAATTTCTGCACATACTGAACTGTTGTGATAAAGACTGAGAATAATAGGTGGACAAAGGTTAATGGAAGGACATCAACATTTTATTTAAACAGGTTATTCACTCACACTGCAGGTGTTGTCACCAGAGCAGCCAGAGGTCACATTTTCCATTAACTTCAGAGGGCACGATCTCACTGAGGTGTCCAAACCGAAGAACTGCAGCCTCATGTCATTGATCCTCAGGTCCTGGATACAGCCTTTAAAATATCCACCAAAGACTGAAGTTGCCCCATTCTCCAGCAGGCCTCCAACATAGACAGTATCTCCTGCTTGAACACTGACTGCGGTGACCTCCACATCACCCTGTTTCTTAGCTGCTGCGTACAGTGACATACGCTCATTTGCCACCTCTACACTCACAAAGTGGACTTCTCCATCATCAATTGCACTCTCCGCCTTCAGGCTCTCAAAGTTATTGAGCTGAACTGTGACCTTGCCATCCTCCAGCCACATGTGCAGGTAATGGCTGCTGCTGTTGGCAAAGACCAGGAGCAGTCCATTGTGCCTCCGTGTGCGCAGGAAGAGGGAGATGGAGAACTCATGACCCAATTCATCTGTGACAGTGAATGCAGCATAGCTGTGAGAGTCCTCGTTCCCAAAGCGTGCAGTCACATGTTCTTGAAAAAAAGAAATTTAACATGAGAAAACGTATTTATATCTTAACTCTCAGGTGATTCAAAACTTGATCAACATGCATTATAAGATTAATTACGGTAGATATGGTTATATAAATCTACATTTTCAGCATAGGGGTCTAAAATGAAAATTGAATAAATACTATTAAAATTGAATTATGATAGATTTGGGTATGCAAACTCTCTTCATATGAGCTTGCAGTGAATACATGGAATCACCAAAGAAGCAAAAATCTGAACTCTAAGCAGATTATTATTCAGACAGGCTTTTTTGAACAACAGGCAAAGAGAAAGGAAATATAAGCTGCCACCAGCCCTCATGTGTGTTTTGTGTCAGCACTTTCCACTGTGGGTCTGTCACCTTATACGGCAGGAGGGACATTGAGAACACATAAAGCTAGAGTAAAGGACATGTAGAGTACGACAGGTCATATAAGAGCTTGGATGTGTATGGGAGTGGACATTTCAAGTGTACAGGTGTTAGCATTCATGACCATGTGAGTAAATGTGCGTCCAAATTCTCCCATCTGGCATCATGATCAGTAATCTGCTTCAATAGACTCAAGCGGCTAAAGATAGCTTAGTTTAAAAATTAAAACTATTCAACACTTTCAGGGCAAACTTCAGCAAAATGCAAATTATATTTTTTCATTCTGTGTCTGATGTTTTGATCATAGTTTTCTATAGCTTACTGAGCTATAGTATGCCCTTTCCTTCCATGTTCTGAGCATTTCTAAAATAGAACCCCTTACATCCTTAATCCAGTGTGTCAGATAAGAGGATCTCTGCCTCTGCACTTTACTGCGGCTTTTGATTGGCTTTGTCTCTACTCCCTTCAGTTCTGTTACAAATCAAAACAGAGAATGTTATTTAATTATCCAATTTAGAATTTTGGTGAGAGTGACCTACTACCCAATTAGTCAGGTCAGCTTAAAGTTTAAAGACTCTGGAGATGACGTGCCTGCTTTCTGTGATTGGCTTTCCTAAATGTTTCCCTACTGCAATGGCAAGGGTTAGGGTTAGGGTTAGGGTTAGGGTTAGTCATGTGCATTTAATGGGACAGGAAAAAGAGAACATAACCCAAACACACTGTATTGCAGCTATTTAACTTCACCATTTCATAGCTGTAAACATACCCTCCTCACAGTCCGGCCCTTCGTAAGGCCTTGGACACCGACACTGGTAGCTCTGCCACAGGTTGACACACTGTCCTCCGTTTTGGCAAGGCACGTCCAAGCAGCGGTCCCTATGGCTGCAACCAGGGGACACATTAACAGCCGAGTCGCTCAGCCACTCCTGAGGGACGACAAGTTGCCAGTCCACAAACACATCCTGCATGCAGCCAATGAATGCTGGAAGTGGAGAGTCCTCACTGGGGCCATTTGAGTCCTTAAGCACTCCACCAATAAAAGTGCTCTGAGGAAGCGACACCAGCCCGAACAGGGTGCTTTGGACTGGGGCAACCTCGTGACATGGCTGGCTCCCACAGCTCCCAGCATCGTCCAAGAGTTTCAGGCTGAGCACCCAGTTTCCGAGCACAACCTCCACAGAATGCCACTCTCCATCTGTGACATTGCGTAAAAGCTCCAGAGTCTGGGTTGGGCTATCTGGTTCAGCCTCAGCAGAAGCCTCCTTCCTCAGCGTAAGGCGAAGCTGGCCTTCGGTAAGCTCCAGGGTCAGCAGCAGCCCTCTGCTGTTCCGCTGGAACAACACCGCCCTGGACACAACAGTCTTGAAGCTTAGGGTGATGTTGCAAAAGACCTCATCATCCACAAGTGGACTCTGAAGCAGCAGGTAGCCACTGCGTTCAAAGGAGAATGTGGTAGGGGTCTCGCAGAGGGGGCCAGTGTACCCAGGTGAACAGGAGCAGGTGTAGCCGTGAGTCCCATCCAACAGGAAAGGGGAGCAGGAGCCTTGGTTTTGGCATTCGTGGCCTTCACAGCCCACAAGCTTCACGTCGCAGTGTATACCTCCATAGACAATACCATCGTCACTCTGTGTGAGGCAGTGGCAAGTGTAGCCCTCAACATGGCTCTCACAACTACCCCCATTATGACAGGGACTTGGGTCACACTGGTCTATCACCTCCTGGCAGAAGGAACCTGTCAGCATGAAAGAATGAAATAAAATCAACAGTGTTTTTTCCAGTAACAGAAGTCACAAAGTATCTTACTCTTTGTGGTTAGTGTACATTTAACTGCTTAAAACATGATAACCAATGTAAATTGTAAAATATTCATACTGTATTCATACAATTGTATTTGATTGTTTGACTCTGGACAATCTGAGTTTGTTCTTCTGTTTTGTCATTGATTGAACCATATGTGTACTATATCATAGCTCCAATGTTTTCCAATTTCTTTGATGGACAGGATATAATGTATAACTACTGTGTTCCTCCTTTGATACAGGTTATGTCCTCACTCAGCCCTTTTTACCTGACACAATCAATTCATCCCCATTGGTGGCAAAGCTTTTAGGTATTAAACCCTGTTCTCTACGCTGGTGATGCATAAATCAGTGTACCCGACCATTACTAGAGCAGTTCAGATGTTTACTTATAACTGGACATGTCTGTGTACTGCTGACATTGTTTCCCTGTTTTTTTTTGTCCCTGGAAATCTCTGCATGTGTTGTTATGCTCTAGACGCTATCAGCATTTCATATTTTCAGCAGATTTTTCAAGCTAAAATCTAAAAAGGATGTGCTGAGTAGACATTTTGTCATAGAGCAACAACTATAAGGCCTTTAGTACAACACAAAACACCATAGAAAAAAACAACAACAAACCAGGTGGGTTGCTGCTTCCCTGCACTTCGGTTATTAACTAATTTACTTGTTTTATATTAAAAGAAAGAAAAGAAAAAAGAACACTAGAGTTTGACACGTATTATGTAATACTGTAATACAACATATCTACTATTACAAAAAGGTATTATAATGTTACCTGTTCCAAGTAATAGAATCCCCCAAATCCATGGTGTGTATGTCCACATCATGCTGTCGCTCTTTCCCCCAAAATAGCCCCAAACTTGTCTAAGTGCACCATATTAGTTTGTGTGTGTATATGCCATTCCAGTGAAGGTCTGTTCCTTGTCTACTTCTCTACAGCCACGTACAGTTGAATAGCTCCAGTCAGGAGACCAGCAAAGCCAGATCCTGGGGATTAAACTAATGCTATTTGGCCACCTTACTGAGTCAGTGCCACTGTAACTGGCAGGGAGTCAATTTTTAGAACACAACTCGAGCCGGCAGTGGCTCACAGTCTTACTGTCACTGATGGATCAAGTCTTGTGTAAGCAGGAGGACCGGAATATTCTGCTTTTGCAACCAAAAAGTATTATTTAATTCAAATGACAATGTGAAGTTTCTCTGGACATGGATGCACCAACACTGTACTGTGAATATATGATATATATATACATACATTTTTATTTAATAGAATCAGGCTTAGTCCTAGAGCCTTTTCACTCAAGCATTACACATCCAAAACAGCATTATAGTATCACTCAAATAAAACTGAACTTTATTAGGGTTAGTTAGTTATTTTTTGTGTGATTATAGCATCATTCATTATTGTGATGGTATACATTTTTGTTTATATAATAGTGAAAATTGACAGTGAATGTATATGACTTGCCAGTAGTGATTGTTACCAATCCCAATACCACTAGGGAGTGTCAAAGTCACAATCTTTCAAATCTTGCACAAGAGATCCTATGGTCAGCTCTCTAAATCTTTGATGATCTGGAAATTTATATGTTCATACAGTATAAATGTATTTGGTATTTTTGTGTGTCAAATAGCTACATTTGATAATAATAATAATAATAATAACAATAATAATAATAATAATAATAATATGAATTATTAATTATTATAAAATCACAAAGTCATAGAGTCCACAGCCCTCACTTCTGACTACTTTCATTGACAATTATTTTGAGGGTAAAATATATCAAAAGTCTTGACAAAGGGGTCTGTGGATTATTCTAATTAATCTGCACATTGTTTCTGTATTGCTGTTCCAGTGCTTTGTAATTCAATAACAATCTATCCATGTCTAAATCCAATTCACCTCACCTGTTGGATGCTATTTGTGGTCTAAATGACAGATATATTTTAAATATTCCCAGAAATAAAACTGAAACTATCTGACCTGACACTGTTAATATACAAATACATGACGCATAGAACATTTTTATATATTTTAATAAATAGCAAAACAATGTAAATGTACCCTCTATCTTTGCTGTTGCTTCAGTCAGCACCTGGTCATTTACCTGGCTATACACACTGTTTACTGATAACACAATTTTAGCATCTTCTGTTTGGCAGTGTGAATAACACAACGTTCTCTATTGTGCAGGATGTACTGGAAACTAACTGCCATTGTGTATAACTAGACCTGTTTGATAATTAATAACACTACCTTAATCAGAATAAATTACCTGTTGTCCTCACAGGACAGCTGCAGATGAAGCCTGCTGCACGTTGATGGTTATAGTGTTTAGGCAGCAGAGGCTCGCTGCCATACAGGTACTCCCATGACCTCTCAATGCAGCGGCCTCCATGCATGCAGGGGCTGCTGGCACACTCATTTACATCTATCTCACACTGACGTCCCTCAAACCCTGAAACGAAGATGCAGACAGTGTTTCAGGTGTGAATAATACCAATACCTTTCAAAATCTCCTCCTAAACTGTAACAACCATACAGTGCATTTCCCTGTTAGCTGATTGACAGAATGTTTCATTTACCTGGCCAGCATTCACAGCTGTAGTTACCCTGATTGTCCTTACAGATGGCGCTGTTGAAGCAGGGTTCAGAGTGGCATGGTGGCTTTGGCGTTTCACAGTGTCTGCCAGTGAAGGCTGTGTGGGAGCAGTCGCAGCTGTATCTGAGACAATCAGATAAAAAGACACTTATGGTTCAGAAATCATATGATTCCAATTATTTACAGTATTTCTTCATTTTGTGTTCTTAAGTGTAAAATTTAAATGTATAAATCTGTTATACACAATTTCTACTTTTCTGAACTTGGCAAGAGTAACTTGTTTTCAGTGCCTGAGGCTGCGCTTCTTACTCATTCACTCCATCTATACACAGAGCCCCATTCTGGCATGGCTGCTCTTGGCACTCGTCAATGTTGATTTTGCACTGGTGTCCTTGGAAACCGAGCAGGCAGGTGCAAGTGAAGCCACCAGCATAGTCATGGCAACTGCCGCCATTGAGACACGGCTGTGATTGACACTCATCAATCTGGATCTCGCAAGTAGCCCCTGTGAACATCAAAGCAGTACATATGTCAAAGGGCCAGTGATGCTGCTGCAGACAGTGAGGGCAAAGGGCGAAAATGAAAAAAGCTTTTATGTGGATTTGCTGTGATCATGTGTGGGATATTTACTTTACTTTCATGTTACAGCAAGGCCTCTGTACTGTAGTTGTTTACTAGTCTAAAGTAAAGTCTAAAAACAGTGCATTATATTCAATATCACCTTCAGTGTGTCCCAGCACTATCACAATGGAAAATGGGAATGACAATAAAAGTGTCTTATGAACTTAAAAAGATAAAAACAAACAAAAAAAAACAATTATTTGAATCACTGACTCCATTTTGCCTCGTTTTAGTTCTGTTTACCTTCAATCTACCTTTAAATCAGGTAGATTTAGTAAAACATTACTATTCATCAAAGAAAATAAAAACATATATGGCAGTAGCTAGGGATAAGTTTGAAGATTATCCAAAGCCTTTTATTGGAATAAGAGATGGAAATACATTTGACAATAGATGTAGTTCTCATGGGTCATACTGAACTCTCACAGGGATAGAGTGACATTAAGAAAGGTTAGGCCACATAGAAAATAGCATAAGATGTTTTAAGTTAACATAACAAACTTTGTACTAATAAGCAACAATTGTGACTCACAGTACTGTAGTTAGTTCATTTAAATATATCTAAGGAACCCCGTGGACATCATAACAATAGATTCATTCTCACTCACCGGTGAATCCAGGAGGACACAGACAGGAATACCTGCCAACTCTGTCCATACAGGTGGCTCCGTTCCTGCAGGGCTGTGAAACACATTCATTCACATCAATCTGACAGTGCGCACCCTGGAAGCCTGGCACACAGTAGCACAAGTAGCCATCCCCGCGCAGTCGACACAGTGCCTGGTTTTGGCAGGGATTTGGCGAGCACAGGTCCACAGTTACAGGCAGTCTGTCAGCAGATGCACCTATGAACAGATTACATTCAAAGTATTAATATTACTGTATGTCATTACTATAAAGACAAACAAACCCGGTGTGATCACAAGACGGTATTACAAAGTGAATAGTGTCAAACCAGTCCCTTTAATGGCCCTTTTTCTCATGTAGCACATACTGTAGTATTGGAGCAGACATGCACGCTATTGCTATTATAGTTTAATCATGTTTGGCATGAAGCTCTTTTATCTTTTCTTTGATTACAAAAGAGCTTTCTGTCTAGCAGTTGTCAGTACAAGAGCTTTAAATTTAAGGGCCTCTTAAGGCGTCACAGCTAGCTTCCATGGTAACCAATTCCACAGTTTGGGTTCGCCATTCAATCTATTTCCATGGTGACAACATCTGACCGAAAACAGGCATTTGAGGCATTTGTTTTTATTTTACACTTTTTTCTGTGGTTCAATCAGCCAGAAATTAATGACACAGAGCTCTGTGTTTAGGTCTCTTTAATTCAGTCAGCACTTGCCATACATACTAATTAGAGGATCAGCACTCAATCCACCCCAAAAACGATGAGCAGCAGTTATAGACTGAATCAGGAAGCTGTTTAATAATCTATCAAATACCTAATAAATTAATATTACATATATAACTGTTACATTACCTCAGTTGATTTACAACACACTGCCAACTACTTATTTTGCTCTCCTCCTGGCATGATCATGCATATTATTAGCTTGATAATCAGACTGAAGTGCCATTTTCTTTCACTTCATGACATTATTCAGTGTTATTTATTATTCTGTTTGAGTTGCTGAAAAAATAGGAGACATACACAGTAATTCAGTGGTCTTGGGCCAGGCTACCACTCTATGACACATATTTACAAAAAACTATGCTGCATCCTCATGTCTCCTTAAAGTGTTTGTTGTGGTGAACATTACATTTGCAAAACAGATGGTTTTGTCTTACATGTCTATATAATCAATACTTTTATATTACTTGTTTGTTAATGAAGTATCTTGCAATTTTTTTATTGTTTTTTTGCAAATGTAACAAGACTAAAGAATGTATATGAATACAGGTCATGAATATAAAGGTGACTTTTGACCTTTGAACCTATGAGTAACATCAACAAACTGACACAATACTTTTTATGTCTACATTACTACATCAAATGGAAATATTCTAGATGAATTGTGCATAATGTTAAGATGTTTGACATGTAACATAAGTTTGATATCTCTAGAAAATTCTAGGATCCTCATTCCAACCTAAAAGTTCAGTGGGTTTAAACAGCTGCTGAATGTCAAGATATCATGAATATACACCAACCAGTAGGTCATAGAAGTTTTAAGAGGTTAAGAAATAGTTTCACTATGACCTGAAAACCAATCTCTAAGGAACTCCATCTGTTGAAACACTGCTGTTTCCTCACTCTTCACTCTCAAATCACCCATCATGTCCACCGTGAGACTTGCACCCTACAGCTCCTACATATCCAGGAAAAGATCACAGGCACATAGCTACCAGCAAGGCATCTCAAAACTGTTGTATTCCAGGCTGAACAAATGGGACCAGAGCTCAGAGACAATGATCCTTGTAATCCAAGGAATGTGTGCAAGGGGGACACAGAGGTATAATGCACCACCAAGGAGGCTTAAAATCAGCTGAACGAGTGCTGCTTCTATTAGATGATAATCCAACCGCCCCACACATCTAAAAACCTTAAATATGTGAATATTAGATGTATGTGGCAATATTTGAAAGTGTGTTTTGCATGATGGGCTCCAGAAAGAACACACAAAAGTAGCCACACTGATATGAACACAGATACTCCAATAATATTCCTCACAGATGATAATCACGCAAAATAATCAGTCCTCAAGAGCCCAATCAGGCTGAGAGCAGATTTTAAAGACACAGGAGAGCCCAATTACACTCAGTGCTTCAGCTTCACCAACTCGGGCACCAATCTTCTGTCATTGGTGGAGGTCAATCAATTTTCACAGGCAGCTGGCAGGGTTCTCCAGGAGCAGCTTATATATGTCTAGACTTGGACTCAGCATGAATGAAGTATAGTGTGAAAGATCTGGGGGTGTGATGAGATCTTTGGTATTAGTGGTGATTCTCTGACCATATGCATATTAGCACTCATTACAGCAAGGATGAGCTGTTAAATTCAAAAGAGGATTAGAGGGATAGATTTACTAGATTTTAACCATAGAAGAAGAAATCATTTACAGTATGCCCATACAGTGCATGTATTTCAGAGGAACTCATGTGCTGCTGTAAGATTTGCTTTTTACTGAGCCCACTGGTCTTTCAGTATTCCCCTGAGGCAGAGTCCGGTGGATTCAGAGCCCAGCTCCAGCCAACCACACATCCCCTCCCACAGCATGTAAAGCTTTTTCATATGCAAATTGCTTCAGTGGGTCTTTGTTTAGTCCTATCTGGAGGCCCTCAAATGGCACATGCAAGACACCTGACATCTCCTCCAGACCGATGCATATGCGTGTCTGTTTGTTTCAGTAGTGATAACATGACGTGTTTCTGGGTGATTTCTTTGTAGTGCCTCAAAGACGTATAGTGCCTTTTCTTTTTGTCCCATTACTTGTCCACCTCACCCCAACCCTCCCTCCCAAATCATTCAGCCTCCCTCATGGGTCACTTCACTGTGCACCCCCATTGTAAGATCTCTTTTTGTCATCTTGCTGTCCTAAGAAAATGTGTATAGATCACTATGGGCAATTATGTCACCTCACAGTCTTGTGATTGAAATTCAAAGCATGAACTGGTTAAAATGCAAGCCAATTAGGTCTACTACACTCAAAATTAAATCACAGAAGCTGGAATCAAATTGGACATTGTTCTAATCATTTTTAGTTTAGGGGAAACATTTGCATGGGATTTTTAATAAAACAACAGTGTTTTAAAATCTGGTGATGTATTTGCAGACTTGAGAGAATGCATCCAAAAAAAAAAACAAAAAAAAAAGTTACACCAATTTTGACGGTAGCAAAATAAAAGCCTGAAGAGCCTAAAGCTACACAAATAGTATAGCACATCATAATCAGTCTAATTTATGATAGGCTAGAATTTTAAATGTATGATATGATATGATAAAATATGGATAAAGGACTAAATATTAATGGTTGATAATAACTAAAAAAACATCAAACTCTACAAAATAGAAAAGCAGTCACTTACCATCTATCACCAACAGTGATGAGATGAGAATTGTGCAGGCAAGTAATTCAAAACTATGATACCGAATTAAATCCATAATCGTGACAGATCATCCTGCTCGCTGTGTTGAGGTCTTGTCATAAACGGATATATCTCGGATATATCTATATCTCCCTAACCCTAACCCTTTCTTATATACAGTCTATGATATCTCCCTGTTTCTCTCTCTTTGCTTCTGTCGCTCCTGCTTGCAGCGCCTCATCTGCTGTCAACTCCAGAGCCACTTTACCTACACTTGTCCCCTCCGCTGACTCACCATCAAGAGCCTCAATCACACATGAAGTAATAATAATACTAAAAAAAAAGACTACAGGGGCAACAGGCGACACCCACCCACCCGCACAGGAAGTGTGGGTGTATATATAAGGGAGGGAGCTACGATAATTGGTGTCCCTCTTTGATTAGCATTAAAATATAGGCTATTGTTTATGATTACATATATTTCACATAGACATTTTATATTTATATAAATGTATTTTACTTCCCTCCAATATACATGTCGTGCTCACTTAGTGAACTGATTACAATCTTGTTTAATTATTTAATGAACAAACTTTAGTGTGCGTGGAAATGGAGAGGCGTTTCCATGGCAACGCGACCAGGAAGTTGAAGCCCAGGGGGACAAAGAGGAAGAGACGGGATGTTTTCTTTGTTTTTTGGCTAACTAAAACTAGTTTCTCGTCCACGGGACTTTATTAGAGTTTCATAATTGTTCTGCCAAAACCTTCATATAACACCTCTGCGGGTATGTCTGCGTCCATGAGACCCAGTTCAGCGCCAACTTCATCGAGGTCGGAAAAAGCGCTGGACACCACAGGTGAAGTCAGCAGGAGGAGGCTAACTGAGCCTTACAGAGCTCCACAAACACATAACCAGCTGTCAGTCATGTTTAGGGAAACATTACTGCTTCGAATGCCACACTTTCTGCCTCCTATACATTCATATTTTGTTTAAATTACATATTCATTTTAGCTTAATTAGTTCTGCAGGCAAAACTACATGTTTATACACTGCTGTCCTCCAGGTCACTGAAGCAACAGCAGACTGAGAAAGGTTTTCAAACTCTTGGTAAAGAAATGGTCAAAAGTCAATCATCAAGATTGTTTTTGTGAGATAATTCTGTATCTTTTTTTTTTTTTTTGTCTAGTCTGGTGGTTTGTTGTGTTGTTATTGCATGTGTCTTGCCTGACTTGAATATCAGCCATACCCCCTTTTTCAAGACTGCAAATAAGAAATCGTTTTATTGTGTCTATCCTCATAATTTAATTGTATGTCTGACTGCAGTTTTGTATGTACTTTATTGTTGTCACATGAATCTATTTATCTAATTACAAAGTGGATGCTGTGTGCACTTAGCGTAATAAATCATAATTTCCCCCCAGATTTTACTAACCAAATTACATCCACATTATGACAATAAAACAAAACAATAGTAAAGAAAAATCAGCTTAATGGCTAATTAAATTAAACATATTTTCAAAAATTGTGTTTTACTGCAATTTTCCAGATTGTATTGAGGATATAAAACCTTGAAGGAAACCAGTAAACAATTTTCCCCCCATGATTCAAGAAACAAAAATATTCCAGCTGATGCATTTGAAAGATTTTTTTCCTCAATTTGTGGCAATGCATCAATCAAATATGGGAAGCCTGAAGTGTCATACATCTTTCCTCCGTTTGGAATATCAAACTGTAAGACACATACTGTATACTTATCAACCCTCATAACAAGGTTAGAGCTTGAGTTGTACACCTGCTGGTTTGTTTAAATTCACTCTATTGTTTTCTCAGTGGCAGAACTGAATTTTGAAGTCCCAGCAGAAAGTGGACAGACACAGCCACATTATGTTCACAACCAGATCATCCCAGACGAACTGCTGGTCAGCCTTACCTCCACAGTCTGCAACAGGAACACAATGGGACACACTGCACACCATCGGCACTGCAAGGTACCTTCGAGCCCAATTTATATTTAAACTGACTGCAGGGGGCTGAAATAATTTGACTGCAGTGGTCCTAAGCTGAATTTGTATTTTAAAGGCATGTGGAATCAGACGGCCAGATGCAGTCTGGCAACACCCGCTAGGACGCAAGAAATATAAATACTTTCTGGAGCAGCCAACATCCCTGACTGGAGCTGGCAGGTCAGTTAGATCAACAAGTATACATGAATAATGTAGATTCAGAGTCAATGGTATGTTCATAAATTGTAAAATATTACTTGCATGCACATGTACTCATGTTTACTTTGACACTAATACAGAAAAGAGTAATAAAAAACAGCCTGGTTCTGTCTTAGCTTTGTTCATAACACCAGTCAAGCTTAACTAGTATTCTTACTTTAAGGAGCAGTATTTATTTGATTTAAATGTCAATCCATAATCACATGTCTCAGAAGTCTTAAATTTGGTTTTCTGCAATCTGCAAATCATTTAATGAGGCTAAATGTGTGTGTTTCCTCTTTTCTGTGTGGATGGTATCCATACAGGGATATTTCGTTCCTGTGTGATGCTGTGGTTACCCAGAAGAGGACAACTCCCCTCCCACCACTGACTGAAAGGAGCAGCACCGGTGACACGCAGGTAAATGCCTTAGATGAACTGTTTTGGCTTTCTGACCTTTTAACCCATCATGGTGAAAATATTGCCCTTAGAAAATGAGTTCATTTTATCTTCATCTTCAACTTACTTGACCCATTTAGAGTTGTTTCTTTGAAGCATTAGATTGTCATTGTTTAGTTTCCCAAATGCACACAAGTCAAATTTGCCTTGAAAGTCTGACATTTCCAAGGTAGTTGTTTTTTTTGTAATGTGTGGTAGGAAGTGCCAAAGTCTTAATTGCAGCATGTTTTAACAGTAGTTTGAAGTTTACAGTGTGTCATGTAGTCACAGCCTCTCCATCTCCCAGAACGTGAATGTTTCAGAGAGTCTGATCCCAGAAGAATATCACATTGTGAAAAACAAAGGGCTGCGGAGTCTGGAGTTCTTTGAGGAGTGAGTCCACTTCAATATGTTCAGCGTCTTTATGTTGACAGATAAATCAGGCTTTCTTTTATCAATATTAACTGGGCATTCTTATATTATCATTATCAAATTGGAATTGGAAAAAGTTTATCTGTAAACTATCATGTTCCTTCTGTCTCTCAGTGCGTTCACAGTGCAACTGCAGGATGATGAGCAGAAGCTACGTGTCTTTCCATCACTGTGAGTGTAGAAAATATATTTTAATCTTATTTACAGATAGCAACAGTACATCTTTTTGGTAGCAGGTAATGATCCTGTATATCACTGAGTAGACAAAGTTTTCATGGATAAGGGATGTATGTTGCAAAAGAAAAGTCAGTAAATGTAAACAGTAGTAATTCAAATGTGTGTGTATGCTCTGTGTATCCAGGAGGCCCAGTGGCAGACTGGAAGTGGTTCATCTGATGAGGATGATGGACGACATGCTGGAAAAGGCTGGAGTGGATCAACAGAGTCAGGAACTAACTGAGCTCTCCCAGGTAGATAGACAGACAAATAAACGGAACACACAAGCTTCTATTTATCTGTATGGCTAACATCAGTGCTGTGCTGCATTCATGTACGGAAAATGTAACATACCAGCAAACCTTTTATTTCAGTAAATAGCCCAAAAAACAAAACAAACAACAGTGCTATTCTAAATATCATTAAAATATGTCAGATTAAGGAAGGGAGGTTTTTATATACCACAGGTCAACATCACAATGTGCAGTGTCTTTTTCCTTTTGCTTGTAATATTCATGTCATAATCTCGACATATTAGTAGACATCTTAGGTTTATGTATGAAAAACAAAAGTGCTCAGTGATTATTATAGAAGTACAGCCATTTGTAGACATATAAACACAATGTGATGAAATGGGTTACAGATGGAGGGTCTGCTGGAGCTTGTACATACTGAGCAGAACATCTACAACATTGTTTTCCATGAACTGATCAGGCAGGTCAGTGTGGGATGTGCCGAGAGAGGACAGCTGCTTGCCAAACTCAGGTTAGCAGCCAACATGTTGGGACAATGCAAAAATAACAAAGAGTTTCATATTCCTTACATGCCTTGAAACTACTTAAAATCAGATAATGAAATATGGATGTAAATAAGAACTAATATAGAATGAAGCACAAGTATCAGTTTTTTGTCACCTCGAGTTAATTATGAGTTACCTCGAATTAACATATTTTCATTGATGATAAACGTGACATTTTCAGTAAATATTTTCCAGTAATGACCACAGAGTGTGTCTTTTTCAGCAACTCCTGTGTTTCTGTGTTTAGACAGCGCTACCAGTCTTTGCTTGAGCGAATCCCCCGCCGTCTGAAGGCTCTGCACACGGAGGGAGTGGCACAGCGGGCTCTGGATCGCCGGCTAACCGAGGAAATCCACCGCATCAAGACATCCATCCAGCAGCTCAGCATGTAGGTCAGGGGTCAGACTGGTGGTTCATGATGAAATATATAAATGTCTGCGTTAAGCATTGGAATATGTAATAATAATAATAATAATAAATGCTTTTCGTCCCATACGTAGTGCACTTGTGGGGAAACTCACAGTCTCCTCTATCACAAGCCCTGGTGCTCATACGTACCTCCCAGAGTACTTTTCCTAATGAATTCATTCAGCTGTGGTCGAGCAAGACCATGGAGACTCTTATATACAAAACAGGCAAAGTTTTAAAATTATGGAAACTTAAAAAATTATGTTTTTTAAGGGTCTTACAGATATGGAAGGAGAAGGGTTTTTTATCCAGTGTCTTTAGGGCTTTTTTATAGAGAGATTCTATCGGATTGAGTGATGTCGTACATGCCAGTGACCAGCTCGTTAAGCAGTAGTCTATATGTGAGAAGATCATACAGTGTAAAAACATCAAAGCTGCACTGCTAGTTAATGAATTCCTGTCGACATTTTGCTGTTGGTTCTTAGGGATGAAGTTATGATTTGGTGATTTCTGTAGATGGAGTTATTCTATTTTAAGAGGAAATAATAAATGCAAGAAATTAAGATAATAGCACTCATTGTGTATGTGTGTGTGTATGTGTGTCTTGCTCACAGAGAGCTGTCCAGGATCAGAGACCATGATGCCTTTGTCTCCCACCAGGCGGAGCGTGCTCACCAGCAGCTGGCTGAAGCGATTGATCAGACTCACACTAACACAGAGTCAGTGACCCCCGTAGGACTGAACTGAACATTTTGTTCATTCAGTCCAGCTCTATTTCTACATCAGGTCAATGCATTCAAAAACAGGAACAATATAAATATTATTTATTTGGATGCAATTTTATTTCATTATTTCATATTTGCACCTTGATAAAAACATCCATGTAAACATTGGGACATTACATATATGGATATCATATACATACAAAACAAAGGATATGCACTATAGATATGGACACTCTGCACTGTATCCTTCATTCATTTTGCAAAGAACGTCAAAGAGAGTCAAATAAATATTACAAAAAAGAAAAAAGCTTAATTTTCCAACCTTCTGAGATATAGCCTAAGCCCAGCAATAGTTCAGCTAGCAGGCAGTACAAATGTACAAAATGTGACCTTGTGTTCCCCTCTCACATGGCCCATGTGTCTTCTCAGTGTGGTTCAAGGTTACCATGAGCTGTATGAGCTGCTGAGGGCTCGCCTTGAGGCTCAGCTGCTCCAGATGACTGAGGAGAAAGACTGCTGGAAGCAGCGCACCTTCTGCCTTGCCCTCAAGGTGTGTGAGTCAGGATTATTTTGTTTTGTTTTTACAGTTGTATTCACCTTGAATGTCAGTGACACATGTACTGTTATACTGGACAGATGAAATAGATTTATTGATTTTGGTTGTCAGAAGGAATAAAAAAGTTATTCATGTGGATAGCTGGGGCGTTGTTTCTGAAAGATTCATGTTCAGTGTTGAAACATATAGACATGAAAAATATTTGAGATTTAACTTTTCATCTGTGTTTTGGGGTTCTTGGGAGCAAACAGTGCTCATTAAAAATGGCAAAAATTCTGAATGGTACCAACATCAATTTGTTCTAAACAAGTTTCAACATATGTTTCTATGATTGTTAGGTTATCAGTGTGAAGAAGCTGGAGCTAGTCAACCGGCTGCATTTCAGTGAGCTGAGCTGGTTTAAGACAGCAGAGCATTGCACCATGTACCTCACTTCAAAGGTAACAATACTATTTTGGCAAAAACCCATAACTCCTCAGATGATGACTCTGTTAAAATCCTAGGTGGTTTAGTTACACTCTGACTTTGACAGTGACCATCCTGTTATAGGACACAGAGGACCTGGATATCATAATAGAGCTTGCAGACTACTGGAGAGAACATCTGACTGCTTTCATGTGTCAGCTGAAGAAGACTGAGCATGCTCAGTGTGACCAGATCAGTGCCATCCAGCAAGGCATCGCCAAGTGGCTCGCCTTCTGCACCACAAAGAACAAGTAAGGATATGTGGAGATACAAAATGAGATTATTTAATATTTTATCATTAATATCTCTTATTATAAGCCACCATAAGTTCAAATAAACTTTATTTAAACTTTAGATGTTTCAGGTTATTGGAAAACTACAATAACCTAATTTTGCACTTTTATTGGAAGTTAACACCCAGTGTAGTGTAGGTTATTATCTTCAAGAACAATTCATTGATCTGTGTGTGTGTGTGTGTGTGTGTGTGTGTGTGTGTGTGTGTGTGTGTGTGTGTGTGTGTGTGTGTGTGTGTGTGTGTGTGTGTGTGTGTGTGTGTGTGTGTGTGTGTGTGTGTGTGTGGCTGTGTGTGTGTTTGTTTATGCCAATGATGCCCCTTCTCCTTTTCTCAAGGTGTACTGACCCAAAATATGAGAACGCTTCAGTGGAAGGGATTCATGCTGATATGAAGCAGTGGTCAGAAGTAAGAGAGTATATTTACTTTCTGTGTGTGTGTGTGTGTGTGTGTGTGTGTGTGTGTGTGTGTGTGTGTGTGTGTGTGTGTTTGTGCTTGTGTTTTTCTCGTAATCATCATTGATGTCTTACCTCTATCATCTTTCTCATGTCTCTTATTTCTGACAACTGATTCCAGACTATAATATCATTGCCATCTTGTATTTGATCTTTCTAATTTGTATAATGTTTCTAATCACATCATCTCATCATTTTTATCTCCCATTAGCCTCATTTCCAATGTTTATCATCACTTGCTTCAGATCAGGACAAACTAGTAGTTCCATGTTTTTAAGATACAGTATTTTGCTCTGTGATGCACATTGTGTGTAGCAGTAGACTAAGATAGTGGACACTTAACCAACCTTCATTTAGATTGTATTAAAAATATCTAGTGTATATGGTAAATGTTGGGACATACAGTATATTCAGTCAACAGCAGATTTCCTTTATTGTCCTTTGTTGTCCTTTGCTCTGCAGACATTGGCCCTGCAGTGTGAGCACTATCAAGGTGAAGAGCTGCTTTGCTGCCAGCAGACATTAGGCGAACTTGACTGTGTTCAGGAAAGGTGGATGGATATGAGCCTTCAGCTGTTCAGAAGACACCTGGGCCCTCATGATGAACCTCCTGCAGGCGAGCAGGTCATAAGGGAGCTGGGCAGGGTTATACCTGAGCATCACAAACAGCTGGAAACTCAAGCTAGTGGAGAGAGTGGTGAGGGCCGATATACTCATATTTTTGAAATTTTGAAGGAGCTAAAGAGTATGATTTTGAGGCCTACAGACACTATCACTTGGCACTTATTTGGTTCATGTTTGTCTGCAGTCTAAATGGACGTCTGAAAACAACATCACTTCAAAGGACAATGCATTGACTTACATTATTTTCCTCAAGACCTATTCTGACCCCAACATTAATCTTCACCAGGACTTGGACCTAAATTGTATTCATTTATGTTATGGGGCCTTGCTTTTTGTCTCCAAAAGTGAGGCAAGTCACCACAATGTGACTTTGACAAAATATTTATTTTCCCATAACATAAGTAATACCCTGTACACACACACACACACACACACACACACACACACACACACACACACACATACACTCTAATTACAGTGACTTCATATAGCTGCCTCTTGTTTTTTATGAGCTTTGTCAATAACACAGTCTAAGGAGACTGTGTATAGGCTTAATGATTTATAAATGAATTAATTTATTTTATGCAACAACATGCTCTTGGTGGTTTCATTGTGGGGAATACAAAGTAAATCATTGGGATGTGGACTGATCTGTTAGAACTACCATGCTGTTTCAGGATTCCATGGACTGATCATGTCACTGCACGGGTTGATGGAGTCCTGGGTAGCAAAGCTTGGGGCAGTGATTGGCCGTCCAGAAATGATGGCTGTCTTTGATTGGCTAAGGCTGGAAAACGCACTGCGGAATTGGCAAAGTTTCGCTGAAGAAGCCATGCAGAAGATCTCCATTGTGCAGACAGTAAATGAAAAGGACAAACAAAAGGCCAACCTTTAGTAAGTTTTTCATTTAGTGGCAGCACTGCTACCTAAAATGTACAGAGTAATCTGTTTTAGCATAATTGGTTGCATGCATTTAAAAATTGAAACAACAGGTGCTTTATTTATCAGCATTTTGTAGAAAAGTTTACCTCCATGATAACATTTTAGAATGTTATTCAGTAGCTACAACAAAGTTTGTGTTTATCAGATATGCATATATTGTGGTTGTTTCACAAATACCTGTCAATTATCTATTACTTATTCTAAGAATGTGCCAGATGTTTAATCAACATACCAACAAAGATTTTCTAATTCATGCAAATCATAACTATTGTCTCAGTATTGCCATCTACCCGCAACTTTGATTTTAAATCTCATTCAAATCCCCTAATTGTTTATTAATACTTTCTGTGGAAATGCATTTATTAAGTTTGATAATATTAGGAAAAGTACAAAGATACTTGCTAGTAGTCATGGTCTAAGTAATGGACTTTGTTGTGTGTTTATGTGTTTATAACAGTACAGACGCAGAAAAGGTGTTAGACCAAGTGCAGGAGTTCATAACCAGCCTGTCCAGTTTCACTGACTGTGAGAACCATAGACTAATGGAGGAGGTGAGCATCAACAATGTGCAGCTGAACTGTCAATAGAAGTTTATACTATTTTTAAAAATGGTGCAAAAACACATATGGATGATAGTGCAAAACGATACCTTATTATTATCTATTTAATGAATATGTTTGCTTAGCTATTCGTTGCATAAATATTTTATCAACCTCAAACAAGGGTGTCCATAAATATTTCTGTAATATCAGAGTTCTTTCCTGTTTTTGCCCGATTTTCTAATTTGATATGTCACTATTTTGCCATCTACTTAATAAGCCCACTTTTCTTCTTTCACTCCCAATACTTCCTAACCCATGCTCTGATCTTTGAACTGTCATGTTCACTTGAGCTCCCTCTGCAGAAAATGCTCTAAACCACATATCTCGGTCATTTATTCCACATCATTGCAGGTTCTTCTTGCCTACTTGTTTTTTATATTTTGTCTCTATAGATTTGTGGTTTCAGAGCCTTTATTGGGGCAGTTGTTGAGGGAGAGGAGAGTGATATAGTACCCTGCAGTATTTTGGCTTTCTGTTGTTAAAAATGTTACTGTAATGTACAAATGTGCTGTTTCAAGTTTAAGTTTTCTCTCTCCTACTAGGTTACTTCCATTAAATTGGCTCAGACCCACTGGATGTTGGATATGTTGCTTCTTTTAGTCCCTGACCATAGTGAGGAGCAGAGCCAAGAACAGGAACACCAATACATTACAAACATCTCACTACAGAAACTGGATGAGGATGCCAAAGTGTTGGCTGAGAAACTGGACTTTTTTTCAAGATACATAACCAGGTAACATAAGTTGTACCTACCATTTACACTTTATATTTCAGATGCAGATAATCCAAGTAAGTTATGATTAAATAAATAAAATAGAATTTTTCTATTTTTTTATAAAGTGCAGTAATAACTCAAACACATACAGAAAAGAAATGATGCCTAAAGCATGTTTAGTTACTAAAAGATAGAGTATTAGAGGGTATCAGGGGGTATTGACTGGAGGATTTTCGCTGGGGCTCAGTAATTGCAGATGTGTGTTTTTGACTTTAGCTCATGCCAGCTGATTGTGGAGGAGCAGATTCTGCAGAACCCACATCAAGTTAAGGATGAAAATGAGATGAATGAGTTCAGAAAGTTGCAGGTAAACAATGAGTTGATATGTGCAAATAAATTACAAAAATCCAGCAGGGGTGTGAAACTGTTAAACTGACAAGATCTGTAATGGTAAGCTTTGCAGTGTACTCTTACTGTATCTGTCCTCAGACAGACTGCACGGATTGGGTGGAGACTTGTATGATCCTGCTCTCAGGAGTAGAAGGTGGCTCTGTGGAGCTGTCTGTCAGACAGGCTGACCCCTCTTCCAGCAGTGATCTGCCTGTCTCTCCAGCAGACAGCCTGGAGTCTCTGGTGAGGATTCAACTCAAATGTATCCCCCAAGGACTGACCTAATTTGAATTTTCATTCAAATGTGACTGCTCATGAAGAGCAACAGTGAGTGCTTGTACGCTTATATGTGACTTGTAAAACATTTGATTCAAACATTTGATCAATTGGTTTGGTCTGTGATAATTCCATTATCACGTATTCTAAATTCTTAAAAGGCTGGTGGCGGGTCACTAGTAGTGTAAACTAAGTAGAGTCAATGTCAGAAAATGTGTCATGATTGATGTATCATGCTTTACTGTAATCAATGCCTTACTCATTTAAGATTGTGAACACCTCAAGGCAAAATTTGACATCTGGAAATAATGACAGTTAAAGCGTAATTAGAGGAACATCAAAAGCATATATTTTTGTTCAGGATCAAAAGTCAGTGTTATTTTTTTCATTTTGATGATGGCCATGATATGTGTGTGTGTGTTTTCAGGAGAACAAAGAGGTTTCAGCTGAACCTGCAGCAGATAATGAAGTCCAAGAGGTCAAAGATGAGATTCAAGCAGAATCGAGCAAGGTCAGTCAACATCAACAGCTGAAAAGTACGAGTGAAAAGCCCAATTAAACACTGTAACATTTACACTCTGCTTTGGACAACTTTGTGCATGAACGGTGAACACATTACGTCACATTGAACCTAATTCATTAAATCATTCAGATAAATCACTTGTCCTTAAATTACTATAACTCAACTGTGAGTATTATAATAACATAATGATGGTATAATTAATATGTAGGTTGAACAATTTGAACATTTATTTAGAATTTCCTGACTAGCATTGTTTGGTTTCAATTTATTGTGTAAATAAACCTGAATTATAATTTCTCATAATATTCATGTGTGACAGATAAAGTATTATAACTACTTTTACAGAATTTATTATGAGAACTATTTATGAGGATAACGATGAGGACAGTGATAGTGCTCTGTGTTTCATTACAGAGTGCTGCTGGAGAACAAGAAAAAAAAGAGATTTGTCAGCTATTAATACCATTTCATCAAAGTGTTATTGGATAAATCTTAGTTTGCACATTTGACAAAACAAGAAATGATAATAACTGATTTTATACCTTTTTGTGATTCAAAATACTTTATTTTACTGTGTTACGTTGTTCCCTCAGGTCAGGAAACTTTGGAGTAGCATCGGATTTGTGTTAGAGACACAAGGGAATTTTACAAAGGAGTCTCAAAATTGAACAGTGTTGCTCTTGTCCTGCAGGTAGTGGGGCTGCTTAAGTCCATTTTTGAGCCGAATCGTTCACTTCATGGTACAAGCACCAAATTTGGTACAAATGATGTCCAGGACATACCTTCTAATAAAAGTACGTTGCCCAGCTGAAAATCCAAGAGGGCCGCCAGTTTTCAAGATGGCCGCCTCGTCAAACGCCAAAAAAAGGTTTTCGAGGTATAGAAGTTGAATTAACAGAAGAATGTTAATGATCCAAGCATCAAAATGAATGTATTATGACTGGAATAACTCGGTGGTGTCAATTGGATTCCAATATGGCCACCAATTTTCAAGATAATGGCTATTAAATGACTAAAAAGTAGCGTTTTCGCGTTTTTTCTTCAGTTTTATGCAATGATCTTAAGTGAAAATCTGCAGAATTCTGAGGGATGTGTTTTTTGTGTGAATCATTTGTGAAAATGTGTCCAAACTTTTGACTGTCACTCACCACACACACACACACGCACACACACACCCATACAGCAACACAAACGTTCTTTACTGAAATAAAAGTACTAATTTAGCAATATAAATGATAATTCATTAAAATTCTGTGGTCAACTGCCAACTCTCCTCCTGACAAATGAATATGAATGGCTGCAGAAGGTTAGCCTAACACAAGATGTAGATGATGAGGTTAACATCACTTGGTCAGCTCACCATGCAGAGAAGAAGCGAGGTCTTGCATTTGATGTGAGCATTACCTCACTCTTTCCCCTTCTTCGCGATGAGGCCCATTCTATTGCCACAGTGAGGCATACCATGAACAAAGTCAGGGATGCTATTGCACACCTCAACCCTGGTCAGGTCCCTGTGATAACTGCAGACCAGCCTATTTATTCTATTGCCAAACAAGTCCAGTGGCACTGGCCTGACCTGTATGGTGAGGACAAATTTGTTGTAATGTTTGGCGGTCTCCACATAGAGATGGCTGCATTCAGATCACTTGGGACCCTGCTTCAGAGTAGTGGGTGGACAGGTGCTCTTGTGGAGGCTGGGGTGGCCTCTTCAGGAACAGCTGACTCCTTTCTTTCTGCCTCAAGTGTCACAAGAACACGCCACATGCACCAAGTTACAGCATGCTGTCTGTACATGCTCCGAAAGGAAGCATATGAGTACCACTGTGCAGAACAGAATGATGGAGCGCTGAATTTCAATGACTGGTGTGAGAAGTGCAGGAAGGAGAGTCCTCAGTTTCAATTCTGGGAGCTTGTGTTGTCAATGGAATTGGTGATTTTCTCGCTGGTCAGGTCTTTCAGAGAGGCTAACTTCAACTTGTATTGTCAAGCACTGTCTGCTCTAATCCCCTTCTTCTTTGCAAACAACAATGTGAACTATGCTCGATGGCTCCCCATTCACCTCAGAGACAAGGTTTCTTTGGAGCAAACTCACCCTCAGATTTTCAATGAATTTCAGCTGGGAAAGTTTGTGGTCCACAAGACTCACAGGGAGTTCCCAGGCATAGCCATTGACCAAGCTCACGAGCAGGCTAATGCAGTTGTTAAAGGTGATGGTGGTGCCATTGGAGTTACTGAGGATCCATCTGCACTGAGGCGGTGGATGGTGTCTGGACCAGAAGTTAGCCAGTTAGTCAACCAGTATGAGTTGGCATCTGAGGTCAATGAAGCAACTGAAGATATCAGGCATCATGAGCAGACTCGTCAGTCTCAGAAGTCCTTCACTGACAAGGTCCAGAGGTTGTTTGCTGTGATGAAGGATCTGGGTAATCCTTTTCAGGAGGAGTCCAAAGATCTGCTCACATTGGACACAAAAAACATTGCACATCCCAGTACTGCTGAGCTTGTAAGAACTCACTTTGAGAAAGGTCAAGTTGCCTTCAGAGACTTTTTCAATGGTCTGGGTGATGAGACTTCCTTCTATAGGCCGATTAAAAAGAACAAAGTTGACTTCTTTCGCCAAGAAGCAGCTTCAGCTTGCAGTGACATGAAGAAGCAAGTACTCAAAGATGACTGTCGCCTGTTCTCACAGCACTTTATATCCTGCCAATCACGAGAGTGTGACCTGCTTGAGTTCTTTAAGCATGAGAATCAGTCTTTCCCTGCAGCACTGAGCGACACAAGGAAACTCTACTACGGCCAGAAGTCTCAGCTTGCAAACATTTTGGAAGCTCCCATTTCTCCTCCTGACAAACAACCAGAATGTGGTGCTATTATCATTGATGGTTCCTCTCTTGTGTATTCATTGTCTCCAAAGACATCAAAGACCTTTGAGGAATATGCTGTCCAAGATGTAGTTCCAAAGATCCAGGCATACTCATCAAAGTATGAGCGAACAGACATAATTTTTGATGTCTACTGGACTTCAAGCCTGAAGGCTGAAACAAGGCAAACAGAGGTAAGGGAGGTCGACGTAGAGTGACCGACAAAACCAAACTACCGCCCAACTGGAAAAGCTTCTTGCGAGACAATGAAAACAAGACTGAACTCTTTGGGTTCCTAGCAGAGAAGATAGTGACCTGACAATGTCGTAGTTGTGACCAAAGGAGAGCAGGCTCTTTCAAACAAACCCATCAGCCTTGAAGGTTTAAGTCCTTGCAACCACGAAGAAGCTGACTCCAGAATCTTCACACATGCTCTTCATGCAGCCAAGCAACAGATAAAGTCTGTGTTGATTAAGGCATGCGACACAGATATTCTTGTGGTTGCAGTCAATGTTTTTGCGACTCTTCAGGATGCAGGCTTGGAAAAGATCTGGATAGAATTTGGCCAGGGTCAGTCCATTAGGTGGTTGCCAATTCATGATATGGTGGTGAATCTTGGCCCAGAGAAATCCAATGGCATGCTGTTCTTCCATGCCTTCACTGGCTGCGATGTTGTGTCAGCTTTCCGTGGTAAAAGCAAGAAAAGTGCATGGCAAGCATGGGAGGTTTGCCCTGAAGTTAGTCCTGTCTTCAAAAAGCTCAGCCAATACCCACCTATCATAGAAGATGCAGACCTCAACATCCTTGAGAAGTTTGTCATCACCATGTATGACAAGCAAAGTACTACATGCAAGGTTGATGAGGCAAGACTGGACTTGTTTGCTCGGAAGCAAAGGTCTTATGATGCCATTCCACCAACAAGCGCATCCCTCGTTCAGCATGTGAAACGGTCTGCTTTCCAAGCTGCCTGCATATGGGGCCAAGCAACAGTGTGCAAAATGCAAACTGAAAGTCCTGCCAACTGGGGCTGGCAAAAAGATGGTCAGATCTGGCAAGTTCTCTGGACAACCCTTCCACCCATTGCTCAGACTTGTGAGCAGTTGACAAAATGTGGCTGCAAGACTGAATGCCAAGGACGATGCAAATGCTATCGCTTCGGCCTGAAGTGCACACAGTTGTGTGCCTGTGCATGTGAGGGCTAAGAAAATAGAACAACCAAGTTTAAGTTGAATGTTTGAGTTGGAAAAATGGGGGAGACAAAGACAGCCTCTACGTGGCCTCCCCTACAAGTAGCTTACAGGTCCAAAAGCTTTAAGTGAAACTAATGTCTTTGTTTGTGAGTGTTTTTTTTCATTTAATTCGCATTGTATCATCATAATATTCAATAATTTTGATTTTCTAAATGCAGAGTTGTATTTCTCATGTGCAAAAACACATATTTCAATGTATAAACCATCAGAATAGGACTATTCAATCAAAATATAGTTCAAACGCTGTTTCAAACCACTTCAAATGGCGGCCATCTTGAAAAATGGTGGCCACTTTGTTTGTTCAAGTGGGCAACGTACTTTTATGAGATAGTAGGTCCAAAAGCACTTGTGTACCAAATGTGGCGCTTGTACCACAAAGTGAACGATTTTTCATTAATGTGCTCCACTAAGGGGGAGCTAATGGTTTGTGAGAGTCCAGTGGTGAATTTAATTGACTATGACGGAAACATCACACAAAGGAAGCTGGGAGAGAGCAGTGTGCGGCTGAGTGGGGTTAGACAATTACATCACACACGTTTGAAAAATCTGCATACATTGTGTCAGTGTGTTAGATAATACTTAAATATTTAAGTACAAGACACAGAAAGTATATGTACAGTAATGTATGTATTGTGCTGCAACACAAATATGATGGGTTATGATGCCACTATACAGCAAAACACAATATGCACATTTACAACTGAAAAGAAAAACTATGTTTTCAATGCAGTCCACTTTACTGATACAAGCTTGTAGTCCACATTAATTATTTTATTTGTCCAAAAGAAACATTTCAATTACATTTTCTACTTTGAAATAATCAATTTTAATAATAATTTTCTTTGTTTTCCCATTTGTTTTCTTACTATCATCTCTTTATTTTTTATAAAATAATGTAATATAAGTAAGTAAATATAAATAGTTTTTGAAATGGTGGTGTTTCTTAGCTCTTTTTAGCACTAATCAATATCAAGTTGTATTTTGTGTACATTGGTGCCATGCCTTCACTTTTTTATAGAATAGAAAAGGCCTGTCTGTGTTTCTGTCCCTGTCTGTCAGACTGAGGAACTGGTTGTGTCTCCAGCAACAGATGAAGCACAGAAAGCTTTTAGTGATCTGACCACAGTAGGATTACTGCAACAGGAACTGCAGTAAGTAACCTTCTTTTGGTTGAGTAGAACACTTTTATTTCTGGACTATATATGTTATTAACCTGTTAGTGTTAAAATATGTTTTTTTTCATAGTATTTCCCACTAGCTGTCATTTTTTTCTCTGAGTGCTCCAAAACAGTACTCAATCCATTTATATCTAGTTTTTGAAAGATTTTCCATGTATTATTCTCAACACTTGCTACCTGTTTGCTCTTTTCTGCCTCACAGACAATAATGATTTTTCCTCTAAGAATTTGGTAGCTAGCATAAGCAGCAGTCACCACCATGGCTGAAAATATATGCTTTTGTTTTGCCTTTCATAATTAGTCAAAAACAAGCTTTCACAGTTGGCAGACTCTAGTGAAGTTTATTAAACAAAATCACATCATGAGGGCAACAGGGAAGTACATATAATCATTTTGCTTCAGTAACCATCGAACATTGCTGGTTGATCATTGGTACACGTCACAACACTTCAGCTGAGTGCAGTTGCTCCAAAAGTGAATGAGTCTCTATTGACCTGTGGATGTATGAAGGGCTTCTATGCCAGATTTATTGTCTCCATTTGTTTGTCAGTGAGTCTGAGCTGCAGGTTCAGAGTGCTGAGCAGCGTGCTCTGAAAGCTGAGGAGGCCCTCCAGGCAGCACTAGAGACGATTAAAGACCTGGAGAAACGACTGGAGGATCAATCCAGCCTGGAGCCCAAAAGTAGTGATGGTATCGTGCAAATAACTAACTGTATAAACTTTTAGCTGAGCTTCATTAAAGAAATAATATGTTAAAGCACAGAGGTGCTCTGTTTGTGTTGCAGAGAAAAAGGAAGTACCACCACCTTCCCCACCACCAGTAACAGCCCCAGCTCCTCCAAAGAAAACTGCTTCTGAAGCCAAATCATCAAGCAGCCCCAAAAAGACCAAGAAACGCTGATCTGACACCAGCCTTTATATGTAATGTTGAGACAATTTTATGTTTCCTGTGTGTTCTCTCTTTTAACAAAGGCCAGAGAAACTCCTCATATATACTCAATCACAGTCACACCCATAACACCAGAAAAATATCAACAGTATAATGACTTTTTGTGCATATGTACTGTGTTCAAAGTAGTAGCACAGAGGAATAAAGAAAATCATTCACCAGTGCTGACTTGCAAGTATTAAATACTAACAGGAGGCTGTCCCTGTTCTCCCTTGTATGAATTTTGTATTGGAGTGTAAAAGCAAACTTCAATGTTTCCTTCCAAAAATTAAAATGTCTGCAGACATTTTTAAACATCAGACTCTTCTTAGCCTTTATTTCTAGGCTGAAGTTAGAATATTGTATTGAATTTCATTTAGACACACTAAATGACCAGGCTAGGTCATATAATATGATACTAAACCTCATCACTTTATAGTTACTATTACTGAGAAACAGTAATGTGAAAGAGCAAACTAAGCTAAACTAGGAGATATTACTGTATATATATATATGAAGAGTGAATATGATTTTTACTTACTTTTACCTTATTTTTACCTTTTCCCACAAACTTTTCAAGACATGGAAATTGTCAGATTGTTACACAAACCCAGTTTACTAGTAGAGGTGCTCAAACCCTTCAATGCAAAAGTTCACTAGTCTAAACAACCCATTTATTTGAAACATTTATTATAAACTCATGTCTCATATCTCATATTTAAGTTTACAATATGTAATGGAACTCTAATATCAGAATTATTAGGTCAATTTCACTTTAAATGCTATTTAGTAATAATCAATATTAACCAACATTTTATCTCAATAAAGTCTGTCACATCATGGGCGAGTCCGTCTCTCTCCCTCTATCTGCTATCTGTCCCTCTTCTTCCACAACAGGGGGAGGAGGTGGTGGGAGAGATGAAAGGTCAGGGTTGAAGAGATCTGAGGAGAATGGAAAAACTAGGGCAGGATGGAGGAGACGAAAGGAAGACCTCAACCCCTCCCAAGCAGCTCTCTCTCCTTCAGCTGCTTTTACCTGCAGGAGAGAATAACTAGACTAAAAACCAGAGCAAGGTTATGCTTAAGGTTGGAAAAAATGGAGCAAAGTGGTTTTAAAAGTAACCGGAAAACCTGTATTGAGCAAGAACAATAGACACTTTAATTCCTGGATTTAAATTTTAACCATAGAATTTTTAAAGTTTGATATGGTTACTTACTTTGACCTGCTGTTGTCTCTTGGCCTCAGCCTCAGCAGCCAGACTCTGCTGTAACTCCACAGGAAAACCGAGCTCATCTCTGGCAGAAAATCAAACACAAGCACAACTCAGCCTGGTCAGCAGGAAGCTCACAGCACACTACAAATCTCTACATGCACCACATTGGGATCGAGGTGCATTTTTGGAGGAATTTCTACCTTTTATGTTGGCACCAACTCCTGCACTGGATAGTTGTTAACATTATCTGGTCTAGATGGCAGCAAGATAGAACTGTTAAAAATGTTTTTTCATTCACTGATACCATACATTAGTCATTCACCCTATTGCCACTTCATTAAAGATTTACCATTTGCTTGTCTGAACAGAGAAAAGAGAGTCTTTGCTCTTTACATGGCAAAATCAGTACAAGGAGAGAAAAAAAAAAGGTATTGTATAAATCAGCTTATTTTTCTTTTGTGTTGTTTTGATAGAAGTCGCCTTGATTTTCTTTTAAAGCATCAGCTAAAATAAATGTCAGAAGGAAATTGAAAGAGGTTCTTCCTGGAGCTACTGTTTGGCTGAAGTGTTCAGGATGTGGCATAGAAGAGGCAGTAAGAGGCAGCAAGAGGCAGTTTCTACACCTATAATAATAAAAGTAAGTACACCAGAGTGCATTGCTGCCAGAGTATCATTATATCATTTAACATTTGTATTGGGCTTACTTATGAATGCTTACTCAACTCTTGGCACATTTGTCCATGTATCAATAACTGTATTGAGTGTTTTGTTCTTTTTTTGACCTCTAATGAAATGTAGGCACTCACTGATATAGACATGGTTAGTAAAAAAGAGAGAGAGAGAAGTTCTACCACTTGAAAATAATTGTGTTAGAGGATCTGAGGGGACTTGTCTTTTATCTTGGGTCTTACATGTCTGCTCTCTCCACCTTAATGCCCCAGCGGTAAGCCACAGAGTCAACAGCAGTCTGTATCTGCTGACCGATGTGCCTCCGGTGCAGCACGATGTGGCTGAGAGTGTGTTGGGCGAGAACGTCTCTGGCCACCGACTGGACCAGAGTTTGTAGCACTGTGGTCAGACTAGACAATGCTGCGCTACACAGAGCCACATTTTCTATCTGGTAATAAACCACCACACTCAGCTCTGGCCTCACCAAGTCCTTTGTCACCACCTGAGTACAGATATATAAAAAAAAGGTTATCAGCCATCAGTCTAATGTAATTAAACCCTTAGCACTGTCTCATAACTTAGTTCAGTAGTGAAACTGTCTCTCTAATTATGAAAGATTTACTGTTACAAGTGTATATAAAAAATACATTTATTATGGATCAGTTTCATTGATGGAATTACACGTGAATGTGCCTGGTATGCTTATTTTTCTGTACCGTGTGAGAAGGAACCTTCAGCATTTTCAGTCGGATGTCTACTTTGTGGCACACATCAAGGAGTGGCAGGTAGAAAATAAGGCCTGCAGAAAGGTGGGGGGAGGATTTGATCTGAGAACACATTGGTAACATGTTAAATCATTCTTACTACAGTATGACTCTTATGTGACAGAACCTGTCAAGATCTCAGACTTAAAAAATGTACAACATAGTTTTGGGGTTTCCAATTCTTTTACATGGCTCCATAGCTTCATAGCTCATCATTCATACGCTGACACACATTTTTAGAAATGGCAGAGAAACCCTTACGATTACTGCTAACAAATAGGTCTGACAGATTACATTAACCGCAACCAACCTGGTCCTCTGGGTCTTCCCCGCAGTAAGTGACCTAGTCTGAAGATCACTGCTCTCTCGTGCTCCCTCACTATCTGTCAATCAAAATGACAAACATCAGCAGTGTCCAACTGGATAAGACAACCAATGTAGTATGCATGTTGAATTAGAATTAACAATAATAAAGCTTACTGATTCTCATTATAATGTCCAATTTTCACTATTTCTGACTTGTGAGAGTGGAAGAGACTCTTAAACACTATTTTCACTTCGGAGAAAGAATTATTTCCACTGAAACCTTAGTGATTCAATTCTGTCCACAGATCTTTCTATCTATGAATCAAACTAATTAGACGCATTATTTTCATCTGTTGGTCACATGATAATTTTAGCTAATGGTTTGTTGGAGCAGCTGAAATTTCACTAGGGTTGATAAATGTAAAATTCCCCACCTGTCATGAGGTCAGACTGGGTCACCTGATCTCTATAACTTCAGTTTTCCATCACAAACAGCATGTATCCTGTGCATGTATTTCACCTAATCTGTGACATATTTTACATTGAAGGCATCAGACTCATTCTCGTGAAGTAGATAATTGTACAATTTTGGTTTCTGTTTGGTCTGTGATGAAGTTCATACTTTAAAACAGAACCAGATGGTGAGAGGGAGGAAGAGGAGAATCAGAGTCAAGACGAAGACCATCAGCAGCCACTCTAACACTCCCAGGTTCTTGCGCTTTAGACCTGCAGAAATCAACAATACTTCAAATTTAGACCTCTAACCAACATTACACAGAAAGTATGAGTCATTTAGCATTTTAGTTGCAATTTTACACAGATCCCAAAATTCCTTTAACCTGTGTTTTTAACATCAAGATTTGTAACATGTTACTGAAGGTTTACCTTTATTTTTTTTGTTTTATTTTTTAATCTGTGATCATTTACAAATTGTTTTCCAGAATGTCTAGTTCAACAAATTTGAATTTGAATCTTGATTTTGCATTCTTTAAGCTTTGACTCACCGTCCTCCTCTGCTGCTTCCAGCCCTGTGTTCTCCTCATTTACCTTCTCTCTCACACTGTCTATGTCCACCACAGTGGATTTCACCTTCACTTCTGTCTCCTGCTCCACCGTCACCTCATTTGTCTCTGACTTCTCCTTCTTTGGCCTCTCCTTCCTCACTGATGATGCCTCAGGGAGCCGACCTGCCTTAGAAGCCTTTGGATGTTGTCTCTTTGGAGGCACCAAGGCTCCTCTCTCTCTGTCCTTCCTTGGCACCGTTGTAGATTTCGCAGCGTGACTAGGGTGGACATCAGAGGATTTCTCCATAGTGGCTTGAGGCTCTGCAATGAGGAGCATAAGAGGAATGGTTGTTGAGATGTTGCCACTCGATGGGTTGGTGGATGGCTATCAGTTTGGGAAGAAGCACAATTGAAGGAGAATTGGCCTTTGTGTCTTTTACTGGTGTCAGCTGCTTCCATGGGCTGCAATGACAAACTACATGGATGGTAAACCAGGCTGACTGTTTGAACGTGGGAGTACAGGAAACCAGTAGGAGTGCCACCTACTGTAACACCCTCTCTCCATGTAAGGTTTTGTTGGTATGACTTTAATTTCCTGTTTGTTTGTATTGTGTTCTTTCCTTCAGTCACAGTGTGTCTTACATGGGAATGTGCAGACTCAGACAGATACTCATTTCCAAAGTGCTGACACTGTTTTTGTGTGTGTTTTTACAAGAAAAGACGCACAATGTCCTCCCTAATTCAGCTTTAATTAAACTGAAAAGGAGTCTTGTGGCCCACTCAACTGCTTTGGGAGTCCCAAGTCTTATTAAACATTATTCTTTGACATTTTTCCTGAAGCTGGAAGTGCAGAGAGCCAGGAAAGAAGGATGTGACATGCAATGCAGCTGGAAACAACCCCTGGGCATTGTGCAGTTTGTGTCTCAACCATTAGACTGTTGTGATGTTCACAAAGTTCTTACTTTGTCCTCAGTGTGTGTGTGTGTGTGTGTGTGTGTGTGTGTGTGTGTGTGTGTGTGTGTGTGTGTGTGTGTGTGTGTGTGTTTGGGTCCTTGGTATGGGCCTCTGATCATGCACTGACTGAACTGGGGCCAGCCAAAGTCCCTGATATATATGAGCTTGCATAGAAGAGAATAATCATAGTACAATGTGAAATATTGGAAGTAAGGATCTGGAATCTGGACACAGTCATATTAATGTCAGTTGACGTATATGCCTTTAAGGTAGGCTTATGCACTCACTGGCCACTTCATTAGGTAAACCTGTGGAATCTAATTCCACAGGTTCCATTTGTTGACATTGTCAAAAAGGTGATAGGTTATTTCTATTTTATGATTATCATTGAGGTCATAGTGGGTGATGGTTGTGGTGTATAATGGTGTATGATATTGTTGATCTTAATATTACCATTACCATACATTGGTGAAGGGGGGGGGGGTCAATATAATGCACCCAATGACTCTTAGTACAGCCTCAGCATAAACATAAAGTAATATTATCACCTATTTGATAATGTGAAAATGTATTTTAAAAAAGAGAATTTCTGGAGGAGCTGTTGTAGGCATATTGGAATGAATTAGGTGTTGCATGCATATAAATGTGCATTATCTTGAGAAATATAACTAAACTTTTTTTTTTTCAATCTCAGAATTAAAATGGAAAAAAACTTGATGTAGCCTAATGGTTGTAATGATCTAGGTGCAAATCCTGGCTCTTATGAAAGGATGGTTAACTTAGTAAAACTAAAAAGCCTTTTTTTGGGGCCAATTTTTCAAGGCTTGAAAATATGAAATGAACACTTTTTTGCAGTAGCCTACTGTCCAGCTCTGTCACTTCCTTGGCCCTATGCTTTGGCCTGGCTCATACAGGCTAATGGGCCAAATCACAGAGTGCAGAGCTCATCACCATCACGTTGCTGCCACGGTAACATTTCTGGAGGAGCGCTCAGTTAAAGTTAAATAGCAAGTGTATTTTATTTTATTTTACGTAACGTTGGATATCTTGAAGTAATATCTTTATGTTTAGGTTATTGTTTAAACTACGTGCTTGGTGTTTTTTGTCGTGTTTGTCCAGGTTGCTGCTGCATCTCAACAACGTGCTAAGGGAAAGCTAGTCACTAGCTATATATATAGCTATATATGGACATACATAGCTACACATTTTGGAGCCATTTAATAAGATGGCATGACTGTTATTTATTATTTATTGTATTTCAATATAAGTAATACTCATAATTTCTACAGCTGTATCCAACTTTATGCATGCTGTGTTCTGCAAGGTGGAGGGAGGCTATCCATTACTTTTAGGCTAACTAGTTTACCCCTATTCTTAAGCGTTTACAGGGTGTGACTTCATGAAGGTGTATCAGCAGGGCCTTAACGATAATGTCATTAATAGTGAGATTACTGAACATATCTGAAGTGCAATGCTAGCAAAAGATGGCGGATAGTTCAAGTTGAAGCAGCTGCAGACTTGCACCTGCTCTGCCCACCAGGGAATTAACAGGCTGAATTTTTATCCACATGGGTCAGGGGAAATGGGGCTGTATCTAACTTAAGCCAGCCAAAAGTGACCATACAGTTATGTGTTGAGATTATTAATATTCGCATACTTAATTACTGGCCAGCCATACCATTTTAAAGGAATATGAGACTTTTAGGTAGCTTGTTCACTGCAGAGATTAGAAAATATGTATGCATGGTGGACTTGTGTCTACCTTCCTAAACTACTTAAAATGATATTGTATTGTGTTTTGTTTCTACTTTATTTCACGCCATTGTATATTATTATATAAGTTTCATATTCTTATCACTTTTATTCATCTGGTTCTTGTCTTTTAATCTCTTTTTAACACAGTTTTAGTCAACCTTTTTATTAAACTTTAATTTCATTTTACTTTTCTTCTGTCTTTTTAATTTAGTTTAACCTAGTTTTTTTACTTTAAGTTTTTATTAACCTTTTCTCTTATTTTACTTAGTTTATTTATTTATTTATTCATTGTTTATTTATTTAAATATTTTATTTATTTTGGTCTCAATTGTTATCTTTTAATTTGTTTGTTATCATTTTTATTCCTTTTTTCTGTATGTTGTCACTCATTCTGTCTTTTATTATCAGCTTATCATTATCATGAAAGGTGCTATATATTTAAAGTTTGATTGATTGATTGATACCACAGTATCAGTTGGTAGTTGGGTTCAGGCTCTCGTCAGGATGTTTTGATCTATTTGTCCCGTTCCTGTGTTCGACAGATATCAGCAGGCAAGATGAACCAGGAAGACGTTTTGGCTAAGCTGAAGAAGGATATTCGCTCCTTACTCATTTCATCTAAGATGGGCTTGGAGCCTGACCAGCTCAGGCGGGACTATGGGAACATGTTGGGGCACCCCATGCCCCTGAAAGTCCTGGGCTTCAGAAACATCCTGGATATGGTGAAGGAGATGCCCGACGTGGTGTCACTTCACTTCAGATCAGATGGCAGCCCATTCTTAAAAGGTGTTTTAAAGAGTATTTTTTTCTCCAGTTGAGCATGATTTTGGTGTTTTAATAGGACTTCGGTTCAGCATTTAAAATAACACCAAAACTAATGTTTGATGTAGATGTCCTAATTTATATTTTATTATATTTATATTTCAAACACCTGAACAAATCCTAACATTTCATGCTCTCCCCTTCTTTTCTGTAGCTGTTAGCGACGAGTCTACCCGAAACATTGAGGATCTGGTAGCCAGGCAGCGCGTGTCTAAGTTCAACAAAAAGATCAGTAGGAGAGGTGCCAACTACTTCTCGCCCCGCAACTCTCACTTTTCAACCTCTGTGGTCCTTCCCAGACGAGGCCCTGCTCCTCCAGCCCTCCCTGCCACGCTGAGGGCACAGCTGCGCATCTTACTCTCCCAGGTATGACTTATTATCAATTATTTTTCTAAAAATGTAGCTGTGTTACTGTAAAATGTAATTTTGTTTGGAGTAATGATGCAACCAATGTCCTGTCCCAGGGTCCTCTCAGGTTGTCGGCGCTGGATGCCTGCTTCCTTCGCTGCTTTGGCCATCCGCTGCGTGTACACAGCTATGGCTTCTTCTCCACTGGAGAGATGCTGGAAGCAGCATCGGACTTGGTCCTTATCCAGCAGAGCAGGCTAGGCTCAGTTCTGACCCTGAGGGAGCACATGCTGCCTAGGCCCCTACTCAGACTGTCCAATTCACCACGGAGGACTGGACCAATAAAGCCAGCATCACCCACAACTGACAAGTCAGTCTCCAAAGTGCCAGACTCCAGAGCTCCGACACCAACAAAACCCCCTGGTGCGTTATTAAAGAGGTGGACTATACATGTACACAGACAATGATGCATTTACATGTTTTAAATATCTTGCTGGAATGTGCCATGTAAATGGGATTATTAGGTCAACACACAAATATGTATATTAATTTTTTTAGTTATTTGACCTTTTGAAACACCTTTGTGCTTTACTCAAGCTGAAGTCCCAGTAAAGCAGAGTCCTCTGAGTGGGCCTGCTATGAAGACAACATTTGAGAAGAAGCAGGACTCAGAACCCGAGCTCTTTCAGAAACGTGTCCTGAAGGTTTGTTCACAGATAAAACAAAGAGACATAGACAAAACCTTATTAGTTATTAAGTTACAGATAACTAGAATGAAAAGCAAAAGAGCAAATTTGTGTTGCAGCTACCAATCTAAAGGCTGTTTTTTTGTTTGGTCACATGAAGCGTGTTCAGCATTGGACATTTATTTATTATAAAGTACTGTGTCCTTGTTTTATGTACTTCAATCATCAGCTGGAGGAGGAGCTTCGCCAGCAAATCCTTGAGAATGGAGTTGCTGGCACCATTAGTCAAGAGCTGAAGGACAAGTTACGAAAGGTCAGACTTCCCAATAGTTATTTAAGTGATTACAATCCTCAAATATGATTTGCTCTGATAGCAATGCACTACTTAAATGTGAGTGGAAGCAAATAGTCAATAGTCATATTTAAATAGATTTATATAACGTCTTGTGATGAAACCTATTTTTCCTAGGTTGTAGCTGAAACCAGTGGTGGATTATCAGTGCATGATCTGCCTGCAGAGTACAAGGTAAGAAATGAAAGTCAAGCAGTGCATGTGAGCAATTGATTCAGTGTTTCCAGACTTGACTAAGTAAAGAAAAACAGTAACCGACTCTCTCACTTGTGTTTTGCGCTTCATAGAGGCTCTGTGGCGAGGAGCTGCCACTGCTACAGAGTGGTTTTGTCAGTGTCACTGAACTGGTCGGTGCCATGAGTGACATCTTTCACCTGAAACCCGCAGGGGATAACGATGGCCACCACTTGATAGTCATGGACATACAGGACAGTGACAAAACACAAACAGGTGTGTATGTGCATGTATTTAAATAACACCAGTCAATATCACCTCAACTGCTAATAGCAGGTATTTTTTTGGAAATTAGAGATGCACTTTTCATTATGCTTACTGCAGGTAAACCTTTCCCCTTTGTATATATTTCTTTATTTTGTAGATTCAAGGGAGACTGTGAGTTTTGGTGATCGTGTGAAGAAGCCATTTATGAGCTACTACTTTAGCTGTGGAGAGTCCTCTTGGGAAGGCAAACTGGAAGGAGATGATGACGATGATAATGATGATATTGTCTCAGTGGTTGGCCAGAATGAAGAGCTAGAGACCAGAGGCAATTCCAAAACCCAAGAAATGGTTAGTCAGTATCTTTTTTGTTGCATTATTTCAAAATGTTATATAGTATGGGGAGAACTTTTTGGAGAATTTGTGAGTGTTTAGAGCATCACAACATTGAAATAAAAGGAACAAAATCAGTGGTAGGAATAACTGTAAATGTTGTGCTCACTTTTCTCTCTCTGTGCCTGTCTGTAGATGTCTGAGATGTATCCTGCTATTCAGGTGCACTGCAGCTCTGCTGTGCCCCTGGACGCCCTGCAGAGTCAGCATCTTAAACCGCCAACTCGCCATAGAGCTCAAGAGCTGGTAGAGGTCCTGGTGGGACAGGTGGAGTCACCGGGACATTTCTACATCCGCTTCAGTGAGAGTGAGGAGGCACGAGCTATGGAGGACATGATGATTGAGATGAGGTGAGGGGATGTTGGTGAAAGCTCCTCTCCATGCCACATTCAATTTTAAATCATATAGCTCTAATAAAAAATAAATTTAAAAAAATGTCCCCCAAACATTATATGATACAGAATACACTTAATGATTAAGCTTGACATGACTGGGTGACTAACATGACTTTAAATTTTTCTAAGTAACTGAAAATAAGCTTTAAGTAAGTGTGACTGGATCTATCAGCTGGATCACATTTTAATTGAAGTAAAGATGTTGAAAAGCTTCTTAGGAAGTTGGATCTGTTGGAAGTTTAGATTATTATTAATATTATTATGAAACATCACAAACTATACTGACTATATATATATATATATATATAATAAAAGTTAATTAATATGCTTTCAACACAATATACAAATAAACTGTCCACTGAGCTTCCTGATATGTCCCTATGAGCAATCTTTGTCTCACCTCGTCTTTCTCTGATCCTCTCCTCTGTTTCCTCTAGACGATGTTACACCTGTCCCGAAGTGTCAGAGCGCTACCACCTCCCTGAGCGATTTGTCCGACGGGGTCAAGTCTGCTGTGTGTCACCGAAAGGAATGTGGTTCTACCGGGTGGTGATCCACCGGGTCATCAGCACCACACAGGTCGAGGTGTACTACGTTGATTTTGGCGATATGACCGTGGTGCAGAGTGCCAGTCTCAAGTTCCTCAAGTAAGGGCATCTAAAACATTCAAGCTTTTCAATAGGGCAACTACTGCCTCACAGCTGGTCATTTTTTCAGTTCATCTCTCTGCTTTACAGGTCTTGTTATTCGATTCTTCCAGCACAAGCTGTCCCGTCATCACTCGCTGGAATTAAACCTACCACTGTGAGTCTGATTGCATTTGTATTTATATTATCACAGTTAGCTGTCAAATGTGAGCCTTCCTGCAAATCTCTGCATCCCCTTCTTAATACCACAGAGCCAGCTGTGTCTAGCTTCTGTCCTGTATTAATACAGTAGGACAGTGTTGAACATGTTCCTATATGGATTCATCTGGCATCGTGTTACCAGATATACAGTATTATGTCTGTTAACAAACTTTTTCTGAAGCCATTAGTTTCTCAAGGCTTTTAAAGAGAACAAACTTAATTGTTCAAAATGATTATTCTTGTGGATAGAGCTAGTGTACAACAGTAACTATTGTAAACAAACCTGCAGTTAAAATGGAGACTTCATTCATTAATCAATTCACCATCAGCTTATTTTCACTAACCCTGTCATGATATTTTAAATGTTCCATGCTCAATTAATGATTTGATAAAATAATGTTCAAGTGGTCATTGAAATAAGTTACATGTAAGTGTGTTTTCTGCTTTGATTTTATTACTTACAGTCACATTTTGGCTCTTGCAAATATGAATAGATAAAATAAAAGATATAAATATAAAATGTCAAGCTGCAGATGTTACACAATTCAATGCTCCAGTTTGATGAATAAGAGTGATAGTGCGGTTTCTGTCCTGCAGGGCAGCTGGACTGCCGAGGCCACGGCTTCTTTCCAGAAGCTGTGCTCTGACCGCACTCTGGTGGGCGCTCTGGATCGTTACACTGGAGACACACTACAGGTCTACCTGTGTGACACACACACTGATAATGACATCTACATCCACACTGTCCTGCTGAACCGGGGTCACGGGACAGCTTGCAGCCCCTTGGCCAGTGCAGCGGTGAGCCACTCACACAAACATAAGAATATTTGTGCCATGGCCACCATCAGTTACAGTTTTTGATTGGCAGCCAGGTGTGTTTTAAGACACGTGGAATATATAACAACACATTTTAAACATCAATATGGTCAACAGTATACCCATAGTACTAGATCATTGCATGAGATACGTACTGCATAATTGAGATCAGTAATAATAGTTAGCCGTAAAATAAATACTTTTGTTTTAGGCTAAGACGTGAGTTAATCCACTGGTGAACCATGGTATAAGTATAATACTGAAATACTTTTGATACTGTACTTGATCTATACACTTTCTTCTACATAACACTTTTCTTGCTCAGCTGTGCGTTAAGACCAATCCGGTGAGTCTCTACCTGGGGGAGGGGATGGTTGACCTGCCAGAGGTAGAACAAGAGACCCCTTCCTGTCCCAAGCCAGCAGACAATCATGAACAGTCCATGTCAGCCACATTGGAGGTACTGTAGTCCCAACACACACAGTCAGTAACACACCGCTACATACACCAAACTAGCTGCTGCTGTTCTATGTAAATATCTTTAGGTTGCTGTATAGCCAAAATATGGCCAGTATCGGGTTACTTGGATGTTTGTGGTGGATTTGCAGTTTTATCCCTCAATTGTTTCTTATCTATGAGTACACTCTCTTTGTCTCTGCTCACCCTCCCTCTCTTACGTCCTCTTCCTCACCCAATCTTTTAATGTTGCTGTAACCAAGCTTTTATTCTCTGATGTCTGTAGCTCTTATCTTACTAGCCATACTGTCACTGCTTCAGGCCCACTGCGGCACCAAGCACCCTCAACACTCAGGCACACACACACACGCACGCACACGCACGCACGCACACACAGAGGCACACACACACGCGCAGTAATTTTCAACACTCAGATGAAACACACATTCTCTTGCAGAAGGGGGTTGCAGTCCAACTCTGCTTAATGTATAGTCACACTGCTGGAAGGTCACAGCTTGTTGTTGGCCAATAAATAAGATGACAGCCAATCAGTGGGCTGTTTAATGGATATTGGATTACAAGATTCTCTTTCTTATGTTAATGAGTGGATGGTTGTTAAACTGAACATAAAGAAAAGGGAATTTTACAATGTTAGTGTCTGACATTAAAAACACTCCAGAGTTTTTGTTTATTGTTTGTATTGTAATAAAAAGTTAAAGCAAAAGTATGTAATAAAAATAAACTTTTACAAGCACAGATACGATACTGAATAACAGTGGCAGAACAATAAAATATTAAAGGAAACAAACTGAATAAGGCAACTGTAAAGCCCAGTGAATAAAACAACCTATAAATTACAACATTATAAACTACTTCAGTAAAACCCTACAGTGTGTCCCACACAGTTAACATAGGCAGAAATCAATAATATAGTTAAATAGGCATCTTCACTATAATTTGTGGTGTCGTACCTTCATATAATTGTTTTGATAAATGCAGTTTATTCCAGCTAAAATCAATCAGTTTGACATATTAATTACAAATGTCAAAAATAATATACAGCTACAGGAACCATTATAGGTTATTATTTGTAGTTCTATGAACAGATTAATCAATCTGTATTAGTTAGTGAACCATGTGTCTGAAGGAAATATGACGTTTCTTGGTGTCTCAGGTTGAAGAGGAAGATGTGCCGGCTCTGGAGTTTATTGAGGAGAATGAGGACAGCTCACACATGCAGGTATGGCTACACACACAAACACTGCCTTCATTCTATGTATTAAATCACTTAAATTTGACATTTCGAAGTTGTTTCTGCTTCTGGATGGTACTGTATTATGTTGTTTGCTTTGTTTATGTGTATTGTTTATTAGAGTTATCTGGGTTTGGTTTACTTGAATATGATTGTATTGCAATTAACATAGTAAACAGTATGCAACCATTTAAGTAATTGGAGCATTGCTTAAACAACTATCAATGCAATTTTAATGTGAAAAATAAATGTTTACAGAGAGTGCTGTTTTTCTACAGTACCAGTCAAGTACCACAGTAACAAGTGCTACAAAATTTTTGTTTATTGCTGTGTCTTCAGGATAAGGACCCCAACCCCTTCAGCGCTCTGCTGGATGACCAAACTCTCAGTTGCAATGAATTGGGCTGGGCCTTGAACAACCCTACCAGTCCCACCTCCAACCATCTTGCCCCTCCAGATTTGATCCAGACTGAGAGAATCCCAGCTCACTATAAAGCTGATGTTAAAGTGAGGCGGCTTCAGTTTGGTTTTATGGAAGCAAAGTTACTTTGGATTTTTGTAGTGCTTTTTATAAAGCACTACAAAACATAATAATAGGTGGTGCTTTTTGTTCACTAAAGATGCTTTACTCTGTTTTCAGATGTTGAGCTTGACCCCACCACCAACTCCGTTCAGCATTGTTTCCTGCTGTTCAACACCCAAAGATGCGAAGGACAGTCCTAAGGTCACATCCCCGTCTTTGGTCAAGCGACCTTCAATCCTGAGAACCCTGAGCCTCCACACCCCTGCCCTAGGGCAAATCCAGGACTATTCTCTTGGTACATACACACACAGAGACATATTCAGTTTTAACAGAAGTACACAACGTGCACTTAAGTCATGACCTAAGTGAAGAAAATGTTTAGTTTAAGGATTCAAAGTCTGACTGCAAGAGATTCATATTAATAGGTACTTTGCTTTTTTATGGTGGAGAGCGAAGTGAGTTATTGGGAAACAGTTTTGGGAAATGAACAAATGAACAAAAATACATAATTAGTGCAGAACTATAATTATCCATCAGCTTTCTATCTAGATTACCAATCGGTCAAGCCTGAAGGATTAAGTTTGGTTAAATATTTTTACATCCTGTAGCAGTCAGCTACTTCACATCTCCTCCAAATAGGGCGGATTGTTAGTCTGGTGAGGTAGGGTCTGGCGAGGAGCCGTTCATTTCCTTGTATTTGAAGCGGGATCAACGAATGTCGATTAAATGCTTCTGTACGCTACTGGACAAACTTACAGCCAATCATATCAACAATAGACGATGACGTATTCAGAGCCTGTAGGGAGCAGCGCGAACACATCCTTTTTATGACGGGAAAATCATGTAGCGCAAGTTTTTGTTCTATTTTCAAAGTGAACTTGCCTTCCAATTTATTTAGTACACAATCTACTGCTGCTTTGAACGGTTGCTGCACCTCTGTGGCCGCCATGCTGGGTGTAAACAGAGTCACTCTACTGGCTTGAGCCCGCCTCCCCATTCTGTGATTGGTTCCTTATCTCAGGCGAAAATTTTGTCTTGGTGGCCATGCTAACTTTCTGAGCGAAGTGGAATGTCGCTGGAAAGAGAGCATGGGTATACCCAGGCTAGCGGATTGTAACATTGTGATAAAAAAAAAAAGTATGTACACACAAAGAATAGTTTTCATGTTCTCTCTTCTACACACACACTCACACTCTCATTTTCTAATACAATTCTAAAATGCCCTTCATTAACCTGCACATAAATACACTCACTGTGCCTCTCTCCCCTTTACCACAGACACACACACACACACACACACACACACACACACACACACACAGGCCTTCAATGAAATTAGAGTGTGTCCATGGATGCAGAGAGGACGTATTGATTTCCATCCTGCTGTCTGCAGTGGTGGATGTACCTGCACTGAGAACCTGACACAGATTCAATTAGACCTGTTACCAGAGCTATTTGACCCAACAAGCTGCTTTCATTGCATTTGTCCTGATATTGATACACTGCTGCTCCACAATGCTTTCACTAGCACTGTGTTAATGAAAAAAAGCAAAACCCTTCACACAGTGGGTTAAGGTAGATTTACCTACAGATCATTTTTAGAGAACTATAGTGTGACAAAGTGCTTTGCACAGCTGGACAAATACAGATAAAAACAAACAAGATGAAGACAAGAATGTTTACATTGTTTACAGATGTTTACAGATTAGACATGATTTTAGTGTGTGTGTGTGTGTGTCTGAAAAAATGTGTGTGCAAAAATAGTAAATTCCGACAATCAGCTGACAATATTCCTTGTAGTTGATGGAGTAATAATATGACAGGGCCTCCATGTGGAAGCTTTTATAAATCTTGTTATAGCAAAAAGACTAGCGTATACTAAAGAGAACAAGGTGCCAGAATGAAAGAAGGATGTTGAATTTTGGAGATATATGTGAGTGGAGTTACATGTGGTGAATGAAAGTAACACTCATAAATAGAGGTAAAGTAAAATGTGTAATTATAATATTTAGAAGAATAGTATGTTTATATTGATATTAATAAAATGTTTGATTTTGGTCTCCAGGTGTACCGGTTTCTCCGCTCCACCTTCGAAACACAGGTATCTTGTTTCCTCTTTTTGGGGCCAGGTAGTTCATGTCCCCTACATCCACCCTAAATCAACCCCCAACCACCTGAATGAATCATTATGGAGGGAATATTGCCATCAAAGACTTGAGTTATGTACTGGCTTAAAAAGGCCCAAAGCATTTTTTATAAGGAGTTGATTTTCATGTCATTTTAATATAATGTGGATTATTTACATAGTATGTTAGGATACTTTTTTTATATGTTGGGAACGTTGTGAATGCATTTTGTTTTAAGGAACTGTTTTTTTTGTTTGGATGTAGCATCATATCATTTTCTCAGAGAGGCCATCAAGATGTCTGATGTGTTAAATGGTTTAATTTCCTTATACATGTTAATATTGCTGTTCTGGACAGGGTTAAAACATAAAAGAAAAATGTTATGATGTATAAGCTATGACTAATGTCATCTTGTTTTGAGAAGTAAATATTGGATTATTTTTTTGTATTTCAACTTGTGTCATGTGATTCTTATTAGTGGACTTTAATGCTAGATATTCCATTTCACTGTTTTCTTCAATTTCCCAGCATCTCATAAATATGTAGGCAAATTGTAAAGCACAATGGTTTACATTACGACAAAGCCTTTTAAGCCTTCTCTAACATGGATATCAACATTATATTTCTCCTTTAAATAGTGCACAGGAGAAGAATTACAGCTAGTTTACTGAACAAAAATATGAATGTGAATACATAAATAATGTAGCTGTTAGGAGTAGAAGAGCAACTGGACCCAAATGCAGGAGACTGCAGGCAGAAAGAACTTATTACAGAGCAACACAGAATGAAGAAGTGCATACAAGAACACTGAACTGAAATACAAACTAAACTAATGAGGAGATGAGGTGCGGATGGAACAGGAGAACAGGAAAGGAGCAGATTGGATGGGGAAGACAAAGGGAGCAGGGCAGGGCTAACGAGGCTGCTTCAGGGCAGGTGTGGAGGGAAAAGCAGGCTGGGGACACGGGAGGAAAAACTGAGAAATACAATCATCTTATATCCAATAAGCCCTTTGAAGAACATACATGAATGAAACTAACTACACAAGTAGACTATAACCGGCAACCTCTTTTATTTATAATTTTATGATGATGCAGTTCTTTCAACATAGTACGCAGAGGCTTGAGATACAAATTATTCAAATCCATAGATACAAATCATTACACCCCCTTTTCAAAACATGTTAAAGAAGATTTAAATAGAGTCCAGTTATTGAATAATCACCTGTCAGTCTCTGGATAAGAAGGTCTGTGAAATTCCCTGAATGTAAATACATTCAACATGGTGAGTGAACTGCTTGTGTATAAATTGCTGCATCTTTGACATCTAACTAAGTGTGCCAGTAACATTTTACAACTACTTTGTGGTGTGAAAGCAAAATTCAAATTCCTTTACAATGGCCCACTCCCACTCATTCCACTTCAGCGAGCAGAGAAAAAGTCAGAGGGCATCTGCTGGACTGATGAAGAATGACAAACCAAGCAACTCAGAGTAATCTACGTACACATGGTCAAGTAAACTTCTTGAAATGTAGTGCTGTTATTTTAGTATTGTTGGTCCAGTTATTCAGCAGCTGTAGTGACCTTTGCCCTTCTCCCTTCATCAAAACAAAATCAATGTGACTTTCAGCCAAGCCTTAATTAATTTATTATTTGCATCATCCTACAGACTAAAATTTCTTCGCCTGTTACTCTACATTTGACTCGTGTGACTCGGCTCTTGGAATGAGGCAGTATGTGAACAGCAGTGCCTTGTCTCAGAGGGAATATGAATGACTAAAGAGACAAGATCAGCGTGCAGAAACAATAAATAAAACAAAACAAGGAGGCCCACTCTAAACTCAATGATGTTCGTTACCTTGAGTCAAAGCATTGTTACTGAGCAGAGCTGACAGTTATGGAGCTCATAATGTGTGTGTGTCATTTAAGAGAGTCGCCCACACAACCCAATATAGATTCAAGTCCCCTCCGCAATTCCAAAACCACCTACTGTCAAAACAATAAGAGCACATGTAGTAATTCTCATGGTTATGAAATTATAATGATGATTCAACCAATCAGCATGCCCAACAACACTGCCTCAGTTTACACACAGTACTATAGAGGGAGTGATGTCTATTTATAGGGGACGCTACAGAATCCTAACAGTAATGACATTAACTCTATTTATATAGCACATTTTAAAAAGGTACAAAGTGCTTTAGATTAAAATATGGCATAAAAAACAATAAAATCCAAAATGTAAGACTAGAGATAAATAATTTATAACACATTACAACACTTTCACTATATTAAAAAAATGCCTTTTGGGTCGGCTGGTGGTTTGTGCCGGGCAAAATCTTACAAAGTATCATCATAAAAAGTTTCAAAGTATAATAAACCACTCTGCGGTGAAAGTCGTGTGCAATTACAGACTAGGAATATCTGGGTATTTATGTTCAGTTTTCAACATGTTTTCTTCCATCACTATTTCACAGTAGCTAGAATATGAAGCTGACTTGTGCAACATCAAGAGAAAAAGGGTTAGTTGTAGTTCAATATGCATCATGTCTGGTTTACTAGATTCAGTTGGATTACATGTCTCTTAATTTCCTGTTGTCCTTTCCCTTTCCATCTGGTTTTGGAAGCTGTGTCTGGTTCTGTTTTTGTCAGAGGGGTCTTTGCTTAATTTTCTGATAAAAGATTTAATTATATTCCACTGAAACCTGTGAAAATGCTGAAACTCCAAAGTGGAGCGCAGTAAACAAAATGTGTCTGGATGCATAAAGGTTAAAACAGAATGTGCTGTGTGCTGGATCATTAATCTGCATCCTGCTGGGCTCCCTGACCTTTACTGGCTCAGCCAATTAGCTTTTTAAAAGGCTCCTAATGAGTATAGCTCCTCCTCATACAAGAACACAGCTACACAGCAAAGAGCATTAATCTACATCCTGTATACACACACACACACACACACACACAATCATAAACGCACTTCCTGCTCTTATGACACAGGTGTGCATTGACATATAACATACATTTATATACAATGTACTGTACACACATGTTTACACCACACCTGTATGTCCTTTTGAAAGATAAATCATCTCTAATTAGCATATATAGATACACACACTTTAGGGTTTTTTTTGGCATAAGGGTTTTTGGCATAACATTGGCTTTCAAATATTCAACTTGTTCTGATTTACAAGCAGACATATGATGGCAGTCTCTAACAAGCAGGCCCATAATTACACACACATACTTATTTTTCAACACCAATACGCAACAAAAACCATTTGCAAAGGTTCATGCGCTGCAAGCCGTTGCTTGTTACAGGCATTGTGTGTGTGTGTGTGTGTGTGTGTGCGTGTGTGTATGCGTGTGTGTGTGTGTGTGTGTGTGCATGCGTGCGTGCGTGTGTGTGTGTGTGTGTGTGTGTGTGTGTGTGTGCGTGCGTGCGTGCATGCGTGCGTGCGTGTGTGTGTGTGTAAGGAGGAGGGTGAGGCTCAGTAAGGCAGACACACAGTAAACCTTATTATGGAGGACAGTAATGTGGTTGCAGCTGAATTAGCAGCCAAGAGCAGCAGAGCATCTGTGTGCTGAATGGAGCATGAAGATCTGATGGCTTCGATTCACAGTCGAGACCTTAAAACAGACAAAGTCGAAAGAAGATTGTTTTTGTCTGACAGGCTTCTGTTTGCCCATTAGCTAAGTAGATGGTGGGTACAATTGATAATTTAGATTTTTTTTACATTTACTGTTTGTCTATTATGGACATTGGGTTGATGCCAGAGCAGTACAAGTAATAGAAAATAAAGAGCTTTGTCAAAGCTTGTCTTTAAATCTGTTTGTGTTCTGAACACCAAGACTTTTTCAGATAGTATCAGTAATATTGTTGATTAACTTACTTATATTTATCATAATTAAGAAAGTTGTATAAAGTGTCACAAACTCTCGTCCATTTGTATCTTCTAGAAATTGCAATATGCAGACTTACATACATTTTTTTAAATGTATAATTTTGTTGGTGATTTAATATGACCTTCACATGTGGTATACACATAGGTTGTTAGCATATCACAAATAACATATAGTAACCCTTTACTGCCCACAATCACCTATTTGCATTTCTTTCCAGGAAACTGAAGAAAATAGAAAACACTTAAAGTTGTGTTTTCCTTGAGCGACTCTCCCTCTGCCCCCCTGTGGATCACTCATTAATTTTCACCTGAGCAGAGGCTGTCAGTCAGCTGAAAACCCGTCATTGTCTAACCACACATTCAGTCGCCTCAGTGATCAGTAAAGACATGATCAGTTCAGTCAGACAGAAATTAACTGTCTGCTCACTTGTGCTGAGACAGTCAGCTGACAGGAGACAAAGACTTGAAATGTGGCCACCAGAGGGGGTGTTTTAACACCTGAGATATGGCAACAAGATGACATTTATTTAAGAACTGATAAAAGAGTGAGAAGATCTTGTGAAACATAAGTCTATAATTTCTACAGGAATTTAAAGGTTAGAAATAAGAAATGTATCTCATATGGCCAGTAGGGTTAGGGTTAGTAGACCTTTCACTTCTTTTTCAGTGAGGGATTTTTGCAGTGTTATATTTATATTTTTCTAGGTTGTGGATTTTTCAGAAAGCTTCCTCGCCAAAATGCACAGGAACAATTAGCTGTATAATCTGCTTTCTCTTTTTCCCTCCAACTTTCCAGCCTTCCTCCCTTTATTGTTCTTTTTATTGTCTAACCTCTAGTTCAGCTCCATGTGTGTAAAAAAAATTCAAATGGTGTTTTTGTATTTCTGTGTGCCTTTCATGGTGATTGATTCTGGATGTTTGTGTGTATGCTGTAAGTGTGTCCATGTGCTTACTAATAGGATGTGTAATACTTTCTTAGGTTTGTTTGTGAGCAGCTGTACACGTGGGAATGAATACGCTGTGTGTAAATGAGCATGTGCTATGTCACACTAATCCTCTGAAAGATGTTTTCTGAAAAGAGCCTTGTATTTTTATATCTGTATCAAAATTCTTATAGGCTGTATTAATTTGAAGACAATGGGACCAAGCATCATCCTCCTGTTAATACCTCTGGGCTCTGGTTCATCTACTGTCACACACTAGCAGAAGCAGCACTCAGCACAATGAGGATGAGTAATTATTTATCTGTTCAGTTTTATCACATTTAGCTTTAACATGATGCAAAAGCTAAAATGTGTACATTTACTCCCCAGCCCACAAAATTTAAAAAAGTTGAAAAAACCTAAAGTAAGTAATAATTGCAAATTACAGCAGTGCATTGTCTCCAAACAGTTCAAAATTATGAGTTTCCAAAAACTTCATGTAAGGACTCCATAAGCAAGCAAAGGTCTTGTCCTTCCTTTCAACAATGCAAGTCAGTTTATCCGAGGCTACACAGGCTGCCAGTTCTTTTGTCCACATTTCCACAGAGGGTATGTCCTTGCTCTTCTGTGATAGTGCTATTATCCCTCTGGCTTGTAAAAGTCCAAAGTCAACGAGCAACATCTGTTGCAGTGTTACAACAAAGTCTTCGGGGTATATTCCAAGAACATTTCTTTTCCTATTATCTGGCTTATACATTCAACCACACTTTTACAGAACTGCTGTAGTTTTGTAGTTCCATAGACAATAAATTAGTATAGCCCTTTTCGTCCTGCATTTTATACAAGTTTCTAAAACTTTAGAAAAGTTTGCATTAGCCACTTTTATTGCATGTAATAACTTAAATTTTGTATTAATAGAGTGTGTCTGGGACCCCATCTGCTTCATGAATATCCTCCTTCATATCGAAACCATAAAACAAAGAACTGACCTTTGCCAGTCATATATGTTAGAGTTGGTAACTCTTTGACAATAGATGTACAGACAACAGCCAAGATCATTTGTTGTAGCTCTTGATCAAAAGAATAGTCTGAGAGAGCTTCATAAGCTCATATCAGAAACAATGACATTCTCCTCAGCTTCAAAGAAAGCTGAGGAAATGTGGTTATTCATTCTCTTGTTGAGCGTTAGATGAGAGGATAGATATTACTTTCATGTCGACCACTCTCATGAGTATTGGAGGCAGCAGGCGATTAGCTTACAATAGCTTAACATGAAGACTGGAAGCAGGGAGAAACAGCTTACCAAGCTCTTTTTTTAAAAAAAAGTTTCAAATCTGCCTACCAATACCTCTGAAATTCATTAACAAACAACTTGTATCTTGCCAGTTTAATCTATACACAAACAGAAATGTTAAAGCGACAGTTTGCGGTTTTATCATTAGGTATGTGCCATCATTTTGGTCAACCTTGACACATTCAATTTTGTCTAAGCAGGCAAAATTTTACACTTTGGAGAGTGCTTGGCTAGCTGTTTCCTCATGCTTGTAGTCTGTGTGCCAAGCTTAACTAACTGGCTTTGACAATGGACTGACTTAAGAGTGATATTGATCTTCTCATCAGTCTATTTTACTCTAAATGGGACTATAATTTACAAAATAACCATTGTGCTGTATTGAAGAAGTCTTGAAACTATCAACTGAGACCATAAACTCATTACGAAAGAGTTTTCTGAGGTAATACATCAAGTTAGTAGTAGGGTCATTTTCTTATAGACTTCTATACAAACTGACTTCAAGCGCTACCTGATTGATGTGACCCACATGAAAAAACACAGGACATCAAGACCCCTAATGACCTAACGGAAGGCAATATAATTATATGGTCTTATCTAGAACTTCTCAACAGAACAATAAGCAATTTCTGTCTGTTTAGCTGAAGTGACTATCATTGATCCTTGTCTTTAGCTTATATTACAGATGTGTTAGTTAGCTAGCACTGTCAATGCTGAGTTGACACTGGTTACTTTATCTAGGCAATAACTGACACTACTGGCTGTAGAGGACATTACTTATTTATATTATTTATTTCTTACATTTTAACATTTTCATTTGCCACCTGCTGTTATGACATTCCCGTTAAACTCCTAGCCCTGCTGGCTGCCAGTCTGAGTGTGAGAATTTATGGCTCTGAGAATTAATGAAGGCCTTGAAGAGACCCTGGGGGCAGAGGAGAGCTGTTTGTTGGAGGGACAGAACTGGACTGAGGGAAGGACTGACGGCTGGAGGCAGAGAAGAGGGATGAAAAGCTCATCTCCTCACCCTTGTCCTCAGCCATCCTCCTTACGACTTCATATGTAAAATGTGGTGTCCCGGTTTAAACTATGTGAAGTGAATAACATACAACAGATCTTATTTTAAGGAGTAGAAGCACTTCCATTAGTTACTTTTTGATAAAAATATATGTCAGCACTATCAACTTTAGATGGATTAGACCGATATTTAGTAAATGTATTTATTTATTATTTATTGCAGAGCTTTTGTATTGTAGTGCATCATATTATAGTTCAAGTTGTTGCTTATAATGTACCTGTGGGCATTGACGCTGTTGTAATTCAATAACAATACCTCACCCCGACCTTCAATCCCACCTGCCGGCATTCTCAACTGCTCAGGGATCATCAAATAATCAAAATGCTTTGGATTTAGAGCAAATTCCAAAGCAGCTTTATTATTCTAGTGTTCAGCATGATGGAAGATATGGACTAATTGTTGAAATTTTAAGATGCAAACATACAGCTGCTCTTCATATTCAAGTTAGTACAGGTCTCTTTGACTGCTTGCTGTACTTCCTGCTGTTCTCCACCTGGATGCAGATGTGGCCAGCACTGTTTGCCAGCAGCATCCAGCTGCAGCTGAGCCCCAGGCTCAGTTAATATGCGATGGCACACACTGACAGTTCCATTAAACCGTATTTATGACAGCCACAAATAATCGATATGCAGAAACGCCAGGCTGTCCGCATTCGCAGAATTGTCTTTGGTCCAGCAGTGCAATGCATCAAAATGCCATGCTCAGTGACAACAGAGACAGTATGCACCATTACTGGGTATTGTTTGTCCTCTTAGACCTCTGTCCCTCTTTCTCTCTTTGTCTTATCTCTCCTTCCTTATTGTCATCCTTTCCTTGCCCTATTCATGCTCCTTTTGCTGTTCCTCACTGTTTGAACAAACACTTCAGTCAGTACAGAAAATCTTTCATTCTTTAAAAGGTTATAAATCATACTAGGCAAGGTAGAATGTAATACTGTATATAAGTTGAATGTTCCTGTAAGGAGTGTTTGCCCTCAAGTAAGTACTGTGAATCTCTGTAGTTAAACCCTCTCTACTCACTCCGCAGTCAGTCCCAGTGGTACAGTAGGCAGGATTTGTACAACAAAAGACAGTCAGCTATACAACATATCAGGGATGAACATGGTCAAAGCCATTCATATAGACAACGTTACTAAACAGACCGCAGAGCACTTACTCAGTGGTGAGACTCACAGCAACCCTTCAGTTTAGTCATTCATTATATAATGATACAATCTTCAGCTTTTTCACTGACGACAGTTCCTCAGGGAGGAGGTTACAACATGAAAACTGTCCTAAAAAAGTAAATGGGGGCAAGAGTGGATATTACAAATTATGTCTGTATTTGGTTATTTCTATAAAAATGCTTTCACCTGATTGGATGTTGATATTGATTCTTCAAAATCAAGGATCCTCTTTAAGGAAAACTATTTTGAATGTCATAGTACTGGAGTCTTTTTTTTTTTTTTAAGCACGTGGGTACTACATAAAGGTCAAGATATTTTGTGGTTGATGTATATGTTAAAGTACGATAATTAAACAGGAAGGTATTGATTGCTGGTCTGTGCTGGGACAGGAAGTGTGGTCTCTTGCATGAAAGTCAGATGCACTACATACCAAACAACCCACCACCCCAGCCTCCACAGCCCTGCTTTCCATTTCACTGCATTAAAGACACACTGCCTTCTCCATTGGCACTGAATGTTGGTACTGGTTATAAATTAGGTGCTACAGAATCCATTAAAATATAAAGCCTACACACATCGGGCTGCTTTTGAAAGAAAGTGCATATAGTAATAAGAGTTCTTTCACAACAGTGGCCCATGCAGCTTTAATTCATGGGAGCAGTTATTCTACTTTGGTCAGGTGCCCCATTGAACTCGATGACCAGTTTAGGTATTTTTGTTGTTTTGTTCATTGTTGGGAAGCCTCTTGGGGATTCTGGTCTTTTTGCTCTGCAAGGTTATACATTCATCTTTTTACGGTGGCCGAGACCCGCCATAGCTGCAAGTAAAAGTAACGCTGCAAACAAAAACAAACGCTGCTGCAAATAAAAAGAAACGCTGCTGCATATAAAAGAAACGCTGCAAATAAAAAGACACACCGCAGCAAACAAAAAAAAACACCGCAGCATATAATTAAAAAAAACGATGCAAATAAAAAAAGCCACAACGGAAGTGGATTACCGGGGACTGTTTTTGCCGAAACACCGGAAGAAGAAACAACAACAACAGGACTACGAATTGGATCGCTACATGTACTTTTTAATGTGTTATTTTGTCAGGCGATGTAGCCCAGGTTTGAAGTTGAACTGGAGAATGCCGGTGTATTGTTAGCTTCGGCTAACACGGGGAGACCACTAACGAGAGTGTGTTATTACGTTACGTGTTGGACTAAATACATGGACATATTGAGGAAAGTATTTCGATGTTATGGAAACGGATTTCATATATCACAAGAATGGATACTTGGCGAGCTGTACAGAAAGTCCTGAGTCATAAGATGATCGGTGTGGATAAAGGGAAGACTTTGAAGGTATGTAGAGATTATAGCTGTTTTTACTTTAGCTGAGTGGCTAGCCGAGCCAATCGCTAATACTATTACGGCTGTGAGCAACCAATATAATTCGTGAGTGGTCTTGAATGAATCAGGGCAACCTATGCTTTCTAACAATGTACGGCATGAATATATATGTTTAAGGGTTGGTGTTTAAAACATTCAGAAGAACTTGTGGCTACCTCCCAACCTCCGACCCGTCCCGTAGGCGGAACAGCGTGTTTTAAGTGCCTGCAGTTCCGATCCTCATCCCCATGTTGGCTGAAACAGACAAGTCACCCTCAAACATGCTGAAAACCATATTGATGTTTGGTTTGCAGTTAGTCATCCCTAATGTTTATGTGGCTTTGAGGATGTTCCTCACGTTGCCGGTGACAAACTGTGAGGGGGAGCGCTCATTTTCTCATTTGAGGAGAATCAAACTTTCTAGTTAGTTTTCCAATTCGTAGTCCTGTTGTTGTTGTTTCTTCTTCCGGTGTTTCGGCAAAAACAGTCCCCGGTAATCCACTTCCGTTGTGGCTTTTTTTATTTGCACCGTTTTTTTTGTTTGCTGCGGTGTGTCTTTTTATTTGCAGCGTTTCTTTTATATGCAGCAGCGTTTCTTTTTATTTGCAGCTATGACGGGTCTCGGCCACATGTTGTAATTGGACTTTGACATCCAGCACATAGTGGGGAAGTTAGGTGTGTCCTGGTAACCTAAGGGTTGCCTGGTCTGTGGTTTGATACCAGCTGGAGGCCTTTGTTGCAAGAACACTGGGGATTTTTGCAGCCAAGTGTGACTCAATTGGGATGAGAACCTTTAGGTTTTATAAGGTGGTACCTGCCAGAAAATGTTAGATTGGGTCAGGAGCATATTGCTGCCCCAACTAAGGGAGTTGAGTTTTTATGTAAGTCATGTTCACACCAGAGAATAAGATAGAGGGAGTGTGAGATCGACAAGTGTATTGGGGTCACTGCTACTTCACCACAACAGTGATGAAGTAGCAGCCGAGCTTTAAGGCAAATCTTTTTAGCCACCACGTTTCTCGGCTATTGTCATGCAGTTGGTGTCTGGGCTAACACTTGAAAACAAAAAGAGGAGCCTTAAGAAGGAGCTTAGAGTTGATACATCCCTACAGAAGTATTCTGGGCACGTCCAACTAGGAGGATATGGCTAGGGAGAAGGACATCTGGGCTACCCTGCTCATTAGTCTCCTGCCACAGTGTCCTCAACCCAGAGTGAAAAATGGATTGATTAATCAATGAATGGACAATCTTTTATAACTGTATTAGTTACTTCTGTTCAATGGCAATATTATCAGTAAGGACGGTTCTTGCTGGGATGTTGTGGTTGAATTTGGAATATTTCACTTAACAGAGAGAAAGTGTGCCCTGGAAAAGTGCCCTGTAGCACTTTTAGTTCATGACTTTGCTGAATTGCTATCGACTGAGCATGTAGAATCATTTATTGTGATTTGGAAAGCTGCATATCTGCACTTCAGTTTGTATAAATAAATGTTAATGTTAACAGGCTATATGTTATCGATCTTAAACTCATGTCTATCATCAGTTGCTTGATGAAACGTTGTATTTAGAGAAAATAGCAATGAATGGAGAGCAGACAGAGCAGCAGGTCACCTGATGAATAGAGTCACTTACAGCCAGCAGTATAATGCTTAGTCATGATCAATCATCACCCACATGCCTCTCCTCTTCTTCTCACCTCGTCTCTCCTCTTCAATTTCATCCTTTACTCCTCTCCCCCACTTCCTCTCATCTTTCTTCCTCTGCCCTCTGTTCATCTCCTGTTTTTCTTTTGCTCTTCTCAAGTCTTTGTCTTTTTTTTACTCCACATTCTTCTCTTTACCCCACCCTTTCTATCCCCCTCCTCATCTCCTATTTTTTCATCTCCTCCCCTCACCTTTTCTTCTCCTTTCTTCTCTTCTCATCTTTGCAAGGAGAAAGGAAATTTAAATGTCACCAGTAATTATTGTTTTTATTAAATTCTATTTTAAAGTGATATTTTCCTTTTCAAAATTAAAGTACTGCATATAACACAACATGATAATTGGAGGAAATCCATCTGGAACATCATGTCAGCACCTATCTTCAGAACTAGCTTATCTTAAAAGTTGTGAAAATCATTGGTTGAAGTTGTGGGGGGATCTTTTGCCCAATGTCATGCATTACCCCATCTCCATGTTTAGTTTAATATCCTATTTGTACAATTTTTCGAGTTCAGCAGCACAGTTGAGCACTAGAGAAGGCAACAGTAAAGACATGACTCATTTTTAGACTGACCAAGTTGAAGCTCACTGTAAAAGTATAAAAGAGGATGAACGTATTACACATCAGTGATGAGGCACTCCACACCTTCCTGATTACCTTTTATTTTTGTGCCTATTGTTGTGTAAGAACAGCATAAAAAGTGGAGTGAAAGTAATTAAGTGTAAATAAAAAAGTAAATATTTCTGTAAGTGACTAAGGTGTAAATCCAAGTCAGGTGTGACATACCTTTTGTTTAGTCAAATATGTTGGAAAGAGCAAAAAATGTCATCTTAATAGATCAAAGTTAGCCTTCCATAGTAAGGTGGATGACATGGAGTGACTAGCTCTAGTGACCTACACATGAAGGTTTAATTATGTTGTATTGTGTGTTTTTCAGTGTGAAAGACAAACTTTCAGAAAGCTATTGGGGAAAAAAAGTTTGTTTGGATGGAAAAAATTGACATGCAATCTGATCTTTATTCACATTAGAGGGGACATGGCCAGAAAGACAACAACAGTCAGTATACTAAAATACCAGGGATGGGCAATTCCAGATAAGCATCAAGTCAGAGCTGCCTCCCAGCACAGGAAATAGCATTATCTTTGTTGTCACACACACACACACACACACACACACACACACACACACACACACACACACACACACACACAGTGACCTCTTACTCACCAGAGAGCCCCAGGTTGCCATAGAGATACTGCTCCCTCTCATTTCAAATCAGCTGGCCACATGAAGGCTGTGTGGGCATACATGTACATCCATTTATTTTTTACGGTTGTGTTCTCATATGCAAACAGTGTCAGCAGCTCTGCTTTGTTACAATTTACTGCACAGACACTCAACCTCTGGGGCCTAGTTGTCATTAATGTGGCATTTCTTTGCTGGACCTTGACCTTTCAGTCAAATAGTGAGGGAGTGACTTCAGATATTTTAGTAGTGTAGTTTTGGAAGGCTGCACTCTTTTCTGTGTTCAATCACCGAGGCTATCACTGCTCATGCTGCCAGTTCTTTTTCTGTTTAGTTCAAACAAAACATCAAAATGTCACTTCCTGAACAGTAAAGGATTTCACACTGTCCTTCATGAAACAGTGTCTCCTGTTTCTCTCCCATCTGTCTCTATACTGAATTTGACTGTGGGAGTCAAAACTCTGGCTTGAGCAAATGACTGTAATGGATAGCTTCTCTGGCAGACTGATCGAACAATTGCAACAAGCCAAAGTTCATCTCATTGGTTTAAGCTCTTGTTAAAATAAATGGCTGAAGTCTGTCTCATAAATACTCATCACAAAATATTAACCTGCTACCTGTTATTGATACAACAGGTGCCAACCTTCACTTCAACTTGACTTCTGACTTTGTGTGAGGAATGTTTTGTGCCATTCTCACAATTTATATAGTTAAAATAATCTATTGCTGTGTTTTCTTGACAATTATATTACATTTTTTTCAAAACCAGTGTCACCTACGCCTTGAATGCAGCATCTGTGATCCAGTAACTAAGGGATTAGCCTATACCAGTCTAACTAAAATGTAGCCTAAAACAAAGAGTGTTGTTGCTGGCAGACTAATAGACCCAGCAATCTGAAGCCAAAACCTAGTACCACACATGGACAGTTCACTGAACCACCCCCAGAATTAGCCAGGTCAATCAAACTCTTGTTACCGGTATTGACTTCTGCTCCACCTGGTTCTACACTGTAGATGATCTCTTGCAGTGCAGGTGGGGTTTTTTTTAAGTCTGACCAATAGAAACATTTCCAATCAGACTGAAACTACATCATGTGTCATTGGACCAGCATCTTTAATAAATGTCATGTCTTTGTGGTTGTGGCTGACCATGGTTTAGGGTTAGGACATATTTGTATCTGTCACTTGTCCTGGACAAAAAATAGTGTGACACATTACCTCCTGTAAAACCACAGCTTGTTTTTAAAATCAAGTTTATGATTGGATTACACAAACAAGAAATAATATGTTGCTAGTAGGTGATTTTTAACTTTGGACAAAGCTAGACTGCTTTAGCTGTCTCCCTGTTTCTTCTCTTTATGCTAAAGTAAGATAACCCGCAGCTGGTATTTCATGAACAGATGTCAGAGTGGTATCAACGTGCTGTATCTAACTCTCTGCAAGAAATCAGTTTTTTTTCCTCACATGCCAAACTATGCCCTAAGTTTAACTCCCACTGCATCCTAAACCCATTACAGTAGTTTTGGGGTTTTTTTTCTTTTTACTTAGGTATTCAGGGATAGATAGCTCCTCTGATTCATATTCATCCGGTGAAACTCTGGGAGCTGGTCAGGACAACCAGAGTCTACTAAGCACCACCAACCTAGCGGCAGAGGGACTGCAGTACTTTTTGAAGGAGGAAACAGGACAGTGTGTTGCGTTCATTTTTCCCCCAAGGTGCTTCCATCTGTTTTTGTACCACTGACCAATGTTCAAGATAAAAAGGCCCAGTTCTTCTTATCGACCCAATCTTTTTCTGTATTTTGGGCAGCTAGGGGTAAAATCACTTTCTGCAGCAGTGGAGGCAGTTTTCTAGCTGAATGAACACAGATGAAGTACTGAGCTGTACAACCAGCACTCCCTGCAGCTTTATCTATGTGAACTATCATGAACAGAAGCTGCTGTTTCAGGGAAAGTTGTCTCCTTCATTTTTTTTTTTACATTTCACAGCATACAGACTCACTGCCAGAATTGTCACTTAAACCTGCAATAATAAACTTTTTCTTATTGTGTATAAAACAGTGTTTTTCAATTATTTTTGATATGTTAACTTATTTGTCTTGATCAGTGGTCAGATTGCACCAGAACTTGTGGCTAGTCATAAAGTCCTTTCATTTTATTTGATGAGATTGGTACTTTTTTTTCTTGTTTTGGTATAAAATGTATAGTTATCCTGACCTATTGCTGTCCACACCTTTTCAAACAATTACACTGAAATTAGATTGCTATTTCACATGATGAGCTAATACTGCTATCAGTGTCCTGTGTCACTGGCACTGGCAAAAGAACTGGACTTGGTCCCCATGTGCTGCACTGCGGCTGCCCACTGCTCCCAGTGTGTGTGTGTGCGTGTGTGTGTGTGTGTGTGTACAAGATGGGTCAAATAGAGAAGATCAATTTCCCCACAGGGATCAATAAAGTACCTCTTCTTCTTATTTCAATTTCACAAAGCAAACTTGGATGGACACCAGTTAAATTACTGTGGTGAGGTTTAAGGCATCTGCTCTGATGTGCTCTGTCACTATGTATAAAACATTTCCTTTTAACAGATGAGAGAGAAAAATCCCATCATGAGATCAAAGTAGTAAAGCATTTTAAAGCATTGCCTTATGTGGTAAATCTGCACTTTCTGTATTAGTGCTGGGATATGTGCTGTGCATTGACTTTCACAGAGAAACTCAACATCGATTTGCTAATTAGCCAAAAGTTTTAAAAGTCATCAGAAGGTTTGGTTAGCACAGAGCCTCTGCATGAGATGTGCTGCAGAAAAAAGCTCAGAAGCAAGACTCTGGTAATTGAATGAAAATGAAACAAGGATTATGACTATTAGCCTTTAATTTACAACACATCTTGCTAAAATTGTTTGCTCTCACCTCACTCAATCTGATTTTATGTGTTGAAGGTTTATAGCATGTAATGTTGTGTCATTAATCTGAACTCCAAATTAGAAACCTATTACTAAATGCATTCCCAGACTACCACCATCCTCATCTTCACAGCTGGTTCTGGGGTTCAGCAACACAATTCATATGTATGTTTTGTATCACAACTCAGCCCTCTTCGGTCAGCCAGTCCTGCCCATTCTGTCGATACTTGCGTTGACTTGGTTGCCAACAGTAAGTAGATTAAGGGACCAGTGATTGAGGGCAAATCAATTACTGTAGCTCAGTAGTCTGTGTTTGGGGGTTTACAGTAGCATCTATTTACTGTGGCATAGCAAAACCCACATTGATTCCTTCTCTTATATAAAGATCCTCAACAAACCACCACTGTAATATTCAGGATATATTCCCTAACCCCAGTTTATGTGTAGTAATTAACAATAGTGACTTCATAATAACCTTATATTACATAATCATAATTTTATAGAAGATTTGAAAACGCACATAAGCCACAGTGTTATTGTGCTTTTTGGCATTTATCCTCTAAATCTCTTTGTTTCTAGGGATCACTGTAAAGCCAAATGCCAAATAAAGAATTACAGGAAGTCATACTGTGATTTATGATTTGATATGTGTGATAGTGTCCCTAAGATCCTGCTAAGCATATTGGCAAGTAGGACCTTATTGTAGCCTACTTTCTTCTTCTTCTTCTTCTTCTTCTTCTTCTTAACATATCTTAATGATATTTCCTCTAAATACAACCTTCCATAGATATTTTACAGTATCCCTCTGAATTGTGCTGTAAGCAGTAGAGTATTGGTCCTTTGCCAGAGAGGTAGGCTGGTGTGTTATGCGGGGCGGCTCCTCTCCTCCCAGACCGCCCAGCATCGGACTCCGTCATTTCGCCTTCTCGTCCCTCACTTGTTGGATGTGTCCGTTTGTATTTTTCTCCTTTCAAGCCTCTTGGTGGTTGTTTGCCCTCTTTGAGACCTGAGTCGACCACTGTGGTGTGTGAAGGTTAACGCGTTTTTTGCAGCTTACACGCGCGTAAAAAGCGCTTATCCCGAAGCGTCGTCCCCGTCCTCACCTGTTTGTTTGCTCTAGTTGGGCCGTGATTATGCTCCGTTTTTCGGTATCTGCTGTTAGTGGCTGTCTCTACAGGCGTCCCTCTGACCTCTAGTCTGCTGGTCCCACGGCGGGACTGTTTGGTTTTCCTGGCGGCGTTGTGCGTTCTGGACTCCGGGTCATCCTTGGAGAAGTTCCCGCCGCAGTCCCATGCACAGCTCTGCTCTCCTCCTGCTGCGATAAGGATGCTGGTATCTTTTCATGTTCAAACTCCACAGGATTAGACGGAGTTGAACAAACAGACCATGTAACCAGATCAGGTATGTGCACTGATAATAATAAAAAAAAGGGTAAAGGGGATCAGATTTTCTTACCGTTAGCTACATTTTAAATTCTTCAGATTGTGGATTCAAATGTCAGTGGCTACAGCTGTGTTTCTGACAGGGTCCCTCACTGTGAAGGAGTAGCCCCCATTCAGTTACACAGTTACACTGTCGAAAATGACACATTGCCAAAAAAAAACATGTGTGACTTAAGCTATCTTTCCACTTGTAATTTAACCTAAAATGTGCCTTTAAGGAGGAGATGAAGTGACAGTGAAGCAGCTCAGCAGGAGCTGGAGTCTTGTGGTTTTGCCATTTTGTTTCTGCTGTGATCTTCTTTTACACTGGTTCAGTCTGGGCTGGGTGGCCTGCTGCTGCTGGCATTTGGTGGACTGCATCCTCTCTAATTGAAAAGATGATGAGCGGAGTAAGGCAGTGACTGGCAGAGCTACAGCGGGGTTTCTTACTGGGGTCACCTGTATTATAATTACATCATGGGTATACTTTGGATAAGAGAGCAGAGGGTGAAGGTCTCAGTAAGTTGAACAAAGCTCTCACACTGCAGGGGATTCATTTCCCACTGGGGCTACTGGTGTCAAAATTGGTTTGGTTAAAAGTGTTTCTTGATATTTAAGACTGAATACTCATTAATAAAGTGACTATTATTAATGGATAGTTCTTTATGAAAGAGATGCAAGAAAAATTTAGAGACAAAAATTAGAAATTGTAACAAAAAAAGCAGTGACGTTTACTGTCATCTATTGTTGAAAAGTGAAAAGTATTCTTAAATGTCGCTGTAATGAAGCCTTTCAACATGTAGAACTATTTAAATGCCAGTTGATATCTAATCCCATTGTACAAATAATGATATACCAAAATATCACCATGGTGTGTCTTTCCAAAATTATTTGTTCATTTTAGTTTTTTAAATGAAGTAAATGCTATATAGTTACCTCTGTTACTGCTGGCTGTAAGAAGGGTGTCTTTTTTATAAGTACAGTGGACATTGTGCTTTAAGCTATCAAAAATTATTTGTTTTGTTTGGAAATTACCAATATACATGATTATATGATATATATAATTGTTTAAATCTGTCTAATTACTTGGAATGGCCTGTGCAACACAATGATTGGTGAACTTTTTTCCCGGCACTATATCATTAACAAATTGGCAAAACCTTAGGTATGTATTCCTTTACTTTCTGCACATGGCTGCTAAAGTACAGTATGTAGACTGCATTGATCTCCAACATCAACACCCAGCAGCAGGTGCCGTGCTGCTTTGACCCATTTCTCACAGAAGGAGGCTGGAAAATATAGCTTGACTAAATAACTGTAGAGCAGCCTCTCTATATCCCCCTGTCTCTACCCTACCCCAAACCCAAACCCACACACACACACACACACACACACACACACACACACACACACACACACACACACTTCTTAATTCCTCCACCTCCAGTCACTGTGATACAACAGGAAGTGGGCTGATTTCCCAGAGGAGTCTGCAGTCGGGGCTGTCACAGCTAACACAGCAGAAACAGACAAAATGTATTTAATACACAGGTTGTATAATGGTGTGCTGTGCCAACAGTTCAAAACACAGTGGGAAATTACAACTAGCTGCCAGCAACGTTTGGTCTGTCAGTGCTAAGTTGTTCCCTAACAGCCAGTATAGCTGGGGAAACTAAATATTTCATTATCCTCTGTTCATTTAGGAAACTGTTATTCTGAACTGCCTTATTAACCTCGACAAATTCTCACCACTCATCATTAACGCTGCATGGAGATCATTTCTATAACAAACTTGCCTTTCTTTCATGTTTTTGGAATACTGAGAAGATTTGGACAGTCCAAACTTCTGTCAAGTTCAAATTCAAATTGCTTTATTGGCATGACCATAACCAAAATGTTAGTTTTGCCAAAGCACTGTACCAATGATGAATGCCTGGTGACAGTAGCGTTATATTGGTCACATACACGATTAACAGCACGCTGTTGTATTTAAGTTGTATGTTGTTAAACACAGGAAAAGCTGCCCCAATGATGATGAAAAATGAATCTCTTTGCAATGGCAAACACAGCAAACTGGCCTTGTGTAAGCGTCAGTATTTTAAAAGTTTTATATCCTTCATGGTTAAATATTCTTCCAACATTTTGAAGTAACTGATTCATGGTTGGAAACAAAAAAATACATAAAAGAATCTCACATTGAAGAGTGAGACACCTTGGTAGAAATGAAGTTATCTTGTCAAGGACATATGGTTGAATTCTTTTGTTTAGCGTGAGCCACAATTTTTCATCATGTCCAGACAGGACTGACATAAACATCTGAAGATTAGGTGGCATTTTTTTGTCACCGGAAGCATACTGTTATCAAATTATTGCCAAAAGAGAGCTCAAGAATCATCTCTAAAGCACTCAAATCTCACACAAAGTAAAGTCATTGTTACCACGGGAAAGGTCTGTGCTCCATAGATTTGGTCTGTCTTGCTTTCTAAAGGCAGACTACCGTACTTAGCCTACCTTTGGTTGTAAAGTCATGTCTTGGTTCCTCGTGCTGACAATCCACTCAATGTATTTTCTGGGACAATATTCATGGAGGAGTGTTTTAAGTTGTGATAGAAGTGCATATATGTGTCTGTGTGTGTTTATTGAGTTGGCGTTGGGGTGGGTGGGGAGAATCTAAAACTGCCTAGGGAAAGGGAAAGTGTTTCAGTGTTTCAGTGTTTCAGGAGTGGTGTGTGAATTATTGAAAGGCCCTCAAGGTTTTCCTGGCTTGCTGGATCGGTATTTCTTGCCATACAATTGCAAGTCAACTGTACTGTAGTCACACGTTAAAGGTGAGATGAGCTGTGTCAAGAACTGCACTGCAGCAGTCTACTTCTAGATTTAGTCATCCTAAGGTACACCAGCCAACATTTTAGAATAGATTTGGATCACAAGAGTGTCTGAAAGAACACTCAGCCACTTTTACCTTCGGATATAATAATAATAATAATAATAATAATAATGCATTTTATTTAAAGGCGCCTTTCAAAGCACTCAAGGACACCTTACAAGGCACATAAAACACAACAACATTACATCAAACAATATAAATCAGGTGACATTTAGTGCAAAGATGAAGAATAAATATGAATGTGACTACAAAGTGCATTAGTACAATAAATAAAACAAGAATGTGATTGCATAGTCAGTGTGAGACAGAGTATGCCACTCTGAATAGGTGCGTTTTCAGGCAGGATTTAAAGGTGGAGACAGAATCAGATGTGTGAATGTCTGGTGGGAGAGAGTTACAAAGGCGGGGGGCAGATCGGCTGAAAGCTCTTGCCCCCATGGTGGTTAAGTTGGCAGATGGGGCAGAGAGCTGGTTGGCAGAGGAGGATCGGAGAGTTCGAGAAGGTGTGTAGATGTGAATAAGTTCAGAGAGATATGATGGTGCCGGGTTGTGAAGGATCTTGAACGTGAGGAGTAGAATATTAAAGTCAATGCGGGATTTGATAGGGAGCCAATGAAGTTGCTACAGGGCAGGAGTGATGTGTTCAATAGAGGGAGTTCTGGTTATGATACGAGCTGCTGCGTTCTGTACCAGTTGGAGTTTGTGAAGAGATTTCTGTGGAAGACCAAAGAGGAGAGAGTTACAGTAGTCCAGACGGGATGTGAAGGGTGTTTACCAGGATAGCAGTGCAGGTTGGTGAAAGTGAGGGGCGGAGATAATTGATGTTATGTAGATGGAAGTATGCAGACCGAGTAATGTTATTGATGTCGGCTTCGAAAGATAATGTGCTGTCCAGGATGACACCCAGGCTCTTTACCTGAGGGGATGGAGGAACAGTGGAATTGTTGATGGACATAGGGAAAGTGTTGAGTGTTGCTGGTACTGATGAGGAGGACCTCATTTTTTTCGCCATTGAGTTTAAGAAAGTTGAGTAAGAGCCATGATTTAATTTCCAGTAAGCAGTCAGATAGAGCTATGGGTGGCAGAGTGGAAGTAGGCTTAGTGAAAAGATAGAGTTGGATATCATCAGCGTAACAGTGGAATTGTATGTCAAATTTCCTGAGAATGTGACCAAGAGGCAGAAGATAAATAATGAACAGGAGGGGGCCAAGGACAGAGCCCTGGGGAACACCACTAGAGACTAGAGATGCCATCAGGAGGTCGTTTGTGATTTTCACTTGGGCTGTCTCAGTGCTGTGGAGGGGACGGAAGCCAGACTGAAATTGTTCATAGAGATTGTTGTCAGACAGATGGGTGTGGACCTGAGCTGCAATAATTCTTTCTAGTATTTTGGAGAGAAATGGCAGGTTTGAGATGGGACGGAAGTTGTTCAAATCATTCGGATTGGCGCCAGGTTTCTTGAGTGCAGCAGTCTTGAGTGATGATGGAACAACACCAGAAGTCAGTGAGGATTGAATGATGTCAGTTATTAACACGGACAGGGCAGGTAGGTAGATTTTTACCAGGTGGGTAGGTAGGGGGTCTAACTGGCAGGTAGATAACTTTGATTCATGAATGAGGCCAATTATTTCGGAGACAGTTGGCAGTATGAAGCTGGTGAGCGGAGAGCTGAAGGAAGATGTAGGCCAAGAGTGCAGAGAGGATGCAGAGTTATTTGTAGCAGTCAGTGTCTGGTGGATATTTTGGCATTGAAGAAGGTCATGAAGGTATCACACACACTGGATATATTAAACAAAAGATGAGGAAACCCTTTGTTCCATTAAAAACTGGTGCCCCATCACAAACACTAAAAAGCCTCCAGTTTCCTGCTGAGGTAAACATGATGATTATGTTCATAATTGACTAATTAGATTTTGTCTTTAGCTCAGCCTGGTAGATTGTATTCATATCTTGTGGCTTCTCTCAAAAGCCACTTAATAAAGGGGTCGTGACATGATTATTGGACTAGGAAAGATTTGTTGGGCTTTTTTTTTGTAGTGTGAAACATTGGAACCGCTGATCTAACAATGCAATGTATAAGCTCATCATATGTGGTCTTATATAATATTTTACAGAGCTGAAAAAAATAATTGATTAGTGGATTGTCAAAAAATTAATTGCCAAATATTTTAATAAATCTAAACATTAAAACACATTACTCCTTAAACATTGATGGGTCAAGCTTCTCAAATCCTCATCATATATGACACTTTTAGACAGAGAACAGGCAAAGTGAAAACAACATTGTGGCCTCTGAGACAATGTGAATCTTTTTACTTTTCATAGACTAAAGGATTAATTGACTTGAGAGATTTTTAAATTAATTGGAAGATGAGTTGATATTGGCAATAATTATTTTTCTTATACTACGGTTATAGTTGCCGTAGTAATGTATTTTCATAACTATAGATGTAAAATAAATGTGGAGTAGAAAGTACACTATTTTCCACAGAAATGTTGTGTAGTAGAAGTATAAAGTAACAGGAAATTGAAAAGCTTGAATAAAGTACCTCAAAGTGCATATAAGTACAGTACTACAGCAAATTTACTTACAGTAATTACTTTCCACTACTGCATTGTCTGAGCTGGGATGGGCTCCGGCCCTCCATGATCCTCTAAAGGATAAGCGCAGTCTTCAAAGCCTCTTTTATTCTGTTGGTATAGTAAATATTCCCTCTTGTGAACAGTGAATCTGAATCTGAGAAGATGCAAGTCCCCATTGCTTGACCCAATCAAAGCTACGAGCAGGTAGTTGGTTTTTTGTGTGTGGTTGGATGGGATCACGACTTGTGACTCTCACTGTGGCATCGTGGAAGGTGATGTGTGGCATGTGGATGTGAACGTTGCTGTGAAGCGCAGCCAGGCTGGGTGAGGATGAAGCCTGTGAGTGGAAGGCTTGCTGGCAGAGCTGGAGGCTTCTGGAACAGAAACACTGTTATCTGCTAACGTAGCTCTACTGCTGCTGGGTGCTGCATCTGTGGTGACTCATCAAAAAACCCCAAAAAACACACGAACATGCTTATATATTCCCAAACAGACATGCACACTTTAAATCTGACTGACAAACATGCAAACTCACTAAGACACCCTTGAAATGATACAATACTCTTTGACATTTATCTACCCATACGTTACGCACATGCACTGAGACAGACAAGTCAACCTACAATACTCTGAATTCTTACAAAGGAACACTGACATTGATAAGCGCAAACATATATAATATACACAATCTTCACTTTTTGTTAAGCCAGAGTGACATTTCCTCCGAATCAACAACCACGTGAAATCTTTTAAGTCATCCATAGATTTCCTGTCACAGACATTAATAATACATGAAAGCATTATGTAACAACATAACACAAATTGTAAATGAGGACAAAAGCATGAATTGGACACAGTTTCCCTGGTTTCCCCACAGAAAACCTGTTGTTACATTTGGAATTGAACTAAGTCACTGGAGCTGAAGATCAATATCCACCACTCATGACCTTCACACCCTGTCGTTTGACCACCGATCTCGACTTTAAATTACTTCTTGACTCTTTCCTAAACCTTTCCCACAGAGGACACACTTTCTCTGCTTCGTCATGCTTGGAGCCTCTCATATCTATCCTAAAACATCTTCTTTTTATCAAATTTCAGCCCCCAGCTCCCCAACTTTGTTTTATTAGTCATTGAAATCCTATAACAACTCTCTTATGCAAGCACTGCTTGAAGCTGAAATATAACATTTACACTTCCAGTGAATCATTTTTCTGAGGCTCATACTCAGTACAAGCTCCAATACTGAAAGATAAAGAGGTCAGAGGTCACATGACCCAGATAATATTCCTGTAACCTGAGGTGAACATGGAAGAAATATGTGCTGAAATATATATTCAAATATGAATAAAACATGATGCGCAGCTGAGGTTTAGCTGTAATCCCACTGACTGAGAATTTCAACTTGACATGATACATTTATTCATAGTGCTGAGGATCCGCTTCATTTACTCCTGTCTGCTGCTCATACCTATTATCCCTATCTTATGTGACTGTACAGAGTCATAAACATAAACTTATATTGTATACTGTTCCACATAACTGTCTGTACAGTAAGTGTTTTTGGATGATTTTTGTTGCAAAACAAAAATCATCACAATCACAGTATATTTCATAAGTATATAATTTCTAAAGGAAACAGTCTGGATTTTAAGAGTGCACATTTTAAAAACCTCATGAAATTTTATTTTTATTTTATTGCATTGTTATTTTATCTTTCCATTGTCTACTTGATCTTTTTATTGTGCTTCTATGCAGCACTTTGGAAACCTTGTGTTTGTTAAAATCGTGCTATATAAATAAAGTGGATTGGATTGGATACTGTTTTTAGTTTTTGGGGCAAACAAAACCCTTACACATGCTACATATGGATTGTCAGGGGTCACCAGACAATGACTATCATGTACTCACAAAGCAAACAGCATGTGAAGTGCCAGCAAACTCAGTATTTAATGATGATATGTAAAACTGAGGGATCACACTAATTCAAACCATGTAAACTTGTAATCTATATATTTCCTGAACATGTTAAGTTTGTTCTGTACCAATTGTTCCCTGATGAAATATGTGTGTGAGTAAGCTGTGTCTATTATTTGTACTATAGTTCAGTCAAATAACGGAGAGACACCATGAGAAATGTTTTTGCTGCACAAGGGTAGATTAGATTTTGATTATGGACATTTTTTACATTTTATCCTAAATTTGTTCATTTTTGAAAAACAGTGGATTACTTCAGTGACTCGTGTAACGATCAGTGAAAGTCTATTAACCTAAGAGCCACAACTTAACTAATGCAGAAGGAGCAGAAGAAATTTGAGTCTTTGTTTATCCTGGGAGCGTTTCCTCTACAGTGTGTGTCTGCCTTTTTGTCAGCAGGATGGTACAGTGGTTTAAGTTACTGTCCTGTAAGCTGAAGGTCATAGGTTCTTTTTTTTTTTTTTTTTTTCCAACAGCCACGTGTTGAATCAGCCTTGAATAACACACTGAAACTCATACCTACTCACTCACTGTCAGGCTAGGGGCGAAGAAGACAGCATTCAGGCCAGTTTACTTCTAATTTATCTGTTCTGACAGTCGAGGGAAAGCCTTGGGAGGGACCGAAGGTTGACAAAAATGTAACTTTATAGACTCATTGTTGACGGACTGATGACGCCTGCCACGTTTTATATTTAAAGTACAACACCACATCTTCCTCAATAGACACAACAGCATAATAGTGGAAGTACTATGAGGTTTGTTTGATCTCTAGACCTTGAGAATTACTTCACAGCTGCTGCCTTACTATAAATTAATGGCTGTGTCATAAGTGTCATTTGTACATGCTTAAAAGTTAACAACCATCAAGAATATATAGTTAAAATGAAAGCCTGTAACTTCCAGTGGATTGAAAATGTTGGTCACAGTAGATAAATGCAACAAGCTTCTCACAAATAGCTAGTTGTAAGGTTAATGGTTCAAATCCTTATGGGAGAACAAGTTCCTTTGTTCCTGAGCAAGGCACCTCAGCATTGCCTTCTTCACTGTTGGCCTTGGCATCTACGCTCTCTCACTTTATTAACTGTCACAGATAAAATGTCCATGTGAATGTATGCTAATGTAATATTCCTGGTACATTACTGCCTCAAAGATAGAAGCTGGACCATTTCATTTCCTTTTATGAGAGTGCCGTGCTGACCAGCAGAATGGAGGTACAGTAATTACAGCTTCCCCGTCTGCCCGCTGCCCTATAGCGGGTATGCGTTCAACGATGCTGCACCACTGCCAAGTGTGAAAGAGAAGCTGGCATATCGGAGGACGTTAGGGGAGGAGCTGAGCTGTTATAATGAAACCTCTGCAAAACTCGTAAAGCAAGGGGACGCAGCGCAGTATGCATGTTTAACGTCAGGTCCTTCCTGTGCTGAAGTTCTTCACAGTGAATCTGTCTGAACGGGACATAAATTAACAGGAAAATCAATTCAAGCCTTCCAGTTTGAAGTGTCAGTGGCTCAGTGATTAGAAAGGTCCCTTTGGCTAGATGGCTAGATGATGTAGTTTTTTTGTTTCAGATGGCTTTTGAGGAATCTTAACTAGCTTTGGTTGTGATTGTATGTTTGTCTGTCAGCATGTTCACCCCACGAATAACCCACAACCTGTTCAGATTGCCTGCTAGATCTCCAATGGACAGCTGTGCATTTTTTCAGTGTAGTGGACCATTATCTAATAAGATGCCCTTTATAAACGGTTTACAAGTTCTCACTAATGGCTTTATGTATGATTAATTCATTTTTCACTAATGCTTTATGGGTCAGTTAGAAGCCCTTAATAAGAATGACTTATGGCTTGACATGCTGTAAAAAATAGCATTTGCTGATCTTAGTTCTTTCTATCTGGTAATAATGTAGTTATAAATGTTGGTAATCCATGGATAAATGCTCATGGCTTTCTCAATGTTTTATAAGCCATCATATCAACACTTATAAATGCTACTAAGACATTAATGAAGACTTTTAATTCATGTAGTTTGGACTTTTAAATATTAATATTTTGTTAATTTGTTACATGTAATCCACAGCCCTTTTCGAGTCCCTGGCAATACAAAGGTTATTCTTATTAATGGCTTTTAACTGATAAAGCATTAGTACTGTACAAATACTTATCAAAGACTTATCAATTAATCAACTCATCATTCAAGGTTTAGTTCACTGTAAAGAACAATTCATGTGGAAAACCTAATATTGCTCTCTATCCGTGTTCAATCTTACGTCTTCTTTGACCTTTCAAATCATTATGTTAAGTTGGTCCTAAAGAAGATGACGTCTCCACTCACATTGATATACAGGATGTTCAGAACAAATATTTAGTGTCAACCTAAATCAGTATGATATGGAAAAAAATTATAAAAATAAAACAGCATTTTGATCAATACCAGAATTACGTGTAGACCCCGTTTGAAAAAGAAAAACAAGCAGGCAGCACTTAAGGACAACTTGTGCAGCTTTACAGTATATCCCACTTGAGCAGAGCATTGCTGCAGGCTGTCGTGGGAAAATTGACTGAGCTGTATCCTCTTTTCTGGCACCTGTCTGCTTTACATTCATATCATCAAATCCTCCTTCATGCAGTAGTTTATAAGCTCTCTGCTACAGGATTTGTGTCTGTTGTAATTTTTAATGGAGTCACCAGAAAGCTTTCCCAGACGCCAGGAGCTCCTTCACTGATGTGATTGGAGCTGATAGATTTTCAGGAAATGTTAAATAATTATGCTCTGTCATTATGCGTCTTGTGTCATGCTATTTCAGATGAGACTACTTACTGTCATATAAGGTTTTAGATTTCCTGAGCTACTTTATATCAAATTACACAGTTTTGTTTTCTTCAATAATTTTAGAATTTAAACAAAGTATTTATATATAATGTTTTTCACAAAAATGCACAGCATAAAATAGGAACTTTATTGAAATTATAAACTTTAGATAAGAGAGAAGTTACATGGTTAAAAACAATGCAGTCTTATTGGAAATGTGAACGCAAGCTTATTAAAATTAGGACAAGAAGAAGAATAGAGAAACACTTGTTGTATGTGAGGTTAAACAAAAGCCTCTAATTTCTGTAAGTACGGTTTATTAAGGATTTTTTTTGGATGAAAATCGTATTCTCAATTTTCATTTGAGTGGGACACCAATATCTAGAAGTTTGGCATTAAATCTGAAAAATGTTGAAAGTGTTTAAATAAAACTGAGAAATCCTAAAAAAATTTAACTTTTGAATAGTAGCTGTGGTGATAAATCAAGAATAGGTGTAGATGTGATAGTAGTAATTGCAGTATTAGTCCAAATTGTAGTAGTATTAGGAGTACGGTTGCCGTAGTTGTAATAACTGTGATAGCCATAAAAGTGAGTAGAAGTCGGTTAGGACACTCATAGCCATCACACTGGTGATAGGCCTTTATGGAAAGGAGGGAAATTGAATTTGACGTGTGTATAAAAATTACAGATGGAACCAATGAATCTTTCACTTGCCATGTGACTAAAGGTACTCACCACATCTTGAGTCACAGTGAGTGTGTAGAAAGGCTGAATCAGGAGCTGGCACGCTTGAGTACAGTAGCCTGGATAGCTGCATAACAGCATAACGTACACCAGTCATAAATCTGCCAGCACTCTATACGGCATCAGAACATGCTCCAGAATGGACGTTGAAAAAAATTCAAAACTGTGTTCCAACTCTCTCTCGTCCTGTCTCTCTCCATCTTCATGGGGACGAAGCCATTTTATCGCCTGTATTGATCATGTGCTTTTATAGGGCCAAGAGGATCATTCTGGGGAGTGGTTCTTCACATTCATTGCATTCTTTGCCCCAAATGACCTCGAGCAAAATCAAGTAATTGAACTAAAATGTTCGGTGTCATCAATCTCTGCCTACTGGGCCGTAACTGCTGCGACAGCTTAAGAGGGAAGATGGACTAACGGTTGGTTGAGCTCCTGTAGGTCGCTTAGTACATGAGGAAGGTTTTCAAGGTCACACCTAAGTGTTTGCATCCAGTAAGCTAATCTATTTATCATTTGTAGCTTTATGCTGTCAAAAGCAAGTAGTTGTCTTGTGAAGTAGTGACAGACAGTTTTTTATTCTGTGGTAAATTTTGGCATGAGGATCAAAAGGTTAGAATAATTTCTTGGATGTGGGGATACAGTATGTATATGTATGACTTTTTTGTCTCAGCTTTGTGCTTGCTCACAGGATGTTTCCTTCTGTGTCCATCAACACCATAAACTTCAACCCATGGCAAACCCCTCTTAACCGCTAATATTACAATATGCAGTATTTAAGTGGCGAATTGCAATACAGTAAATGGAAATATTTAAGTAGTAATAATAGATCAAATGCACAGTAATCCTACAGAAGAAGAAGATGTATTCAACATAGAAAACACCTTTCTATTCAAATTAATACAGAGTTACTTAAACACAAAAAAGCAAGAAAGCTGGGTTTCAACTGGAGATAGATAAAGTTTCCTGCTTCAACAGCTTCTGAAAAGATGTCTCCGCCCTGTTTGATGATATCATACCAACGGTTTTGAAGTTGTCTGACCAAAGTGAGCACTTCACTTGATTTTCAAATGTCTATTGGTGGTGGGAACAGACTGAAAGGGAGCATCTCTCACTCTTTAAAGAAAGAAATTCTACTAGTAACATTTTTAAATATAACACCCAGTAATCTGTTAAACAGCTGATTCAATGTAGATATATTGGGATTAACATCAATGACACAGTTACCAACATCTAGTTTAAGACATACAGACTGTGTTTCCAATCAAATCTATTCAGCACCAAGGACAGCTCACATTCCTGTAGAGTGGACCACCCAACATTTTCTAGCAGATTTTATATTCTCTGCAACAACCAGTATGAATGAGCTATGTACATTGGGCTAAAAACTAAAATCACACTATCCATCCAATAGTTATCCCTTGATTTACTTTGGTGCTGCCACTGTACAACATTAAGTTTCCCAGTGTAGCTTCAACAGATTATGTTCTTTTTGTTTTGACATTTTACCCATGATTCTACTCTTACAGTGAATAATCTTCATGAAGAAGAAATACCACATTTTCTAAACCGAATCCCTAATTTGTGTATACGTCACAACCATGCATGCAAACAAACACGTACACACACATGCACAAACGCAGGCGCCCACACCCGGCCGCAACAGAGACAACAGAGAGAAAAAGCAGATAGAGGAAAGCCTTTGGAACGCCAGATAACAGGATTAGACAAATTACATTTCAACTGTGACCATGAATCCTGTTTGGATGTGCCACTTGTTTTCTCTCTCTGTACAACAGCAGCCAAAGAGTTCAGAGTTAGATTACAAAATGGTGGTTTTCCAAAGTAATGAAAGTGTGCTGAAATTCTGTGTCAATTATTGCCTGGGTGGATGCTGGTAGCTGTTGTGGTCAACACCTGAAGTTGGAAAGAATAGAAATGAGTTGAACAGGAAGTGTGGTGAGTTTAACACAATTAAGACAATTTAAAAATAATTACATCCATTTTATCAAACACTAAATTGTCTCACAAAACCCTCCCAAAAAGAGAAATTAGAGAAAAACAAACAAACACAACAAAAGCCATAAATTAAGTACAGTAATTACAAAGCCAAAGTAAAGCAGTTTTGATGAATAAAGAATAAAGAATAAAGAAAACCAGTGAAAAGAGGTCATTATGTGCCCTCGTATACTTCACATCTATCACAGAGAGATACATTATGGTGAGTTTAATGGAAGAGATGAGCACACATACAAATATACACATTCTCAAACTCATCTTCAAAAACCCATCTACTATTTGGTTTCATTACATGGCTTGAGACCACTTCAGTTCCTATACTCTGATAAACCTTGAACAGGATAAACAACTGGAGAAAAAAGTTTGTTAGCCTTCCAATTTCTTCATCTGCATTTTGGGGAGTCAGAGCTTCAAACTTCAGGGGAAAGTAACCTTGCAAATGCAGCCCACAATTTTTATTTCTGTTATGTCTTGTCTATCTGACAAGTCCATGGATGAAATTGCTTTTTAAGTACAGTACAGTCCCTGACTGACAGTTCTCCCCTTCACTCAAACTTCAACATGAGCATCTCCCACACCAGATGTAATGTTTGTTTGACTTCTTATTCTTAAACGGCAAAAACTAGCTCTCATTGTTTTTGTTTTTTTTAACTATACATTTTAAATATAAATAATGTGATGCACTTAGTCAACTATTGGGTATTTTGTGCAATCAATTGTCACTGGATGTTTCCTCGAGTTAAACCATGTATTGCAAACAAAGGTTTGGTACTATGAAACAGCTGTTAATTAAATCTGACTCTGGAAAAACAGGTACTCATTAGGAATGTGTTTTTTGATTCTACTTATTAACTTCTGCTACTGTACTGTGCTTTCATCTATATTGCCAATGTGTCAACACAAGTGTTAAGATGTGAAAAGGAGCCAACATTGGTCATCACATTCTTCATCAGAAATGCTAAAGTCTAAACATGCTCAACCCTTTCAAAATAATTTGCCCTCAAGATGTAGATTGGTTTTGCATAGCTTTGTTTCAAGCTCACTACTATACCCTTTGAACAGAAAGTGTAACATTGTAATTGTTACATACATTACATTGAAATAGTAATGCTACTGAAGGGAGACCATCAAGAGATTTCTTTTACCTGAATTGATTCATACTTGGCTTTTACATTTAAAAATGTCCTGAATGCTTTCAGACCTAAGTACATAAGAATATGAGCATTTATTTCTTAAAACTGCAAAATCCAAAGATAATGTCATGGATTTTTATACAACCAAGAGGTAGTTGTTTTTCCAATGAGTAAGCAGGTTTGCGTCTTGCTCAAACATACTTTTTGTGAAAGGAAACATTGGGACATCGAGCCTGCGGCATTTATGTTACATGCTGGGTGATGTTTCAAGTGTGTTGAGAGAAGCAGAGACTCACGCAGGCTGAACGCTGGCCTGAGCAATTTAAGATCCAAAGAATCAATCTTATAAAAATCCTCCAGGGCAGTCAAGGTCCTTCAGATGCTCCTGAAGACTGATGGCTGAGACTCCAGAGGGAACACTCCATCAGAGAGAGCGGGAGGCAGAGAGGTAGCTTGTAGATACTCTCATTACTCCGATTTGCCAAAGACAGCGTCTAGAAAACCTGCAGTTAAATAACATGAACACAGACAAAATAACTCATAGGATCAAGACAAAAGAAAGCACTAACAGAAGGGTGAAATGAAATGCCAACAAGCTGATACAACAGGCTGATAAAACTCAGATGCTTTCAAACATTGACACAGTTTACTGGTGTGCAGCGTGTTATACTATGACTTAATCTAACATAGTGGAGTGTAGCATCTACAGTATATCATAAAAAACATGTCACATATTATAAAACATAATGTAACAGTTACATTTAGGATATCATAGCTTAACATTACAGGTAATGCAATGTGGGATGACAAAAAGTGTAGTGCAACGAAATGC